>NC_092526.1:41095178-41400714 GCF_037038585.1 Patagioenas fasciata
TAAAACAATTGAATGCTGTCTGGGGATTTTTAGGGCATGCAGATCTTTTACCCCTACATCTTCAGTGGACACAGATTCCCCTTGTGAAGCGCTAACAGAAGAGCAAAATAAAGTTGATACACTTAAGTCATAAATCATAAGAATAGGAAAGTAAATAATATGGCCTCTGCCAAGCTGCATGCTCCAGCTCTAAATGTAGATATAAATTGTGGACCTTCATCAGCTTATACTGCACGTGCATAGGACATGGCTGTTATATTCTTGTAAAACATGCACACATCTTTGTGCTACTTGTACTCAGTTACATTAAGGACATTATGTAGGCCACGCGGAAAGATGAAACTATGTTAGTGGGATGTCCCCGCTTGTGTCACCTCTGCCTGGGAGTTTAGATGCTGTTCCTCCCGTAGCAAGGTAACTAAAATAAATTTGCTCTTTGCGATTGCATTAGTGGCCTGTGGCTATTCTTGTGACCTGCCTGCATTGGCTCGCACAACCCTTAACCCTATCTTGGCAGACTTCCTTTGGCCAAGTGACAGCTTCTTCAAGTTCCTCCAGAATGGGGAGCCGCACACTGGGACACACCACTCCAGATGTGACCACACCAGTGGTCAGTCAAGATGGACAATAACTGCCCTTGCTTGGGTGGCTACACTTCTCCCAGTGCAGCCCAATAAGCTCATGACCATATTCCTGACTAGCAACACTGAGAAATGGCTGAACATCCAGGCTCAGAGGGTTGTGATCAGTAGCACAAAGCCCAGCAGAAGGTACCATGAGGAGCAGTGAAGGGCACCAAATCTCGACCCTCAGTCTAGGAATTCCCAGCAAGCATTGCAAGTGGCTCCAGGCCAAAACAGAGTCTCTGGCCCCAAAGGCAGCAGTGAGTCCTCTTCTGATCAGGGAGAGCTGCTCTGGCTGCAGAGGAGCTGCTGGGAGCACTGGGTTGGCACCACCTACCCAACATCTACCCCCAGGTGTCTCTTGGGTCCCTGGAACCATCACAGTGGTGAGAGCACTGCCTGTCTGAGGTGGAGGAGATGGGGTCTGGAATGAGGGACTTGGCGCAGTTTCTCCTGTCTGTTCATGCAGCAACAATCCGGGCTGGATATTTGGACTGAGTGACTCTTCCTAAGGACCTCCAATGGGCGTGGGGATGATCTACAGTTTCTTAAGTTCTCCTCTGCGTGCTGCCTTTTCTAGTGGAAATCACAGGAGGCTGCCAGCCCCATAGAGGACCCAGGAGAGGCCTTGTCCTTCCTGTGGTCACAGGTGGACCCTAATTCTCCAGCTCAGCCCCAGGTGAGAAACCTTTTTTAGGGGTGACTTTTGTGGTAAGGGCGACACACAAGGGGTGGGGAATTTTGTCTTGAGGACATGTACTGGGCACCAGGACTGAAGTAGCAGAGCAAAATGATGTGGTTTCTAGGTGAATGTTTTCTTCAGTTTCAGACTTCCTTTCCATGCCACCTATCAGGAGGGATGATGTCAATAAGGGATGGTCACAGGTGGACACCAATCCTTCTCCAGCCACTTCCCAGGCCTGGTGAAGCACCAGGAGAGCAAGGACTCCTGGCTCTGCACCCTAAACTCTGGGATTGTCTTTGAGTAGCTGAACACCAGCATTTTTCTCTCCAAGGCATTGCCAGCCCAGGTCAGCTCCTGTCTGATCTGCCCCCATCCCTTCTTTGCTCTGGCCTGGTGCTCCTGGCTCCTTCCCTCTGCTCCTCACAGGGCCCCAACCTGGCGGAGATGTTCTGCAGAGCAAATTGGCTGCAGGACCATTGAGTGACTCTACACTGGCTCTGCATCTCAGTGATAGACACAGATGGGCCACACTGACACTGCGCTTTTTCCCAGGGGTCTGAAGCTGTGGAAAGGGCTCAGAGAATTTCTTGTGATTTGTTGGGTTTTTCAGTGCCCACATTGAATCACCCGTGGGCTTTTACTGAAGGAGATGTTAATTATCCTCCAGTCTCCATTTCACAATCTTGCTGGGTCCCCATGGCCTGCCCTGGGATAGCAGAGGTCTTGTTTACTTGTGGATACTGTCCTGGTTTCGGCAGGGATAGAGTTAATTTTCTTTCTGGTAACTATGTTTTGGATTTGGTATGAGAAGAATGTTGATAATACACTGAAGTTTTGGTTGTTCCCAGGTAGTCAACGACTTTTTTCTTCCCATGCTCTACCAGATGCACAAGAATCTGGGAGGGAGCAAAGCCAGGGCAACTGACCCAAGCTGACCAAAGGGTATTCGTTACTATACGATGTCATGCTCCATACATAAATTGGAGTTGACCAGGAGGCAAATACTGCTGCTTGGGAACACATGGACTATTAGTGTTGCAGGCACTAAGCAATTGCACTGTGCATCAATTGTTTTGCATATTCCGTTACTACTACTATTACTATTATTGTTGTTTTCTCTTCTTTTGCTATTCAAGTAAAATGTTTTTATCTCAATCCATGAGTTTTTTTCATTTGCAATTCTCTCTGCCATCCCACTTGGGGAGGTGGAGTGAGTGAGAGGAAGCGTGGTCCCAGGTGATGCCTTGGATTAAACCACAACAGTTCTTTTTGGTGAATGGCATGGTACAAGAAGAACTTGGTACAAGTGGTGAATGGCATGGTGAATGGCATGGTACAACACAATAACAGATTGACTAGAGTGTATCAAGGGACTTACATCTGTTTGTAGTTGTGGGTCACAATATTGATTCATCTGTTTTTATATAATTTTAAAGATTGGTGTTGACTTTTGCAGTTTGCTGTGCTCTGCAATGATTAGTGGAGTTTTGCCTGGGAAACTGGTTATTAGAACACTGACCTTGAGCTTAATCTGGTATTTGAGCTTCCTACTGAAGCTATTACTGTACTTCAAGCACCATCTTGTGGAGACAGTTGGTAATTACACTTCTTTGTCTGAAGTTTTTTTTTCTGGAGGAAATCGAGAACGGCACCTTTGCTACCTTCTTCTGTGATGCTTCCTCCTTCATTACAATAACTTATCAGTACCTTGAATATCCTTGGTAGCTAAAATACATCAAGTGGTGTCTCTTGAGAGTATTGTTTTTGGTTTTACCGAAGTGTAGCAAGTAATTTAAGAATACCACCCAGAGATATGCCCTGAGGCTGCATAGTTGTGAGTGGCAGGGTGTGTGGAACAGCATCAACAAATTACTGGGATGGTGGGCACCTTCAGTGCTTTGGAACTGCACTCCTGAGCAAGTGCAGACTCCTGAAAGACTAGTAGAATATTTGGAAAAGGTGTGTTGCCACCTGGTAATCCCAGGGAGCCACAGATCACTGCAACATGCTGCGGCCTTGCCCATGACTGTGGAGCTCTGATCAACACTGTTCAGTACCCCTGAGGGGTAAAGAAGGTCTCTGGATCTGACAACAACACAACCATCACTGTGGTTACTCCAAGCCCCACCATGGGCACTGCTGCTACTCAATCCCCAGCAACAAGCACTGCAGCTATTCACACCCCAGTGACAGGCACTGCAGATGGGCCAGAGGACAAACCCATACCAGTATCAGCCTCACCTATACAAAAGAAGAAAGTTTGGAAGCGAGAGTCAGCTCATTTATTAAGGGATGATAAAGAATTAGAGCCTGATCTCTATCCCTGAATGAGCTGTGAGGTAAGCAAAAAGATTTTGGGCATCGTCCAGATGAGCACACTGTTGGTTGGTTGCTCCAGAGCTGGGATAATGGGGCCAAAACCTGGAATTGTCAGGTAGGGATCCATTTGTAGGGAAGGACGTATTGACGGAGCAATTGGAAAAGGGGCACAGGCCCTCAGCTTCTGGAGGTGACTTCTGTCAGGCATACAGGAAAGATGTCCCTTCAAGGAAGATGTTATATGTAACCCAGGCAAGTGGGCTATCGTGGAGAGAGGTATCCAGTACCTGAGGGAACTGGCCATACTAGAGGTGATTTATAGTGACCTGGACAACACACAGTTACCAGAAGTTCCATATTAAGTCAACGCACATGACCCACGTGTTGGAAGGTTGTATGGAGCAAACCATTGTCATATGCCAAGTCATTGACAGTACCGAACGGGAAAGATGGAGAGGGACGAACGGTGGAAGAATACACTGACCAACTCAAGTGAGTCAAAGAAAATCTCTCCTACTCACTCATCTTGGCTGTGGAAAAACTACCAGTCATGACAGCTAAGAAGCTGTTCCAGGAGTTCCAGTGATTCAAAGAGGATATGTTCTGCTTCACATCTGTACCAACTAGTATCTCAGATGAAATAATAGAATCATAGAATCATTTCAGTTGGAAGAGACTCTCAGGATCGCTGAGTCCAACCGTAACCCAACTCTGGCACTAAACCATGTCCCTAAGAACCTTGTCTAAATGCCTTTTAAACACCTCCAGGGATGGTGACTCCAGCGCTTCCCTGGGCAGCCTGTTTCAATGCCTGACAATCCTTTCCATGAAGAATTTTTTCCTAGCATCCTCTGGTGCAACTTGAGGCCATTTCCGCTTGTCCTGTCACTTGATACTTGGAAGAAGAGACCAACACCCTCCATGCTACAACCTACTTTCAGGTAGCTATAAGCAGTGATAAGGTCTCCCCTCAGCCTCCTTTTCTCCAGGGTGAACAGGTCCAGGTCCCCCAACCACTCCTCATCAGACTTGTGCTCCAGGCCCCTCACCAGCTTTGTTGCCTTCTCTGCACTCTCTGCAGCACCTCGATGTCCTTTGTATGATGAGGGGCCCAAAACTGAACACAGGATTGAAGGTGGGGCCTCACCAGTGCCGAGGACAGTGGCACAATCACTTCTCTAGTTCTGCTGGCCACACTATTCCTGGTACAAACCTGGATGCTATTGGCCTTTTTGGCTGTCTGAGCACACTGCTGGCTGATCAACAGTGTGCTGTCAATCAACATCCCCAGATCCCTCTCTGGCAGTCAACTTTCCAGCCACTCTTCCCAGAGCCTGTAGCATTCATGAGGTTATTGTGACCCAAGTGCAGGACCCCTTGGTGGTCTCCTGGGCAGGGCCAAAGCCCTTGGGCATGATCCAGCTTGTCTTTGTCTTCCCCACCATGTCGAAATTCCTCCCACCCCAGACAACTGTGAGCTGCATCTGTGCCAGGTAGAGTGGGGGACATCGACCCATCATTGACCTTCTCTTTCTATTCACATTTAAACTCTAATTGTTCATTCAATTAGTTCTTATTAAATAAGGTTTTATCCATGTTATATGTATAATGGTTATATATATGTATAATTTCACTGAGTTGTACACAATTATATATATATATATATACACACACATGTATAGAGATATATATACATTTAAAATGCTATGGAAAGGAAAGTAGAGGAAAGTAGAAAAGAGGAAATAGGGAAGGGCAAGGGCAAAGGCAAGGGCAAGGGCAAGGACAAGGGCAATTGCAAGGACAAGGGCAAGGGCAAGACAAGGCAAGACAAGGCAAGAATGCTGGCTGCCCATGGTTTGGATGTGTGTACTGTTTGCTGGGTAAAGAACTGGCTGGAGGGCTGCACCCAAATGGAGCCAAATCCAGTTGGTGGCCAGTCATGAGTGTGTTCCCAGGGCTCAGCGCTGCAGCCAGTTTTTTTAAATGTCTTTATCAGTTATCTGGACAAGGGGATCGAGTGCACTCTTGGTCAGTTTGCAGACACCAAGTGTTGATCTGCTGGGGGGTAGGAAGGCCATATACAGAGGGATTTGGACCAGTTGGCTGAGGCCAGCTGTTGCCTGTGGAGGAGGGGGCACTGGTCTCCTAGAAGAACAAGGTGCTTCTGACCATGTCTTTGCCTGTGGACATCCTGTGGTCCAGGTATACTCTAAATTCATTGGACTTTGATGACTGCATCATCAAGAAGGCTCCATTACTGCTTGTGGGTATCTTCTTATACTGTGGACCACCTCTGGCACCTCAAATGTCACTAGCTGTTTGTTTCTGATCTCCTGGTTTCCATCTCCATTAATTACAGTGGGACTTAGACAAAGTGTTCCCACGGAGGTGCTTATTTTCAACACAGACATGAACTGAGTCAAGTGGAATCCCACCCTCTCTGGGTTTCCTATGTGCACGGAGGGGTCTGAGTCCCCTTCTAGACTCAGGACTGAGAGCTGGAGGCTGCAAGGCACATGCACAGCAGCGCGTGATGAGGAGCAGCCGGTGCACATCGGCGCCTTGTTCTGGCAGATGCCGTCGATGAGGACACATCTGCTGGGTCAGGACACTGAACGGCACTGCACCCACAGCCAGCCATGACCTAAAGGGGACAGAGAGGAATGCAGAGCGACTGTCCTGAAACGGCACTGGGCCCCAGGGGACATGCAGGGAACAGGCACCCAGACAAGCGATAACAGGTACCTGTGATCACCGTTTTCTCCTTTACCCTCACAGGTGATGCTGATCAAACCTGAGACACATGCAGTTTGGACTGCGCTGTTCACTGTACACGACTCCACTGATACTGGATGCCTGATACACATTTAACAAAACAAGGTGTTCCCAAAGATTTTTTTTCTTCCCCTTGAGACATGGGGAGGGGGTTTCTGTGTGTGAGGAAGACCTGTTTTCTCTGTTTAGTCTTTATGCCTCAGCAAAATCCCTACAAGATTCAGACTAGAGGAGAGCACTGAAATCGTGAGGGGAAGCAACACAGACAGCTTTACCTGCACATTTTCTCCCAATTGTCTTAAGAAACACTGGTTTGGGATCCGGATTGCTCACTTTTCCCTGGAGTTGTCTTGTTTCTTGTCTGAAACCTACGGTGCACTTGGCTGAGGACAGATACAACACCCACAGAGCGATCGGAGCTGAACACCGCACCATGAAAGCAGCTGGGTCCTTCCCTGCACGCTCTCAGCAGAGAGCAGAGCATCCTGGGGACAGTTCAAGAAAAATAATCATTAATGCTTATGGGAAAAGGTGATAAATAGTGATGCAGAATGGATTTATCTTGGGTGGTAAGGAATGTTTTGACAGGCAAGTTTGCAATGATGTGGCTTGGGTGCACAATTAGATATTTCTGATGTTGGACAGTAACGCTTCTATTTTGGTCACTTATCTTATGTAGTTTCAGGATGTTCTTTGGCATTTCACCACGTTTCAGATGCCAGACCAGGGTCAATCAACACACTGCCCAAAGTACTCTTGCTCTGAACCAGCTCGTAAAAGCAGCATGTTTGCATTCGTTAGACCTTTCTCTTGGGATACATGCTGGGAGATGCTGACAAGTGTCTGCAGGAGAAATTGGTGATTTGTGGATTAGAGCCTTTGTTCCAGCCCCACGAAAACATCTAATGCCAGCAAACCCTGCACAAACCTGGAAACGCCAGCACCATCTGGGAACACAGGCACAACCTGGAAACACAGGAACAACCTGGAAACACAGGAACAATGTGGAAACACAGGAACAACCTGGGAACACAGGCACAACCTGGAAACACAGGAACAACCTGGAAACACAGGAACAATGTGGAAACACAGGAACAACCTGGGAACACAGGCACAACCTGGAAACACAGGAACAACCTGGAAACACAGGCATGAACAGGAAAAACTGGAACAACCTGGAAATACAGGCATGGACTAGAAACACAGGAGCAATGTGGAAACACAGGAGCAACCTGGGAACAAAGGAACAACCTGGAATCACAGGCACAACCTGGAAACACAGGAACAACATGGAAACACAGGAACAACCTGGAAACACAGGCATGAACTGGGAGCAAACGAACAACCCGGTGTCCTGGTTTTGTTAAAAACCAAGTTTCTCTTTTAGTGAATTTTGCCTGTCAGCTAAAGCCTTCGTATTAGCTGCATTTTCCTGGAGAACCCGACACATGTTTTGGTAAACCTAGCAATGGAATGCAAACTTATTGATAAGCACGGATGGACATGTCGTGAGAGGGGCAACGAGAAACTGGTGACCGACAGACTGACCAATGGTGTATAACATTCCATTCACGTGAATACTTCATATAAAAGTGGGAGATCACGAGGATCCCGTCCCTTTTTTTTTCCTTTTCCTTCCCTTCTACTTATGGTTGACATTAGCAGAGGACCTTGCTGGTCATCCCTGCAAACTGAGGCCTAGTGAGAGACTGAATCCAGCTCCGGTTGGCTACAGAGTCTAATCCAGGACTTTGGGTGCTGGTTCTGCAGTTGCTGAGACTTTCAAGATTGGTTTTGTATATTTTGTATTATTTTCTCTATTCTTATTAGTAGCATTAGTAAAACATCTTTAATTTTTCCAACTCTCTTCTCTCTGCCCTTCTTTCCCTCCCGATCGTCTGTCCTGAGTGGGAAGGGGGGAGAGGGAGGGGCAAAAAGGGGAAGTGGGGGGGAGAGGAGGTTAACAATACATCTGCCAGGGTTTGATTGTCACCCCGCAATCTTAACCCTCAACAGATAATTGGCGCCCAATGTGGGGTGAGAGAAAGGGGTAAATTTGGAGATTTTTGGCTTTTCTACTGCTTTGACGTACCGTTCAATTTTCTTGGCACGGTGCCAACTCATAGAGTTGTGATACTCGCGCGTCTGTTTGCTCCGGATATTATTTAGTGGTATTAAGGCAAAGTGAATTACATTGATTTAAAGATGTTATGGTATAAGTTGTATCAGTTATTTTCTACATTGTGCTCGCTGATCCCATATCTGTGTTGGTGTTTCTTTCTGAATCGAAGTATTCATTATATAACAATAAGAAACTGGACAGCGGTCATGATGATACTGTGTGGTTTGGCACTGGTTTATTTCATTGTACTGCAGCCCCTAATGAATTTCAACTCGCTTCTGCTTTACCTTAAAAATCCTCGCTAGGACAGTTTGCAAATGTTTTAGAGAACTTTGAATATCCTTGGAGCTTTGATAGAACTGTGATGGTGTTATCTGGTTTGCTGAATGTGTGTCAGTTTGTGTTACTGTTAAGAGAAATGAGGTTCAATAGGAGGTTTGCATCTCTTTTTAGTCCTGAGATTTGTGGTGCGTCTTCGGAAGCTTTAGCAAAAAGCACTCCTAGCCGCTCGAGAAAAGGCAAAACAGCCAAAGCTGCCACTGTTCCCACAAGCACGGCTTCACAGGCTGAAGCTACAGCTCCTCCGCAGAGCTCCTCTGCCAAGGTCGCTGCAGATAACGTTACTTCTCCAGCCTCAAAGGCTAACAAGGCAGCCCCCCCTTCTTCACACAGTGCTCACTGTTGCTGCCGTAACCACAGCAATCACTGTGACAGTCATTCAGATTCTGAAAATGAATCAAATGATGGTGAACCCGTATCAGCATCAGTTGCCAGTTGTAAGAAAGTCAGTAGAAAGACTACCCGTGCAGCAGGTGATGGCACAGGGCCAACATCAACCCAAGGGGCATCATCAGGACAGGGAGGAGATGAAGTGACCACCACTCGGTCCTTTTCTCCAGGTATGCTGAGAGATCTGCGAAAAGACTTTAGTCGTCGTGAAGGCGAGAATATTTTAACCTGGCTGCTCCGATGCTGGGACAATGGGGCAGAAACGATTGAATTAGAAGGTGGTGAAGCCAGGCAGCTGGGGTCTCTGTCAAAAGATTCCACCATTGATAGGGCAATTTCAAGAGAGTCTAATGCCGCTACTCTCTGGACCCGACTCCTGGTAGCTATGAAAGTCAGATTTCCCTACAAAGAAGATTGTATATCCAAGTTAGGGAAATGGAATACTATGGAGATAGGTATCCAGTTCCTGAGAGAACTAGCTGTGCAAGAGATCATCTATTTTGGATCAGACAACCAAGAGGGGACAGACACAGATAGAATCAATTGTACAAGATCTATGTGGCGCAGATTTGTACAAAGTGCACCACCTGCATATGCTAAGTCATTGACAGGAATGGTCTGGTCAGCTAGAGGTATACAAGAAATTAATGAAGTGATTGAGCAGCTCCGGTACTTTGAGGACAGCCTGGCTGGTTCTCTACGGGCTTGTGTCTCCACTGTGGAGAAACTGTGTGAAAAATCTGATGACCGGTTTGAAAAGCTGTTGCAAGAAATCGAACTCAGAGAAGACGCGTACCATTCACGACCTGCACAAACCTATGTTTCAGCTATTAGGAGAAGGCTTTCCAATCTCGAGAGAGAGGGCAGAGGCAGCCCACAAAAAGAGGTTCACTGTGATTCTTCCTACATGAGCAGGGAGAAAACATTAATAAGTGGCATGGAAGACCTACCTCAGAACTTCAAGAACGAGTACGTGAGATAAAAGGAAAAACTCCTAGGAAGGTGGCTGCTCCAGTTTACAAAAGGAGCAGAAGAGATTCTGATGCTCTTGAAGGAACCTCTGATTCACACCCAGAGACTGTGCAAAACAGAAATTAGAGGTGCCCTGCCTCCAACCAGGTGGAGGAAAGGGATAACAGAGTTTATTGGACTGTACAAATACTATGGCCTGGTACAACTCATGCGCAGGAGTACAAAGCTTTAGTGGACTGTTGCTTTATCCATGCGAGCCACGGAACCTGACACACCAATATGATGTTCACAGAGTTCGCTTTATTGTCGGACCGGGCTAGCTTTATAGCAAAGCTGCCCTGTCCACGCGCCTTACAACAACGTGATTGGTTGTAACTCGTGTTATACAATAACATGATAGGCTGCATGTACTGTCCACGCGCTCTGCACGCATGTGTCCGCCGATTGCTCACTCATTATTACCTTTAATGGTGCTCCTTTAGTCTCTTTTGTCTCTGGCTTCACCTCTCAGCCAGGCTGGCGACAACCCCATCCCCCTGGGGCGGGGGGGGGCTCTGCCACTACATCTCCCCCTCTTTTATTTAATATTAACAATACGCCATATCATGCTTTAAATACAGTGTGAAATACAGGGTAAGAACATTAAGGCTAATACAACTACAATTAACAAGAACAAACCTGTTTTCAATATTCCTTTTAACCAAACAAGGCATTCACCCCAAAAAACCCAGTATCTTCTGTTATTTTCTTGTTCTGCAAATCTTCTATCTTTTTAAGTTCAAACAACACATACAATCAAACTCTTCATAACTGTGAACATGTCCAATAACAAAAGATTAATTGTTGCTCTGTTTTACAAAGTGGTATTCTCAACATTGGCTACATTCGTTGCTTAAAGAGATAACATGTCTGAGGTTAAGGGTTGTCATCACTGCAATCGGTTTCTTCTCTGTTAGCTAGCCAAGGTCTCACCCACTTTGCTGGGATCCATGAATTTTGGTGGTTACCTGTAGAAACACAAGCATATCCCCTTCCCCAGGTTATTAGTGACATAGGACCTTCCCATTGTTGTGTTGTCGGATTAAACACACTAACCTTAGGCACATTTTCGGAAAAATCTTTGACATTTTTGATTTGGTGCATAACAACCGGTTCCATTTCAGTTTCACTTTTAGGATTAAGCCAGTTCAGCACATACAATGCCTTCATCAATACCTCTTCTGGGCTCACACCAATTCCCCCTTGTTTTTTCAAAACAGACAAAAGATTTTTTAATGCACGGTGTGCACGCTCAATAATTGCTTGGCCAGTAGAATTATAAGGGATTCCAAACAGGTGTTGTACCTTCCACTGGGTGAGGAAGGCTGCAAGTCTGTCAGTGGTATGCAGGACCATTATCTGTTTTGATTTGTGTAGGGACACCCATGACAGCAAAAGCTTGTAGTAAATGACGTTTTACTGTCTTTGCATTTGCTGAGGTCAAGGCTGTAGCCCACAGCAGTCCTGAACAGGTATCTATGGAGACATGAATGTACTTTTGTCTGCCAAATGGTGCAAATTCAGTAATATCAGTTTGCCATAACTGACCTGGCTGCAAGCCCCGAGGATTTACTCCCTTTTGTTGGAGAGGGACTATGCGGGCACAATCAGGACAAGCTGCGATAATGGCTCGAGCTTGTTCCTTTGTAATTGTAAACTGCTTTCGGAGTGCTGCTGAGGATTGATGAAAGAATTCGTGAGCTTGTCTGACTTGTTCAAAAGGGGATATATCTGCTACTGCCACAAGTTTGTCTATGATGCTGTTTCCCTCTACTAGACCACCTGGTATGTTAGTATGGATTTTTATATGCATGATAAATACTGGTGCTGTCCTATAATGTAATACGTTCCACAAATCTAACAATGCTTCAAACAATAAGGAATTGGAAACTCACTGCAAAAGTGCTCTATGTATTCTTTGTACAATTCCCACAACATAAAGAGAATCTGTTACCAGATTAA
This sequence comes from Patagioenas fasciata, assembly GCF_037038585.1. Taxonomy (NCBI): domain Eukaryota; kingdom Metazoa; phylum Chordata; class Aves; order Columbiformes; family Columbidae; genus Patagioenas; species Patagioenas fasciata. Next base: position 41,107,405 of record NC_092526.1, read on the forward strand.
CTGGAGAGTTATGCCATTTTTGCAATGCTGCTAAGCATATTGAGGGCAGTTTCTTTTAATATGTCCTGTCTGTCCGCAAGTAAAACATGCAAGAACAAGAAGAAGGGCTTCGGCCTTTCATTGCGGGCTTAAGTGCTGCAGCCAAGGCTGCAGCGTGGGCTTGAGCATGTATTTTTGCTTTTTCTACCTCCTGTTGCATAATCGGTACCTGTCTGCAAGCTTCCACCATCTCTGCTAAAGAAGCAGTTTTTCCCAAACCGGCTAATATCTGTTGGCATTGGGTGTTTGCATTCATCATAGCCAAATCTTTCCCCACAGCAGCTTTTGCCTCTGGAGTCAAGTTAGGAGAGGCATCTATCACTTCTTTTAAACGATCCACAAATGTCATATATGGTTCCCCAGGATCCCACTCTATTGTAGAATAGGGTGGCACAGGGTTACCTCTATTTGGCAATTCTTTCACTGCCGCCAAGGCAAGCCCTTGCGTTTGCTGCAAAATCCTTGGATGAAGTGCTGCCTGAGTAGCACCATCCGCATATTGCCCACGACCCAGTAACTGGTCCATGCTAGCTAACCGCAACGGATCATCAGCTGGTAAACGAACATTTTCTAATACTGCCAATTCCACTTTCCCCTGCCACTTGTCTAAGAACAGCAAATACCCCGTTGGAGGAAGCAATAACTCCATCAATGCCCTAATATCTGTTTGAGTTAGTACTTGCCCCTTGAAAAATGAATTGATTAGCTGCATCACATGCTTATTATCCATACCATATTGCATAACTGCACTTTGCAATTGCTTAACCGTTTTCCAATCAAAAGGCGACCACTGCCTTTGTCCTCTATTATCTATGTGCACTGGCATTGCTGTAATACTACCAGGTAACATGATCCCTTCAATAGTTGCATCTCTGATTACCCCTTGCCAACGTTGCCCTGCATTATAAGAATGATCTCGAGGAATATCTCTACCCTGATGCACAGGGGCAGCACCCAAATTATCATTATTATCACTGCTATACAATTCCCTTGTGTTTCCCTGTGGATCAGTAAGTCGACGCATATTTGCAAACCGATCTACTAACCCAGTCTCCAGCCCTTTTCCATATCGCGCTCTCAAATATTCATCTGCTTCTCTTACAGACCACATCCCATCTTCAACACATTGTCTAGCCCATTTTTGTATTCGCTCCCTTTTGATACGGAGCTCCTCCGGAGTGAGGTCTAATTCCACCCCCTCCCTTTCCTGTTTTCCCCGTTTTTCACATTCCCTGCCAATTGCCTCCAGCCCGTCCTTAATTGCATCTGACGCCTTTTTATATGCTATTAACCGCGAAGTTTTACTGTTACCGCCATCTAGTCGTTTCATAGCTTCTAGAACTTCTTGCATCTGGCTCTCCTGCCGTCTCAGTAAGTCCTTCAGGCTCTGCACGTGGCTCTCCTCCTGGAACTCAGGGCGATTCTGCGGTGCTCCGTCGTGGTGTTCCATCGGGTCCTCCGGCAAAGGCACGTCGGCTGGATTAACTTGTCCTGGCTTGTTGAAACTTGCCGGTTGCTGCCATTCGTTGTCGGAGCCAGGCAATGGCTCAACGGGCGCAGAGGGTATAATTTGCTCTCCGCCCCAGAACTCCAGATCTGATACGGGACATACCAGCGGTGTTGATTCTTCGGAGTTCTCGGAGGGTGGGCAGCTTGCGGCGGGCGGCTCCGAGGGGACGGCACACAGCTCCAGCTCCTCTGAGACTTCCTGCATTAGCTGCCTGACCTCCCGCCAGGGTCCGGCGAGATCGCAAGCCTCGCGGCTCCCCCTTGTAACCGCTTCCCATAGTTCGGTCCCTATGTCCTCCCATGTACCGGGAGAAAAAAATTCGTCCGTCGAACGAACACAGCCCTTACGCTGGGCGAATAGTAAAAGGCGCTCCACCGCGTCTTTTTCCAAAATTCTTCCTGTTCTTGCAGCCAGCTGCAGAATACTTCTCACTATTATTTTTTCTTCCACGGATGCCGTGTTTCCCATGCCACCTGCTTCTTCGTAGGCCTACTTTCCGCTATGATTGAGCGCTGGGCTGGTGTCGCCCCCAGGTGGCGTCCTCGCGTCTTCACTTCCGGCGATCTTGCTTCGATACGAAGTATCACGTCGGGGTCACCAAAGTGTTGCTTTATCCATGCGAGCCACGGAACCTGACACACCAATATGATGTTCACAGAGTTCGCTTTATTGTCGGACCGGGCTGGCTTTATAGCAAAGCTGCCCTGTCCACGCGCCTTACAACAACGTGATTGGTTGTAACTCGTGTTATACAATAACATGATAGGCTGCATGTACTGTCCACGCGCTCTGCACGCATGTGTCCGCCAATTGCTCACTCATTATTACCTTTAATGGTGCTCCTTTAGTCTCTTTTGTCTCTGGCTTCACCTCTCAGCCAGGCTGGCGACAACCCCATCCCCCTGGGGCGGGGGGGGGCTCTGCCACTACAGTGGACACTGTTGCTCAGTGCACAATAATTCCTTCTCATTATAAAGGAACGCAATCCATCAATATTGTTGGAGTGACTGAGGGATCCCAGGAACTGACTGTTGTAGAGGCTGAAATGAACCTAACTGGAAAAAACTGGCAAAAGCATCCCATTGTGACTGGTCCAGATGCTCTGTGCATCCTTGGCATAGACTACCTCAGGAGAGGGTATTTTAAGGACCCAAAAGGGTATAGGTGGGCATTTGGTATAGCAGCTGTGGACACTGAGAAAATTGAACAGCTGTCTGATTTGCCTGGTCTTTCAGATGACCCTTCTGTTGTAGGACTGCTGATGGTTGACGATCAGCAGATGCCAATTGCTACCATGATGGTGCATCGCCGGCAATATCGCACCAATCGAGACTCTTTGATTCCTATCCAGAAGCTGATCCATCAGTTGGAAAGCCAGGGTGTGATCAGTAAGACTCGCTTACCTTTTAACAGCCCAATCTGGCCAGTGCGTAAGTCTAGTGATGAGTGGAGACTAACTGTAGACTATCGTGGCCTGAATGAAGTTACACCACCACTGAGTGCTGCTGTGCCTGACATGCTGGAACTACAATTTGAACTGGAGTCAAAGGCAACCAAGTGGTATGCTGCAACTGACATTGCTAATGCGTTTTTCTCTATTCCTGTAGCAGCAGAGTGCAGGCCGCAGTTTACTTTCACCTGGAGGGGCATCCAGTATACATGGAATCGCTTGCCCCAGGGGTGAAAACACAGTCCTACCATCTGCCATGGACTGATCCAGACCATGCTGGAGCAAGGTAAAGCTCCGGAACACTTGCAATATATTGATGACATCATCGTATGGGGCGACACAGTGAAAGAAGTCTTCGAGAAAGGTGGGAGAATAATTCAGATTCTTTTGGATGCTGGTTTTGCCATAAAACGAAGCAAGGTCAATGGACCTGCATGAGACATCCAGTTTTTAGGAATAAAATGGCAAGATGGCCGTCGTCAGATCCCAATGGATGTGATCAACAAAATTGCAGCAATGCCTCCACCTAGTAATAAAAAGGAGACACAGACTTTTTTGGGTGTTACAGGTTTTTGGAGAATGCATATTCCTGACTACAGCCAGATTGTGAGCCCTCTCTATCGAGTGACTCATAAAAAGAACCAATTTGAGTGGGGCCCTGAACAACGACAAGCCTTTGAGCAAATTAAGCGTGAGATAACTCATGCAGTGGCCCTTGGACCAGTTCAGACTGGACTAGATGTTAAAAATGTGCTCTACACCGCAGCCGGAGATAATGGACTTACTTGGAGCCTCTGGCAGAAAAAACCAGGAGAAACCCGAGGTCGAGGATACAAAGGATCTGAGGCCAACTATACTCCAACTGAAAAAGAGATACTAGCAGCATATGAAGGAGTTCGAGCTGCTTCAGAAGTGATCAGCGCTGAAGCACAGCTCCTCCTGGCACCTTGACTGCTGGTGCTGAGCTGGATGTTCAAAGGGACGGTTCCCTCTCCACATCATGCAACCGAGGTTACGTGGAGTAAATGGATTGCATTGATCACGCAATGAGCTCAAATTGGAAGTCCCAATCGTCCAGGGATCTTAGAAGTGATTACAAATTGGCCAGAAAGCAGAGACTGATAAGCAGAGACTGATAAGCAGTATGCACTGTTTACAGATGGATCCTGTTGTCTTGTAGGAAAACATCGAAGGTGGAAAGCTGCTGTGTGGAGTCCCACACAACAAGTTACAGAAGCCACTGAAGGACAAGGTGAATCTAGTCAGTTTGCAGAAGTGAAAGCCATCCAGTTGGCTTTGGACATTGCTGAACAAGAAAAGTGGCCAATACTTTATACTGACTCATGGATGGTAGCAAATGCCTTGTGGGGGTGGCTACAGCAATGGAAGAAAAGCAACTAGCAATGCAGAGGTAAACCCATTTGGGCTGCCACACTGTGGCAAGACATTGCTGCTTGGCTAGAGAGTCTGCCTGTGAAAGTTCGTCATGTAGATGCTCATGTACCTAAAAGTCGAGCCACCAAGGAACATCTAAACAACCAACAAGCGGATCAAGCTGCTAAGATTAAAGTAGCTGAGGTGGACTTGGACTGGCAACATAAAGGTGAACTTTTCCTAGCTCGGTGGGCCCATGATGCTTCAGGGCATCAAGGTAGAGATGCAACATATAAATGGGCTCATGATCGAGGGGTGGATTTAACTATGGACACTATTTCACAGGTTATTAATGAATGTGAAACTTGTGCCGAAATCAAACAAGTAAAACGATTAAAGCCTGTATGGTATGGGGGGCGATGGTTAAAGTATAAGTATGGAGAAGCTTGGCAGATTGATTATATTACACTTCCACAAACACGTCAAGGTAAGCGCTATGTACTTACAATGGTGGAAGCAACCACTGGATGGTTGGAAACATATGCCGTACCTTATGCTACAGCCCGAAATACTATCTTGGGCCTTGAAAAGCAAGTCCTTTGGCGACACGGTATGCCAGAAAGAATTGAATCTGACAATGGTACTCATTTCAAAAAGAGTATTATAGACAATTGGGCCAAAGAACATGGTATTGTGTGGGTATATCATATTCCATACCATGCACCAGCCTCTGGGAAAATTGAAAGGTACAATGGTTTGTTAAAAACTACACTAAAGGCACTTGGTGGTGGAACCTTTGAAAACTGGGATTCACATTTAGCAAAAGCCACTTGGTTGGTCAACACTAGGGGATCAACCAATCGAGCCGGGCCTGCCCAATCAGAAATTCTGCGGACTGTAGAAGGAGGTAAAGTCCCTGTAGTAGACATGAAAAATATGTTAGGAAGGGCAGTCTGGGTTACTCCTGCCTCACACAAAGGCAAACCCGTTTGTGGGATTGTTTTTGCCGAGGGACCTGGCAGCACCTGGTGGGTGATGCTTAAGGATGGAGAAGTTCAGTGTGTACCTCAAGGGGATTTGATTTTAGGTGAAAATATGCAATACTGAACTGTATGATGTGAATTGCCGCACTAACAGTGTTTAATAAGTGTCTTGCAGATCAAGACAATGGTGATGAAACCAGAGCTAGCTTCTTTGAGTGGCGCCTGACAACTTATTTGAAGTTGATGTCTTTAACCCAGAAACATTGGTCATGAGATGCACTTGTACCACTTTTTCCTGCCCTGGGAGACTGTTGTGACAAAATGAACTTAATGAACCTTTTCAAAGGATGGTCCACTGATTAAGATTAATTACTCCTGTGTGTATATGTACATATGTAGATATATATAGTAGTAGTGATTAATTAGATTGTATAAATAGATTTTACTGATAAGGTTTAAGTATTCAGTGAATGTCATATTATAAGGGGTGGAATGTCCTGGTTTTGTTAAAAAACAAGTTTCTCTTTTAGTGAATTTGTCTGTCAGCTAAAGCCTTCATATTAGCTGCATTTTCCTGGAGAACCGGATACATGTTTTGGTAAACCTAGCAATGGAACACAAACTTATTGATAAGCACGGATGGACATCTCGCGAGAGGAGCAACGAGAAACCAGTGACCAAGAGACTGACCAATGGTGTATAACATTCCATTCACGTGAATACTTCATATAAAAGTGGGAGATCGCGAGGATCTTGTCCCTTTTTCCTTTCCTTCTGCTTATGGCCGACATTAGGAGAGGCCTTGCTAGTCGTCCCTGCAAACTGAGGCCTAGTGAGAGACTGAATCCAGCTCCGGTTGGCTACAGAGTCTAATCCAGGACTTTGGGTGCTGGTTCTGCAGTTGCTGAGACTTTCAAGATTGGTTTTGTATATTTTGTATTATTTTCTCTATTCTTATTAGTAGCATTAGTAAAACATGTTTAATTTTTCCAGCTCTCTTCTCTCTGCCCTTCTTTCCCTCCCGATCGTCTGTCCTGAGTGGGAAGGGGGGAGAGGGAGGGGCAAAAAGGGGAAGTGGGGGGGAGAGGAGGTTAACAATACATCTGCCAGGGTTTGACTGTCACCCTGCAATCTTAACCCTCAACAGTGGGGTTTCCCAGGGGTTGGTATTGTGTCCAGTCCTGTTCAGCCTGTTCAGGGCACCCTCTTCATTCAGTAGCCAAACTACATTTTCCCCAACCTTCCTTTTGCTGCTGATGGACTTCAAGAAGCCCTTCTTATTTTCCTTGACCTCCCTGGCCAAATTTGCTTCCAAGTGGAGCTTGGCCTTCCTCACTGCATCCCTGCACACTCTAACAGCCTCCTTGTATTCCTCCCAGGTGGTCTGTCCCTTTTTCCACATTACATAAACATCCTTCTTCTACCCAAGTTTCAGCTGGAGCTCATTGCTCATCCACATGGCCACAGACTCCCATTTCACCAAGGGAGGAACGATGGCATTAAGAGATGGCGAATGGGGAACTCTTGTCCTTCTTCAGCCACTTCCCTGTGGAGCACCAGGACAGGAAGGACATCTAGGTCTGCACCATGAACATTTTAGCGCATGTACACATTGTCTTGGATTAGCTAAAAGCTTGCATTTTTCTCTCAAAAGGATTTCCAGCTTTGTCAGCTTCCATCTCATCAGTCCCTATCCCACTTCTGATCTACCCAGACATTCCCGTGCTCCACGCAGGGCCCTGAGCTGATGGCACTGCTCTGCAGAGCAAATGGGTTGTGGTGCTCAGGGCAGAAGGGTGACCCTATCCTGGTCATACTGGTCACAGTGGGACACAGACTCAGCCAGATGAGGATCACTGCTGCTCATTGCCTACACCCATGGTCTGTGGAGGCAGAAGATGCTTGGGATTGTAGACCATTTCCAGGAGCATTAGATGTGTATTGGTGTGCTTCTAGATCCACCTGGCGATACTTCACTAAGGGTGACATGAATCCTACTCCAGCCTCCATTCTCCATGCCTTCAGGATGCCACTTGCCTCTCCTGTGACTGCAGAGTCCTCGTTTGCCTGCGGATATCCGAATTTAGTGCTTTCCCTTTTGGTCACTCCACACATTGTGCAGCTCCATTCATTGCCCACCCCAGCCACACACTGTCCCTGGAGATCCCACGTGCACTCAGGTTCCCCTCTTGATTGATGCCTGTCTGCCATGCCACGTGAGGGAGAGCGCAGTGCATGTCTGTCCGTGACACTCACCATCTGTTCTGTCACTAGACACCAGCATGCAGTCCTAAATCCAACCTTTGGTCTCTCAGAGGTCACAATGCGAAAATTAGCTTTTTGATCCTGAATCCAGGGATCAACAGTCACTTCTTGGGGCCTGTTCTTCTTGACACCAGGTTTGGAGGAAGAAACCAGCCTTCAGGCACTGGACTCAAAAAATGACATTTTATTACAGGGATTTTATTACAGAAGTGGTATATGACAGTCAGACACACTTTTCAATGGTCTGATGGTGAGACACTGCAGGTTCATGCCTCAGATATAGTGGGAGAAATCCAAACACTTGCGTAGGAGAAATAACAACCAGAAGAATAACACCGGGAATAAACAAGAATCAGGGCTAGTACGGAATACATCAGGAATCATTTGTGGAGAAAGACATGAAGTTTTAGCTGATAAAAAATGTCTATGAAATCAGTTTCCTCAGGGCATCCTTCTGATCCTGGTTCCTCATGCTGTAGATGAGGGGGTTCACTGCTGGAGGCATCACCGTGTACAGCACAGCCACCACCAGATCCAGGGATGGGAAAGAGATGGAGGGGGGCTTCAGGTTGGCAAACATTATGGTGCTGAGAAACAGAGAGACCACGACCAAGTGAGGGAGGCACGTGGAAAAGGCTTTGTGCCGTCCCTGCTCAGAGGGGATCCTCAGCACGGCCCTGAAGACAGCACAATGAACACAAAACACCCAAAAGCAAAAGAGGCACTAATCCCGAGAAGCTCAACTTCCCTGAGGTAGGAATCTGAGCAGGAAAGCTTGAGGATCTGGGGAACTTCACAGAAGAACTGGTCCAGGGCATTGCCCTTGCAGAGGGGCAGTGAAAATGTATTGGCCGTGTGCAGCAGAACATTGAGAAACCCAGTGGCCCCCATGTGGACACAAGCTCTGCTGCCCAGGAGGGTCCCGTAGTGCAGGGGTTTGCAGATGGCAACGTAGCGGTCGTAGGCCATGATGGTGAGAAGGGAACACTCTCCCCCAATGAAGAAGAGAAACAGAAAGATCTGGGCAGCACATCCTGCATAGGAAATGGCCCTGGTGTCCAAGAGGGAATTGGCTATGGATTTTGGGACGGCAGTTGAGATGAAGCCAAGGTCAAGGAGGGAGAGATTGAGGAGGAAGAAGTACATGGGTGTATGGAGGTGCTGGTCACAGGCCATGGTGGTGATGATGAGACCATTGCCCAGGAGGGCAGCCAGGTAGATGAACAGAAAGAGCCAGAAGTGCAAGAGCTGCAACTTCTGCATGTCTGAAAATGCCAGGAAAAGGAATTCAGTCATGGAGCTGCTGTTGGATATTTGTTCCATCTGAGCATGAGGACACTGTCACAGGAGGAGAAGACAGGGAGAAGTTAGGACAGAAGTCTGTGCAAAGCCATACCCATTTCTCATAGACCCTCCCCCTGCCACATATGTGGAGCCCTTCTCGGTTTTGGCATCTTCCTGGCTGGAGCTCTCTTTTTTCTGGCCAAGTGTGCTGTGAGGAACAGGGTCTCTTCGTGTGGGCTCCTGAGGCATCAGTTGTGCTCTACTTGGTGTGGTGTACGGGAGCAGAAGGAATGCAGGGGCCAGATGTGGTATTTAGAGTATGCTTGGAAGAAGTCACACAGAGGGTCTGTCAGCATCTGAACCCAGGTTTCTATAGAAAGCTGAGTGCAAAAATTCATTCTAGACTTAAAACAGTCGCTCTGTTTTCTTGGACAACCCTTCCCTGCCCCATCTCAGCCGGAGAGTTTTCTCTGAAGTCAGAAATCCTCAGCATTTCTGCTGCACTCAGGCTGAACAGCCGCAGGTCCTGAGAGTCAAAAGGATTCATGGTGCAGATGAGGTGCAGGTCTGTCCATTGGTCTTGTTCCCAGATGCCCTCTACTCACTCCTTTTGGAGATGGAGGGGGTTTGCACTCATGTTATCCTGAAAAGAATCCAGAAGCTGTTGACAGCAGAGGGACAACCTGCACATCAGTTTCCCTCCTTGTAGCATCTCTTTGCTTCTCCATCAAATAACACAGAGATGCTTTGGGAGAGATTTGCAGTCTGGAGGGCAGCTTACAGCTTGGAAGGACACCCCAAGAAGTTTGTCAAGTGTCCTAACAATGTCATCTCGTTAAGAGAGAGTCAACTCATTCTCCAGCCCCACAGACTGCCCACAGTGCCACAAGTTAGAGGACAGCTGGCATATCTCATTGCCATGGACACAGTGGCATGGGAGGACCCACAAGATCAGTGCCTGACTTTGCAGCTGAAACTCCCATCCCCAGAGAGCCTGGCAGCAGTAATGAGCAGCACAGACAAGGAGCAGGGGGGAAGAAGAAATACAGTGATGGTCTAGATGAGAGAAGCTAACAGAGAGACAGGTGGGCACTTGGGAAAGCTGTGCACATCACCTCCCAGACAGTGACATCGCAGGGCATTCACCCTCAGCCCCTGTGCTGGGCGGTGGGACATGGCATGTGGCAGGAGAGATGCACTTTGCCACTTGTGGCACTCGGGGACTCAAGGAGGCTACTCATGCCCTGGACCCCATGTCCTTGTGGGCAAAAGGCACTGCTGGGTGGGAGGGGAGAGATGGGGGGCTTTAACAGGGGAAGGGTCTGCACTGTAGGGGTGGCAGGAGGTGCCCACATAACCCCTGCAACCAGATGTCTGCCAAACGCTACCTCTCACTCCCTGCACATGTCCCTGCTGCCCAGAGTTTTCCCCGTTGCCTGGAGCTGTCCCTGCCCAGAACCTTTTCTCTGTTCCCCTGTCTCTTCCCTATCAGAGCTCACACACTCCATCCCACCCACTAAGTGCTCGGTTCTGCCTGCACACATCTCCTAGCGGCAGGACACTGCCCAGTGGAACCTCTGTGTTGGCAAGTCCTCAGGAGCAGCTCACACATAGCCTGAGGAGACCACACAAGTGATGTAGTCAAAGGAAAGTGTCTTTATCAGCAGCAGGGTACTGCCCAGGAGCATCTTCATCTTTCAAGGTCCTAAAGAGCACATCCGACAAGTCTTGATACTTGTGCATCAAAGACGGAGCTGATGCTGTCTGTAGGCAGAAGGGTGGGTGAAGGCATACTATGAGGTTCTGGGAAGATCTACAAATCCCTCAGTGTCCAGGATCCCTCAGTGCTATTAAACCTTGACTGCTCCTTTTCCCTTTCCCTTTCAAGAAAGCTGAAAGCACAAATTCAGGAAAGAACTTTAACTCAATGGTAATCCCCGTCTACCCTTCCTCTTGAAAAGCTCCCCAACACCATCCTGGGGTGATCTGTGAGCAGCCCTGAGCCATGCATCACCCTCTGGACAGCACAATGACCCTATCCTACCTGCGGTCAATCCTCCTACCCACAGCTTCTTCCTGCAGTGCTGTGGGAAGCTCCCTGGCAGGCAGCAGAGTCCCTGCCCCAGCACCCAGCCCTGAGGTGCAGGGACCCTGCTCTGAAGGACAGCCCTGGGCACCCCCGGCTGCACACTTGGCTTCAATCCTCTGCAGCCACGTCTGGGAGAAGGCAGCTACCATGCCCTGTCCCTCTGACAGTGTAGTAGGGAAGCCATACTCTAGAGCATGTCCTTCCCCTCTACACTGGAGAGACATCCCACAGCTTTTGGAAGGATCCACCTGTAGGAGATCCATGCAGGAACCATAGTTACATTGCCGTGCACCCGGAGACTTACTGCATCGAGGGCTGTGAAGATTTCTCACCCAGTGAACTCTTCTCTGTCATGCCACTCCTCAACATCTTTAACTTCTTTCTGCCTCCCTCATTTCTCCTCAGCGCCCGCAGACAGTCCCCTCAGCCCTGCCGCACATTGCAGAGGAGCTGCTCCTGGGCACAGCTGTCTCTCTGCAGCACTGCCGCTTGCCATGAGCTCCCTCCATCCCAGGAGCCCAGCCCAGCTCAGCAGCAGAGGACCAGCCCAAGGCATTGTAATGACCTCTCTGGAGGGCTTGGTGCTGACTCCATGAACCTCAGACAGTAATAAAGAAACCTCTCAAGAAGTGAAAGGCAGATGCAAACTCCAAAGATTCTTGGAGCCTCAATAGGGTACTGACACAACGTTACGTTACTGACACAACTTCCTGAGAGGCTGGTTAGAGCAGAAAACTGGAGGCAGTGATGACAGACAGGCAAAGGTGGTTCTGATATTGAGTAAACTTCCATGTGTTACATAAGCCAGAAGGCCAAGTCCTGGCCTCCCAGGCCCTGGGACGGGAGGTCCCGTCCCTCACACGTTGCTCAGGACTCTTCCTGGGGTAGTGTGATATAGGGATGTGCAATGCTAAGAGCAGGACTATGCTACGATGTTTATGGGCCTCTCCCGGGTAGGGTGAGAAGGCAGCGAGTTCTTGGTGCCACACGGTTAAGGTGCCTCCTCATAGGTCTTGGTTGTCAAAATAACAGCTATAGCTAAAAGGAGAAAGACCTCAGCCCTCTTGGGTCTTTTAGCCTTGCCAGAGCCCTCCAGCATCTCCAGCACTGGCTGTCTTATGGTGTCCCACACCTGCATCTCTTTCCCTGCGTGCTGTAGACATTCATCTTGCTTCCTTACCTTGCTCTCATCTGAGCATCTCACTACCCTTACCCGCATGGCTTTGTCCTCCCTGGACATTCCTCGAAACCCAAAGTCATGAGTCATCCAGAATCCCTCAGGGTGGCCTATTACATCACTGCACTGTCCTTCAAGTGACATTTCTTTCTCCTTATGGCCAGTCTCAAGCTCCCAAGCTGCACTTTGTGCCATTATTTCTTTCACATACTGTTTCCCACTATTAAGAAAAGGTCCATCATCTCTTAAACCGTCCATCAATCAGCCTCAGGCTATACTACCTTCATGCCATGGGGCCAAAGAAGCCTTGGTTCCTCCATACAGGTCATGTGCTTGAGGCTCCAACCCACATGCTGGCAGTCCTCCCCTAGACATTGTCCGGTTCTCCCTCACCCCTCCAAAACGAGGAGCTGCACACAGGGACACACCCACGTGTGTGGGACCACACCAATACTGAGTTGAGGGGGACGATAACAAGTTGTCTTGGTAGCCATGCTCATCCTAAGCAATTGTCTTTGTTCAGTGCAAGCCTGCACCACTGGGTTGTACGGCATCCCTCATAGCGCCCAGGCCCTTCTCCTCAGGGTCACTGCTCCACCTGCCAGCCTGCCGTAAAAGATGGGGTTACTCTTCCCCCTTGGTGCAGGGCTGTGCACTTCTCCTTGTAAAACTTCAAAAGGTTTCTGTTGGCCACGTCCCAGAGCTGCTCAAGATCTCCATGAACTGATGCTGCATTTGGCTGGTGTTTATGTTTGCGTGCAAGTGCCTCTCACACTGATGTGGTGTCTCTCACAAGATAACAGCATGAGGAGTTGCAGGGCACTACAGACAGTTAAAGGAGGTACTAGTTCAATGGAATTTCTGACCCAGCTAGGAATTACCATTGCAACCATCTCCAAAATACCAGTGAGACTTAAAAGGAAGCAAAGCTAGGGCCAGTGGAGAATAGGTTAATGTGGCTAGGTTACGTTAGTGGAAAATGAATACCCATAGACACATAGATATTATGGACCCCTCCAGGAGCTGGTCTTAGACCCTCCATCTGTTCAAGAGACGGACCTGGGATCCTCTCATGGGCCAAGTTCCTCCACACAGAGGCAAACACACGCACACACAGATGGTTGCCTTCCAGCACAGAATGACAGAAACATGGAGGCTGGAAGGCAGGTAGCTTCCACCTTTTCTGCGCTTTCTCTTCATGCTTGGGTGAATTTGTGCCAGCCTCTTCCAGCTTTGCTTCACTTCCTGCATATCAAAGTGGACTGCTCTGGAGCTTGAAAAAGATATCCTTGAACATCAAGGCTCTACCTTCTCAGCCCTGACTTTTCCAGCCCTGAGCAGCTTTTTGTAAGGGTGAAGTGCCACAGGGCACCTCATGTCCTTGCCTCCTCAGTCACCCTGGTGAGGAAGATGACTTCATGAGCAACAAAACCTCCTGGGTGCTTTGCCCTTTGCTCTGTTGCACCTTTCAGCAGATACAGGGATAGTTCAAGTCCCCCATGAGGACCAGGATCTGCAAACCTGAGTCTTCTTCCAGTTGTCTGAAGAAAGCAGATTTCTTCTTCCTGATCAGGAGGTCCATAGCAGACATCCACATACCACAAAGCTGCCCATGTTGTTCTGCTCTCTGGTGCTGACCCCTCAGCTCTCAGGTGACTCATTGTGTGTCCCCAGGCAGAGCTCCACACATTCCTTCTGCTCGTTCACATTAAGGGCAACTTCCCCTCAGGTCCAGACCTCTGTCCTTATCACTACCAGACCCCCATGACCCCACAGTTTCCCCAGGAGGTAGTAGCCAACTTGCAGACCTTCTGGGCTCTCCAGTGTCCAGTCCAGACTTAGTCTCTAAATACCGGGCTCCCAGGCCTCTTCTTCTTCTCACTGTCTGCTCTGCTTTGATGTTTGCTAGTAGGTACACCCACTGACATACACACCAATGTGATATGCACACTCTCTAACCTGTGCAGTTTCTTGTCTCCTGAAGAACACGAGCCCATATAACTTGTGTTTCCCACTCCAGTAGCTGACACTTGGACTTCCACTTGTACACAAAAGCAAAGATTCCACTCACCCCAGACTGGTGGAGCAAATCAGAGTTTAATAAGAGGATAGGACAGGCTGGGAAGATTAGTTGCTGGGCATGGCCAGAAAGAGTATTGGGTGGCCACCTATTTACACATGGCCAGCTCCTCTTATCCTCTTTGCCCTTGGTTTTCCATGCTTGTTCATCCCCAAACCACTTTGATCCCTCTCTCTCGCTGCCTTTGTTCCTTTCCTAGGCATCCCATAGCAAGTCTTGCACAATCCCTAAATGCTCTTCCGGGCATCTCATCACGAGTCTCAGACCCCCACAGGCAGACACCCCCATCTGCAGTCAACAAGGTACTTGGGGGAGGCTTTTCCATTGACCCACCTGGTGAGTCTCATGCTCAGGTGTCCAGGAGCTGTCTGTGAAATAAAGGTTTTTTCATGCATTTGATGCATCCAGTCAGGAAGACTGTGAAGCACGTGCCCTGCAGGTTGGTGTGGACAGAAGACTCGAGTAGAACAACTCCATGTCCAGCAGCGTGATTCTCCAAGCCGCTTCTTTGGGGCATTTCATAATACATAAAGTCATCCAAACAACAGCTGTTAAAGATTGGTGACAGCCCACCCATCACCCCTCAAGTGTAGGGAAAAACTACAAACATCAGCATAATGTATGCGGTAATAGGAAAGCTAGACCAAGCTCTGTGTATTAAAGTCTAACAGGGAGTGATGGGTGGACCTAGCACACAGCTAAGCCTCCAAGCAGGTGCTCTCTCACTGCCTCTCCTCGGTAAGACAGGCAAGAAATAAGACGGACAAGTTTGTGGCTTGAGACAAAAGCAGTTTGATGAGAAAAGCCAAGGTCACCCATGGAAGCAAAGGAAGAAGAGATTTATTCATTCCTTCTCCTTGTCAGGCAGAGCAACTGCCTTCAACAAGGCACTTTTACTTCTCCCTGGCTGCAAAGAGTTCATCCTCTTTGACATCATGTCCTATGACTGGTATGTGCAGTAAGGAACCCCTGGAGGTATCCCACCCTCACAATGAGGAAGGTGTGTAGCCAGCTTGTCCTGGGCATGTGGGTGGGTGGCTTGGTCATGGTGCTGTTGCCAGTGGTCTCCAAAGCCAGGCTGCTCTACTGTGGTCCCAACGTCATTGACCACAACTTTTGTGACAGTGCATCTCTTTTGCACCTCACTTCTTGAGCTTGTCCAGGTCCCCCTGGTTGGGATCCCGTCCCTTAGATGTGTCAGCTGCACCTCTCAGCTTGGTGTCATCTGCAAACTTGCTGACGGTGCACTTGATCCCACTGTCTATGTCATGGATGAAGATATTAAATAGTACTGGTCCCAATATGGACCCCTGAGGGACAGCACTTGTCACTGGTGTCCATCCAGAGATCGAGCCACTGACCACTACCCTCTGGATGTGACCACCCAGCCAATTCCTCATCCACTGAACAGTCTACCCATCAAATCCGTATCTCTCCAATCTAGAGAGAAGGATGTTGTGGGGACCATGTCAAAGGCTTTACAGAACTCCAGACAAACGAAATCCATAGCCCTTCCTTCATCCACTGAGGTAGTTACTCCACTGTACAAGGCCACGAGGATGGTCAGGCAGGACTTGCCCTCAGTGAAGCTGTGCTGATTGTCTTGAATCACATCCCTGTCCTCCATGTACCTCAGCACAGTTTCTACATTATCTGTTCCATGATCTTCCCAGGCACCGGGTGAGGTCAGTAGTTCCTGGGTTCCTCCTTTCACCCCTTTTTAATGTTTCCCTTTTTCCCATCACCAGGACTTCACTTGACTGCCAGGACTTCTCAAATATCATGGAGAGTGGCCAGGCAACCACATCAGCCAGTTCCTTCAGGACTCTGGGATGCAGTTCGTCAGGTCCCATGGACTGATGTATGTTCAGGTTCCTCAAGTGGTCACAAACCTCATCTGCACTTATACTTGTAGACACTTTGCTCCCCTGTTACCACTCAAGAGGTGTGGGAGGAGAACCCGCCAGTGAAGACAGAGGTAAAATTTAGTTGGGTACCTCAGTCTTCACTTTGTCCATTGTTACCAGTTTGCCAGGCTTGCTCATCATGGGGGGCACACTTTCTTGGACCTTCCTTTTCTGGCTGACATACCTGTAGAAGTCCTTCTTGTTATTCTTTGCATCCCTTGCCAAGTTCAGCTGCAGCTGGGCCTTGGCCTTCCTGATCCCATCTTTGCACAACCAGGCGGTGTCCCTGTGCTCTTCCCAGGATCCCTGTTCCTGCTTCCACCACCTGTGCATTTCCTTCTTGCCCTTTAGTTTGACCAGAGGTCTTGACTCAGCCATGCAGGCCTCTTGCCCTCCTTATCCGATTTCTAGCACCTGGGGATCGTGAGCTCTTGGGCTCTATGTGAAGCCTCCTCAAAGATCTGCCAGCTCTGTTCTGCTCTCTTTTCCCTCAGGGCAGTTTTCCAGGGGGTTCTATTGCCTGACTTCTATTCCCATATCAGAACTCAGGGACATTCAGTTAAAGCTCTCCACTGAGATTAAAAAAAAAGAAAAGACCAGCGTGTCCTGGAATGACGAGTAATTCCGCAGACTTGGTAGTCTTACTCTTGTAGTTTTCACTTCTCCTTAAACAACAGGTGTGGTTTATTCCCTTGTCCTGGGCAGTGATTAAAAAACAAGCCAAGACAAACCAAACCAACAAAACACCCTTGAAAATGCCTTTGAATTAGAGGTGGCTGAGACGCATTTCCTTTTCTGTCTCTTCCAATATCCTGCTTTCTCTTGTTTGTATCATTATTCCAAATTCTGTGTTTTTTCTAGAGCCAAGATAATCTAAGATTTTTTTCAGGCTGGTCATCTCCTGTCAGTCAGAGACATCCATGTAGATGTGCTCGGTCACAGAGGCCTTGCTGCTAAAGAACTAACGGTGGGTGTGTGCTTAAGTGATGATTCTGCCTTATAAACAGTGCTGTCACACACGTCAGTTAATAATCTCTGGAGAGGTTTCAGATCAGTAGTAATTCCAGAATAACAATATTATTATTACTGGTGTAAACTCAGGGTGTGAGAGAAAAAAAGGTTTGGGGTAGGCAGGGCAATTTTATTAGCCACAAGATTTTTTGAGACTCAGCATTTGTGGGTCACTGATAAGACGATCTTGGAGGTTGTGCATGAGATTCTGTGATGGAAGTTCTTTTATTCTGGAACTGAAGCCCATGAACACAGGTGTTATCCTTCTACTGACCCTCATGGCAACTGCTCTTGTAGGATACGTCCTACCCTGAGGACAAATATCGTTCTGAAGGGCTAGAGTTACTACTCATCTATTCTCCGCTGTCCCCTAGAGTGGTCAAACCCTTGTCGAATGAGCTTGAGGTGGATTTTCAGTAGACAACCCCACACTAACACCATTCTTCACCCTCCATTTCCTTCCCTCGTTTACAATTGCAGGCCTCACTGTTATCCATCTCACATTCCTGCATGAATCGGGCTCAAACAATCCGCTAGGCGTCTCATCCGACTGTGACAAAATCCCATTCCACCCTCACTCCTCTCTAAAAGATATCCTAGGTTTCATGCTGACTTTCCTCCCTCACAAACTTAATGTCACTTAATGAAAACAAAAAAGAGGACTGTTGCAGAATAAATTTAATGAAACTAACTTTTAGATTGTGGACTATTCTTTCAGCTGTACTCTTTTGTTCAAACAGGCAATTTTAGTGTGAGCAGTCCAACTCAGCATGAGTGGCCAGGCTGGCTGGAATTCCAGGCCACGTACCTGGTTGCTTGGTGACCTTGGCCTTGGAGAGCAGTACCAGGAGGCAAAGAAGAAACTGTCAGCAGAGGCTGCAAATCATCTAGATAAGAACAGTAAAAAAGCTGCCTGTAGGACAGAGAAAGAGAATCCAGTGAGAAAAAAAGAAGTCCCTGGACTCAGAGTTACCATTGGGCCAAAAGGCGTGTGGACAGCGCGTGAAGGACACGTGAAAAGCGGGTGCACGGATTGTGAGGATTTAAAAGCCCAAACCTCTTTTGTCTCAGGGTCCCTCCCCGGGAGAGGCACCCAGTCGGCACTGTTGCTTTGCTGTACCTTTCAAGATATTTTTTATTTCATCCTTTCATTAAATCATTTTTAAACACAGACCTCTGAGACGATTCTAGGAGAAAGCCAGGTCAGCAATCTTTATTTAGCACGAGCGATATCATCACCAGCTGGAGGAACCATGACACACGAAGGTACTGGCACAAACACAAGCGAAGATCAGCTTCAGAGAGCAGCACGGATGCTGATACAGGTGCTGCTACACCTACAGGAGGACCCCGCAGCGGAGGCCCTGCCTCTCCCTGCCCGGGCAGTGGGGCCCAGTGGGGCCCTTTGTGACGTGTTCTGTGACACCCCACGGTGCTACATCCAGCCAGCGTGGCCATGGCCCTGCACTGTCTGACCAGGCAGCAACGGGACGGGACAGCAGCGTGGAGCTGGCGAGGAGACCCCGAGCACAGCCCACGTCTTTCCCGCACCACCGAGCCTTTTCCCTTAAGGCGTTGTTCACCTCCTCTGCCCCCCTGACACACACCCCCACTTTTCCCCATTTTGCAGGATGGCGGAGAGACCCCCCAGTTGCCCCAGGGTGGCCTGGGAGGACTTGAGGAGTCCTCGGGAGAGCAGATCTCCAACAGAGCCCTACCAGGTGTCAAGGGTCAGGCGGTTGCAGAACCGTAAGTGAGGGCACCCCGGGGCTGGGCAGGGTCGGGGCCAGCGAGTGCGACCAGCTCCATGGCAGGGTCATGTCTGCTCAGCACGCTGGCAGCAGGAGCCCTGCAGGCAGGGGATGGCAGAACGCTGGCTCAGCCTTTGTGCTGGGCACCCTGGAGCCCAGACACCCCCAGGGACATCGTGCTGGGGCAGCAGGCATGGGGCTCGACAGAGGGCAGAGCTCCTTCTTCTGCTCTCTCCTGCCTTGGGGCCCTCTCTACAGCCCTCCCTGCTCTCTCCTGTGTTTAGTTGGCAGCTGGTTAGCTGTCTATGGAGAGGAAGAGGAAGCCAAGCTCTGCATCCAGGATTTTGTCAAGAGCACAAAGAAGGTAAGCACGGTCCCTTCCCCAGCAACTGTGCCTGTGGCTCCTGACGGCCGCCCAGCTCTGCTGCCAGCGTCTGGAGGGCTGCTGGCTGGGCAGAGAGGTTCTCCCCAGTGTCCCACAAGGCACTGCACCCCCAGTGCTCTGATGGTGCTGGCCAGGGGCTCCCCTCTCACGCCTCCCTTTGTCTCCTGCCTGCCAGGATGAGGCCCAGAAGATCTGTTTTCTACAGAGCATCCACAGGCTGTGCAGATCTGCCAGGTACAAGGGCTTGTTGCAGGGCCTGGGCCTCTTCTGCCACAGCCAGAAGCTGGCAGACAATATCAGGGTGAGGGGACAGCCAGAGGATCTGGGGAAGGGGGAAAGGCCCCCAGGCACCAGCATGCTGTGCTGACAGCGCTTAAGCGGGGAGGGGCGGTGGCAAGCGGGCACGGATACCAAGCTTCCCCCGAGGGGACTCACTCGTGTCCTGCTGAGAAGCCCTGCCAGCGGACTCCCCAGCACCGGGGGCAAAAGGAAGGCGGACAACCTGGGGACAGCACCGGGCTGGGGGCACAGGGGCTCTGCCAGCCCTGCATAACAGTGCCAGGTCTGCCTGCTCTGGGTGCTGGTGGCTGACAGGTCCCACGGCGATTCTGTTCTCCAGGTGGTGCTGCAAGAGGAGCCCAGGGACCACCTGCGCACAGCAGCGCGGCAGCAAGCCATGCTTGCCATCACCGCCTTGAGGTACCTGCAGCCCTGCTTTGGCTTGCAGCTCTCCACAGCCAGAGGCCCTGGGCCAGTCTGAGGGGCATCCGCCATGCAGGCCAGTCCCACAGTCCCATCTGCAGGGGTGCTGCTCTCCATGCTCACACCTTGTCTGGAGGGCGCAGGACATCAGGACTGTCCTCTGGCTCAGGCTCAGGCTCAGGGAAGGGAAGGGAAGGGAAGGGAAGGGAAGGGAAGGGAAGGGAAGGGAAGGGAAGGGAAGGGAAGGGAAGGGAAGGGAAGGGAAGGGAAGGGAAGGGAAGGGAAGGGGAGGAGGTGTCTCCAGGCAGGGCTCCCCCCACAGCCTCCGACCTTCCCAGCAGGTGCCTCCAGGCACTGCTCCCAGCACAGGTATTCCACAGGCCCCTCTCTCTCTTTGCAGCACAGTGGAGACAGCGCTGGTGGACAAAAAAGAGGACCTCTTACACACCTGCTTCACCAGCGTCTTCTGTCTTCCTTCAAAAGAGGACATGCAGGTAAGTGCTGGCTGAGCTCCAGGAGCTCTGGGGTCCCCTGGTGCCCCCGGACTGCCCTGTGCCCAGAGATGCCTGGACATGCAAGGCAGGGCAGGCTCTTGGCTCTGCTTTCCCACCCTGGTTCTTCCACCTCTTCCCATGGGCCTGGCTTCGTCCAGTGCCGCAGGCTGCGCTGCCTGCAGCAGTTCGTCTGCCCTGAGGCCTCTTGCAGGTGCCTCGAGGCAGTGCAGGTGTCCTCCCCTTGCGTGGGGAGTTCAGACCCGTCTCCTGGGGCCGAGAGGGACTGCCAAAAGTCTGCCACCAGCCTTGGTCCTCCCTGCAGACCCTGCATGCCATGGACATCATGCTGCACACACTGGTCCTCAGCATTCCTGCCTCCAGACTCAGCAAGGAGCTGCATATCCTGCAGGTCTGGAGCGAGCAAAGTGTGGGGCTGGCAGGGGCTGTTCTTCAGCCTGCAGGGAAGAGAGTGTCCACAGGCAGTCCCCATCCCAGTGCCAGGCACAGACCACCCTGCAGGGAGGGTTCCCGCCTCCACTGGCTGAGCAAGGGGCTGCCCAATGGGCTCTTCTGCAGCCCAGCGTCACCTGCCTGCAAAGTCTCTTTGCCCCCCACGCAGCCCCCTTGTGTTCCCCTGCCTCATGGCTCTCGTGCTTTCTTCCCCCAACACGGACAGGGCAGAGGCCTATGGGGACCTGGGCATCCTGCATGGGGAATGTGTCCCTGAAGCTCTGTCCTCCTGCTTTCCCGGGGGGCATTATCCCCATCCCCCATGCAAGACCTGCCTGCACAGAGAGGGGATGTGGGGCTGCGTTCTGTGGGAGGGCACAGAAGGGAGCAGAGGATGCACTGGCAGTGACAGCTGTCAACCTGCCTGGCCACCAGCTCGGCCTGGGAGATTTACACCGGGTGTAGGAACCCCACAACAGGCTTTGCTCAGGCTCACAGGAAGCCTGGACTGCCTGCACAAGTGCAGCTGGGAGATCTGCAGTGCTGCTTCTGTTGGCACCGGCCACCAGTTTCCAGGGCACACCAGCAGCTTCTCTCCTCCCAGACGCTGCTGAGCTTCACCAAGTCCCCGAGCATGGCGGTGCGTGAGAGGGCTGTGGGGAGGATTGGAATGCTGAGCTATTTGCTGGCCAGCTGGTCCTCACTGGAGGTAAGAAGCCAGGCACTCTGCAGCCAGGCCGTCTCCCCATCCCTGCACACCAGAGCAGGATGGGGGTGCCTGGGAGGCAAGCCGGGCTGGAGGTTAGGGCACTCAGCAAGCCTCTGAGGCTGGGCTTCTCGTCCCTGCTTTCCCCATGCTCTGCTGTCCCTGGTCCCCTCTCTGCCAGGAGCCATCGCTGCCCCCAGCTCTGTGCAGGATGGCACTGCCCCAGCAGCATGGTGGGAACCCCAGCCTGGCAGCTCTCCCTGTGCAGGGATGATGCCCAGCTCCAGCGGCTCAGGGAGTCGGGGCCGGCAGGGCCTGGCAAAGCTCTGACTCACCGGGCAATCCAGCCCAGGCAGACTCCTGGCTTCACAGCTTTCGCCCAAGGTGCTGTCCCTCAGCATTGCTGGAGTTCTGCCTCCTTCACACAGGCCTGGCGCCCCTTTGCAAGAGAGAAGGTCAGTCCTGCCTGCTGCCGAGACATCAGCATCCCCATCTTGGGACAGCTGCTGGGACATCTCATCCTTCTCAGCTCTTGTGAGGGTCAAGAAACCAGCTGTGCAGCTTTGGATGCTCTTTACCACCTCTTGAGATTCATCCCGCAGCAGAGAGGTAAGGGAAGCTGTGCTGGGCCGTGGCCCTCCATGCATACGCATCTCCCGTCTGCCTGCCTCCCTGAGCATTGCAATGGACCGTTCTTGTGCTTGCTGGAGGCTGTCCATGAATTCCGGTCAGCTTTGCTGACCTCCTTTGCCCTTCAGAGCTGCTCTCTGTAGGATCCCAGCTCTGTCATTTTGCTGCGGAAACTGAATGCTCACCTCAAGTCCAGGAGCTGTTCTGTGCTGCTCTCCTTCCTCACTTCTCCCAGGATCTCAGACCTGGCTGTAACACAGGCCCTGCAGGCGCAGCCTCCACATCCCCAAACCCCTTCTCCCCTGTCAGTGAAGAACAGATCCAGCCGGGCATCATGCCAGCTCATCCTTCCAGTGCCTGTAGCAAGAAACCGTCCTTTCTCCTCATCTTTGCCCATCATTCCTGAGGAATGTTCCCATCTTGTTCCCATCGCCTGCCAACCTTTGCTTTGCACCTCTGTCCACCACCTCCTCCCCTGCCTGTGGATCATAACCTCCCTTCTAAGACACTTCCAGTTCCAAGCTCTTTGGACCACTCAGCAAGCCTCTTGGCAAAGATACTGTGTCTGACCAGCTCTTCTGTGTTTCCCCACCATTTAGGCAGGACACTGCCAGAGGATAATGCACAGCTCCCAAGGCTCTTGGAAGCCAAGAACTCCTCCTGGCTTTCTTCGACCAGAACCAGTGTTGCTTTATCCATGCGAGCCACGGAACCTGACACACCAATATGATGTTCACAGAGTTCGCTTTATTGTCGGACCGGGCTAGCTTTATAGCAAAGCTGCCCTGTCCACGCACCTTACAACAACGTGATTGGTTGTAACTCGTGTTATACAATAACATGATAGGCTGCATGTGCTGTCCACGCGCTCTGCACGCATGTGTCCGGCGATTGCTCACTCATTATTACCTTCTAATGGTGCTCCTTTAGTCTCTTTTGTCTCTGGCTTCACCTCTCAGCCAGGCTGGCGACAACCCCATCCCCCTGGGGCGGGGGGGGGCTCTGCCACTACATCTCCCCCTCTTTTATTTAATATTAACAATACACCGTATCATGCTTTAAATACAGTGCGAAATACAGGGTAAGAACATTAAGGCTAATACAATTACAATTAACAAGAACAAACCTGTTTTCAATATTCCTTTTAACCAAACAAGGCATTCACCCCAAAAAACCCAATATCTTCTGTTATTTTCTTGTTCTGCAAATCTTCTATCTTTTTAACTTTTAAGTTCAAACAACACATACAATCAAACTCTTCATAACTGTGAACATGTCCAATAACAAAAAATTAATTGCTGCTCTGTTTTACAAAGTGGTATTCTCAACATTGGCTACATTCGTTGCTTAAAGAGATAACATGTCTGAGGTTAAGGGTTGTCATCACTGCAATCGGTTTCTTCTCTGTTAGCTAGCCAAGGTCTCACCCACTTTGCTGGGATCCATGAATTTTTGTGGTTACCTGTAGAAACACAAGCATATCCCCTTCCCCAGGTTATTAGTGACATAGGACCTTCCCATTGTTGTGTTGTCGGATTAAACACACTAACCTTAGGCACATTTTCGGAAAAATCTTTGACATTTTTGATATGGTGCATAACAACCGGTTCCATTTCAGTTTCACTTTTAGGATTAAGCCAGTTCAGCACATACAACGCCTTCATCAATACCTCTTCTGGGCTCACACCAATTCCCCCTTGTTTTTTCAAAACAGACAAAAGATTTTTTAATGCACGGTGTGCACGCTCAATAATTGCTTGGCCAGTAGAATTATAAGGGATTCCAAACAGGTGCTGTACCTTCCACTGGGTGAGGAAGGCTGCAAGTCTGTCAGAGTGGTATGCAGGACCATTATCTGTTTTGATTTGTGTAGGGACACCCATGACAGCAAAAGCTTGTAGTAAATGACGTTTTACTGCCTTTGCATTTGCTGAGGTCAAGGCTGTAGCCCACAGCAGTCCTGAACAGGTATCTATGGACACATGAATGTACTTTTGTCTGCCAAATGGTGCAAATTCAGTAATATCAGTTTGCCATAACTGACCTGGCTGCAAGCCCCGAGGATTTACTCCCTTTTGTTGGAGAGGGACTATGCGGGCACAATCAGGACAAGCTGCAATAATGGCTCGAGCTTGTTCCTTTGTAATTGTAAACTGCTTTCGGAGTGCTGCTGAGGACTGATGAAAGAATTCGTGAGCT
Source organism: Patagioenas fasciata (assembly GCF_037038585.1). Lineage (NCBI taxonomy): Eukaryota > Metazoa > Chordata > Aves > Columbiformes > Columbidae > Patagioenas > Patagioenas fasciata. The sequence continues at coordinate 41,131,891 of NC_092526.1, forward strand.
TGTCTGACTTGTTCAAAAGGGGATATATCTGCTACTGCCACAAGTTTGTCTATAATGCTGTTTCCCTCTACTAGACCACCTGGTATGTTAGTATGGCTTTTTATACGCATGATAAATACTGGTGCTGTCCTATAATGTAATACGTTCCACAAATCTAACAATGCTTCAAACAACAAGGAATTGGAAACTTGCTGCAAAAGCGCTCTATGTATTCTTTGTACAATTCCCACAACATAAAGAGAATCTGTTACCAGATTAACTGGACAGTTATGCCATTTTTGCAATGCTGCTAAGCATATTGAGGGCAGTTTCTTTTAATATGTCCTGTCTGTCCGCAAGTAAAACATGCTAGGCCACAAGAAGAAGGGCTTGCACCTTTCATTGCAGGCTTACGTGCTGCAGCCAAGGCCGCAGCGTGGGCTTGAGCATGTATTTTTGCTTTTTCTGCCTCCTGTTGCATAATTGGTACCTGTGTGCAAGCTTCCACCATCTCTGCTAAAGAAGCAGTTTTTCCCAAACCGGCTAATATCTGTTGGCATTGGGTGTTTGCATACATCATAGCCAAATCTTTCCCCACAGCAGCTTTTGCCTCTGGAGTCATGTTAGGAGAGGCATCTATCACTTCTTTTAAACGATCCACAAATGTCATATATGGTTCCCCAGGATCCCACTCTATTGTAGAATAGGGTGGCACAGGGTTACCTCTATTTGGCAATTCTTTCACTGCCGCCAAGGCAAGCCCTTGCGTTTGCTGCAAAATCCTTGGATGAAGTGCTGCCTGAGTAGCACCATCCACATATTGCCCACGACCCAATAACTGGTCCATGCTAGCTAACCGCAACGGATCATCAGCTGGTAGACGAACATTTTCTAATACTGCCAATTCCACTTTCCCCTGCCACTTGTCCAAGAACAGCAAATACCCCGTTGGAGGAAGCAATAACTCCATCAATGCCCTAATATCTGTTTGAGTTAGTACTTGCCCCTTGAAAAATGAATTGATTAGCTGCATCACATGCTTATTATCCATACCATATTGCATAACTGCACTTTGCAATTGCTTAACCGTTTTCCAATCAAAAGGCGACCACTGCCTTTGTCCTCTATTATCTATGTGCACTGGCATTGCTGTAATACTACCAGGTAACATGATCCCTTCAATGGCTGGATCTCTGATTACCCCTTGCCAATGTTGCCCTGCATTATAAGAATGATCTCGAGGAATATCTCTACCCTGATGCACAGGGGCAGCACCCAAATTATCATTATTATCACTGCTATACAATTCCCTTGTGTTTCCCTGTGGATCAGTAAGTCGACGCATATTTGCAAACTGATCTGCTAACCCAGTCTCCAGCCCTTTTCCATATCGCGCTCTCAAATATTCATCTGCTTCTCTTACAGACCACATCCCATCTTCAACACATTGTCTAGCCCATTTTTGTATTCGCTCCCTTTTGATACGGAGCTCCTCCAGAGTGAGGTCTAATTCCACCCCCTCCCTTTCCTGTTTTCCCCGTTTTTCACATTCCCTGCCAATTGCCTCCAGCCCGTCCTTAATTGCATCTGACACCTTTTTATATGCTATTAACCGTGAAGTTTTACTGTTACCGCCATCTAGTCGTTTCATAGCTTCTAGAACTTCTTGCATCTGGCTCTCCTGCCGTCTCAGTAAGTCCTTCAGGCTTTGCACGTGGCTCTCCTCCTGGAAGTCAGGGCGATTCTGCGATGCTCCGTCCTGGTGTTCCATCGGGTCCTCCGGCAAAGGCACATCGGCTGGATTAACTTGTCCTGGCTTGTTGAAACTTGCCGGTTGCTGCCATTCGTTGTCGGAGCCAGGCAATGGCTCAATGGGTGCAGAGGGTATAATTTGCTCTCCGCCCCAGAACTCCAGATCTGATACGGGACATACCAGCGGTGTTGATTCTTCGGAGTCCTCGGAGGGTGGGCAGCTCGCGGCGGGCGGCTCCGAGGGGACTGCACACAGCTCCGGCTCTTCTGAGACTTCCTGCATCAGCTGCCTGATCTCCCGCCAGGGTCCGGCGAGATCGCAAGCCTCGCGGTTCCCCCTTGTAGCCGCTTCCCATAGTTCGGTCCCTATGTCCTCCCATGTACCGAGAGAAAAAAATTCGTCCGTCGAACGAACACAGCCCTTACGCTGGGCGAATAGTAAAAGGCGCTCCACCGCGTCTTTTTCCAAAATTCTTCCTGTTCTTGCAGCCAGCTGCAGAATACTTTTCACTATTATTTTTCCTTCCACGGATGCCGTGTTTCCCATGCCACCCGCTTCCTCGTAGGCCTACTTTCTGCTATGATTGAGCGCTGGGCTGGTGTCGCCCCCAGGTGGCGTCCTCGCGTCTTCACTTCCGGTGATCTTGCTTCGATACGAAGTATCACGTCGGGGTCACCAAAGTGTTGCTTTGTCCATGCGAGCCACGGAACCTGACACACCAATATGATGTTCACAGAGTTCGCTTTATTGTCGGACCGGGCTGGCTTTATAGCAAAGCTGCCCTGTCCACGCGCCTTACAACAACGTGATTGGTTGTAACTCGTGTTATACAATAACATGATAGGCTGCGTGTGCTGTCCACGCGCTCTGCACGCATGTGTCCGGCGATTGCTCACTCATTATTACCTTCTAATGGTGCTCCTTTAGTCTCTTTTGTCTCTGGCTTCACCTCTCAGCCAGGCTGGCGACAACCCCATCCCCCTGGGGCGGGGGGGGGCTCTGCCACTACAACCAGCACCATTACCATGGTAATGAGCTCCCACCTTGCTGGCCCTCTTGTCCATGGCATCAGCAAGGGACTTGTATGAGCAAAGGGATCCAGAATCAGCGGGGCTGGCATGGCCTCACTGTCCCTGCTGAGAGGAGGGTTCCTGCTGTCCCTGAGCAGGAACTAACCAGGGGCGACACTCCAGTGTCCCAGCAGCAGCTCCAGACCTCCAGGACACACCAGCGAGCCCTGGTTCTCCGCAGGGCAAGCTCAGTGTCCCCCTGACGCCGACCCTCCTCCGTCACCCTGAGGACCTCCTGCTCTCATCCTCCCCCCTCTAGTGGCTGCAGCCCCTGTTGCCAGCTTTCCTGCGGGTACTGCTGACAGCACCGCCAGACATCTCTCCACACAGTACTCGCATGGCTCAGCTAAGCCGCACCGTCAGCCTGCTCGCTGTGAGATTTCTTTTTGCCTTCCTTCCGTAGGTGTTTCGAGACTATCTCCAGCCTTTTGAAAGGACAGATGTCCTCCTCATGGCCATCGAAGCCATGACGGACACCAGTATTAATGACAAGGTGGGGGCCAGAAGCATGCTGGATGAGGCCATGAGAGACCATGACTCCTGGCTGACAGACGTAAGCAGCTTGTGGCAGCGCTGCCCCGGCCAGGAGCCTTTTCAAGGGTTGTTCCTCCCTTCCTCTGCCTTCCCTCCCTTCCCCTATCGCACAATCCCTCTCTCCCACTCCCAGGTATTACGGGCACCTAAAACTCTTTTCAACCAGCAGAGAGGGACAGGAAAGGCAGTAGTTTCAGTGGCAGCAGCTGGGAAAATGGCTGTGCTCCAGCACCAACACCATCCTCACCTGTGTCCCCCCCAGGTGCCAAAGATCATCAGTGGCATCCACAGAAGCTGGCAGAGCATCCACCTGGTGCCGGAACTGCACAGCACAAACCAGCTCCTCCTTGTGCTGACAAACCTGTGCCCCAAGGAAGCGGAGATGAGTCCGTTGAGGTTCTCCCCAGGATGTGACAGGTACCAGTCCCAGGAGCCCTGGGTCTGCAGGGCTGGCCCAAGTGCAGTGCTGTGGCCGAGGCAGCCCTGGTGACGCAACGCTCTGGCTTGCAGCGCTGTCCTGGCCATGTGGGATGCCATGTTCTCCTCGCTGCAGACTTTGGAGAAGGTCTTGAGGGAGCTGCCCGGCAAACTAGCGTGCCAGCACAAGGGTGGGATGTTGAGCAGTGCCCGAGAGGACATGTGCATCATGCACCTGGCTGTGAGTGACCAGACCAGGCCTTGCTCAGCTGCTGAGCTGTGTGTGCTCTCTGTCCTCCCATCTGCCCCCAAATGCTGTTGGGTTGCTCCTCAGAGGGGTGATGGTCAGAGGACAGGGGGAGCCAACAAACACAGTGTGCGATGTGTGGTGTGGCGCAGGGCACAGGGCTGGCCAAGCAGCCCTCCACAGGCAGAGCCGCCCCTGGGACGGGCTGTAGGGCCCCAGCGCCCTTGCCCTGAGCTACCGGTGGGAACCAGGAGCCACCACGGTGCGTGGAGACCTGCAGGCTCTGCCAGTGTCTCACTGTCATCTTTGTTTCAGCTGCTGGCCGCTGGTGACATCACATCAGAGGATTTTGCTGTTCTGTACGATGCCTGGAGGTCTCTGAGGCATGCAAGGATGGACATGCTGTCGTTGGTGCTACGAGGCCTCGTCACGCTGTCACAGGGACCTGAGACAGTGAGTGGGGCACAGTCAAGAGGAGCCAGGCTGGCAGCCTGGGCCTGGGGCAGTGGATAACGTGGTGGTTTGGCTTTGAATGGGAGTCAGGGGGCGGGATGACCAGTGACCAGTGCATGTTGGCCAGGGTGGTCTTTGGCTGCTTCACACAAAGGAAATGGTGTGTTTCATACAGTAGAGCAAAATGGAGGTCCTGTTGGAAGACATCATGGAGACCCTGCAGTATGCCCGTGAAGATATCCAGACGAAGGCTCTACTTGTCATCAGAAACATGCTGGGTCATATGAGGAGGAAGGAGGCCAGCTCCATCACTCTGGAGCTGACAGAGAAGCTCCTGCCGTTCTTCAACAATGTAAGGCTGCTGCAGGAGCCTGAGCTGTGATAACGGGTACACTGCAAGGAAATGTGCCCATCAGGCCCGCCCTGCAGTCAGCACTCAGGCAGGGCTGCTCCCCTCCTCGCTCCCCTGGGCTCTGCAGCCCAGCACGGCTTCTCCCTGACATGCTCATGCCTCCGGGTGACCTGAGACCCTGTGCTGGGTGCCAGCCCAGCCCCACGGTGTGTGCCCCAGAGGCTTTGCCCAGGGTGAGCCTGCTCTCCTCCTCAGCCTGTCCCTGGGGAACCTTGCACTGCTGCGCCTGCTCTGGCTGATGGCAAATGCTGAGTGACAATGGGAGCACTTGGGGGCACAGGTTTCCACCACCTTATTGAAACTTCTTGCATGGCCTTGAACGGGCCCAGGGCGGTTCAGCTGCAGCTCCCGTTTTCAGGATACGACCCCAGAGCATCTTCCCTCACATCAGCCACGCTGATGCCCTTGCTCACTGTGGGTAGGGAGCGGCTGTTGCTCAAGTCCCCCTGTTGTCCTCCCTACAGGAGTCCAGCCAGGTGCATCAGCCTCTTCCAAGAACTGATTAAGACTGTGGTGTGGAGACACAAGAGAAAGATGAAGAAGCAAGTGGGGAGGGTCTTGCTGCCACTGTTCTTCCACATGAATGACCAGGTGGAGAGCGTGGCCAAGGTGCAGTGACAAGTGACCGGTGTCACAGGGGAGGGCCTGCTGACACCACAGGGGTGCCCTGTGCCTGAGCAGCTGCTGCTTGAAATCAGAGTCTGGGAATGTGTGTCAGCTCAGGGTCCCACTGCTTCCCTCCTTCCCTCCACTGGTCCCACCACTGCCTTCCTCCTCCCCCCGGCTGCAGAAGTGGATGGGGAGCTGGCGTCCCCTCCCAGCCCTGCTCTCCCCATTCAGCCCTGCTCCAGCACAGCCCAGAGGAAGCGCTCCTGCAGAGCCAGGAGGAGTTGGGCCAGAGAACCTGGCACAGCCATTTCCCACACATCCCTGCCTGGTCCAGCAGGGCTCAGCAGCAGCCCAAGGCCACCCCACACCCGAGTCCCTACAGGCTTGCCAGCTGTCCCTGCAGGTGTGGGAGGCCAGGGCTTTGAGCCACCATCCCTGTCCCCCAGAGACCCCCAGCTCTTGTGGACAGGGCATGTTCCAGCTCCCAGAGAGCAGGATGGCCCCAGGAATGAAGCCCTGCTCACACAGGTCCCTTGCATTGCGCCAGTTACCTTGGACTGTGCAGAGGCGTGCAGCGCTTACAAGGGGTGGAGAGCCAGCTTGTTCCCCAGCCTGGGGCAGGGAGAGCAGTGGGAAGGGAGATGCAACTGGAAGGGGACTGGCCCTGCATCCCAGCATGAAAGCTCTGCCCACCCGCAGCCTGGGCATGAAGGAGCTGGGGCATCCCTGGCTGGGGAGCCAACTGTCCTGCTGGGGCACGTCCAGGGAGGTGCTGCTGGCTCCGTCCTGCCCTGGGGTCTCCGGGACTCCGGCCCTCCCTGCCTGCAGCCGTGGGCCCTCACTTCCTCTGCCCTTCAGGCTGCCCCCAGCCCTGGTGGCAGCTCAGCAGCTCTCGAGAATCTCTGTTCTGCTGGCTGGCAGCGGGAGATACCCAAGATGGTGGTTGCCCCGTGTCCCCACCTCAGGCATTGAGTCCAGTTCATACTGGGTCCTCTGCCACCGCTAATAGGCTGGGAATGGCTTGGAGCCTGGCCAAGAGAAAGGGTTTCCTTCCCTGGGCTGTGGTGCCATCTCCCAGCCTGTGCTGCTCTGCAGGTCTCCAGGGAAGCCCTCCTAGCTGCTGCAGAGTTCCTGCAGCAGAAACAGCTCAAGTACCTGACCCAGATGCAGCAGACATGGAGGATCGGAGAGTGCTTGGTGAGAACAACCTTCCACCCGCAGGGCTCTGACTGGATGAGGGCTGCCCGTGCCGAGGTCTGTGCACTTGTGCCTCCCCTGCCCTGCCCAAGCCCAGAAACCAGAGCCTGGAGCTGTATCCTCCTTCGCTGCCATCTGGCATGGAGCCCCCAGGGGCTCTTCTCCAGGCTCTTCTCCCTTCCATGACCCCAAGGCTGCTGAAGGAGTCCCTGGCCCATCTGAGCCTTGGCAGTAGGACAGAGGGGTCTCAGGACCTCCAGGCTCCCTCTCTATGTGGCTCTTTGTGGACCTCAGCTCCACAGGGCTTCTGGCTGGGTGACAGGAATGGCCCAGGGGGGAAGAGGGAAGGGGTTGCTGGGAGCAGCAGGGATTAGTCCAGCTGACTGGGGAGGGTCTGTTGCCAGCCCCGTGCTCTTGTGCTCTTTCCAGCTGCTGCAGGACAGAAGCAGGGCAGAAGAATACCTGCAACAGAGCATGCTGTACTTGAAGGATGTTCAGGCCACCATGCGAGAGGAGGCCACCAGGTTCATCGGTGAGCCACAGCCCTGGGATCCCTCTGCTGGCAGCCTGGGCCCAGTCTCAACCACTGCCCTGGCCGCAAGCAGCAGCCCTGTGGCTGCCAGAGCCCCGGCTGCCCCGTGCAGGGCCCAGGTAGACACAGGCTCTGGCTTTCCCTCTCCCAGCCGTCCCCGTGCAAGTGAGCTTGGTGGCAACCTTGCTCAGTGCCACCCCCCCTGTCCTTCCCTGGAGTCAGCCCTCCTGAGGAAGATGAGGCCGTGCCGCTGGGCTGGCGGGGCTGGAGGCTGTGCCGCTGGCAGTGCGCTGGGAAGCAGGAGGTCTGACGGGAGCCCTCTGCCTAGGGCTTGCTGCACGGCACCTGCAGGACCAGAGTGAGGAGAAGCTGCATAACATCTGCAATGGTGAGAAGGGGCAGTGTTAGTGGGGCTGAGAACAGAGCTGGGACGGGTACTGCCATGCCTTGCCCCACTCCAGGGAAATGCTTCAGGGACAGGGGAGCACCTCAGGAGCATTTGGAGCAGCAGCGTCCAGCTGATGCCTTTGTCCCACTGTCTTCTCCTGGCCAGGGAAAGAGACGGGTGGCTCTGGCATGCTCTGGAGGGGATGCCAGGGGGTCTCTGCAGACAGGGCGCTTTCATCTCCTCTCCTTTCTTTCACAGCCCTCTGGCCCTTGGAGAAAGACACCGACCTCTCAGTCCGTTCCCTGGCAGCTCAGACCATCCTCATCCTGCAATCTGCCAGGGGGCGGCCAACATCACAAGGGACCCTGCGAGCGCTGTGCTGCTGCTGGCCCTGCAAAGCCAGGGAGAGGCGCAGCTCACCAGGAAAAAACGGCTGTCTTTGATCAAAGACGGATCAACAAGCCCGGTCTCTTGGCGGCCTTGGCACAGGGAGCGCCCTGGGCATGCTGAGAAGACAGCGTGACTCCTGGCCTCTCCTGCTGCCTGCAGAACTCATCGCTCTGCTGCTCTGGCCCCACTCATGGGAGAATAACGAAAGGTGTATCGGAAATCTTGTACCCCCCAAGCACCTCAGCTGATGGAGAAAGGAGAAGGAATCGCCTGAGCCCGGGGATCAGGGTAAACAGGGCTTTGGAGAGAGCCCACGGGGACTCCTGTGGGCTCATCCTTTATTCAAATACAGTTTCTTTTGGTTGGTTGCTTGCTTGATTTTTGTTTGTTTCTTTCTTTCTTTCACTCCTCATTCTCCTCTTTCAACATTTACCTCTAGTGAAGCCCATTTCTCTACATCTCTACATTTCAAATCCCACTTTCAAAGTCCAAAGACTCATCTTAAGGGCCCAAAGCATCATTTTTAAGGCCCAATGTCTGTTTTTGGTCGTGCAAAGCCGCATCTTTAGAGTAAAAGCTTCCTTTCTAGAATTCAGCCTGCAATTTGCAGCCTCCAAACACCCATTTTAGGGTGAAAAGCCCCAGATTTTCATACCAAAGCAGCATTCTAGGGAACAAATCCTCCTCATTTTAGGGGTCAAAATCTCAGTTTCATTTTCAAAGCTCCCTTTTTAGCACCCAAGCCCGGGACGGGACAGCAGCGTGGAGCTGGCGAGGAGACCCCGAGCACAGCCCACGTCTTTCCCGCACCACCGAGCCTTTTCCCTTACGGCGTTGTTCGCCTCCTCTGCCCCCCCGACACACACCCCCACTTTTCCCCATTTTGCAGGATGGCAGAGAGACCCCCCAGTCGCCCCAGGGTGGCCTGGGAGGACTTGAGGACTCCTCAACAGAGCAGATCCAACAGAGACTCCAGTGTGTGTTGATCAGTGGCCGCTATCAAGTGAAAGGATCGCCCAAATTAATGACTTAGTTTCAGAACAGTTACAGTTAGGACATATTCAACCTTCCACGAGTCCGTGGAACACTCTGATTTTTACAACTGAAAAAACAGTGGAAAGTGGTGTCTTCTGCATGACCTCAGAAAAGTTAATGAAGTAATGGAAAACACGGGAACACTGCAGCCTGGATTGCCATCCCCTAACATGACTCCACAGGAGTGGGATGTGTTAGTAACAGACCTGAAAGATTGTTTCTTTACAATTCCGTTACAGGGGGATGATTATGAAAAATTTGCTTTCTCAGTTCCATCAGTCACTAAGCAAGAACCTGTGAAAAGATATCATTGGGCTGTTTTACCCCAGGGCATGAAAAATTCACCTACAATGTGTCAGTCATATGTTGCTTGGGCGTTGGCGCCTCTACGTGACAAACACAGAGAGCTGATCATATATCATTACATGGATGATATTTTGATTGCTGGAAAATCAATAAAAATTGCATTGATAGTTGCAGAACTAGAGAAAGAGTTAGGGACCAGAGGTTTTAACACTGCACCAGAAAAAGTTCAACAAACACAGCTTTGGAAATACTTAAGCTGGGAAATTACTAAGGCTACGGTTCATCCACAAAACTTGACTATCAGGACTGACATTCCGACCCTAAATGATGTTCAAAAAATGATGGGTGATTTGAATTGGATTTGTACCTGTTGTGGTATTGCACATGATGATTTTCTGCCAATTGCTAAATTATTGCAGGGAGAAGTTGGGGTCAATGCTCCACGCTCAGCAAATGCTGAAGTACGGCAAGCATTAGTGAACATTATCCAAAAAATTTCCAATCATTATACATACAGATGGGATCCTGAACAAGAAATAGGATTAATGATCATTAATAACTCTGCACACCCTTTTGCTTCGATCATGCAGTGCGCAAGAGAATCTGACCCACTCAGAATTTTGGAGTGGCTGTTTCTCTCAATCCAACCCAATCAGTAGTTGCCAGAACAGAAACATTTGCACAATTGACAATAAAAAGTCGGTCCCCCATAGTGGAAATAAGCGGAAAAGAACCAGATTATGTAATTATACCTTTGTCAGCTGAATATTTGCAATGGGCATTACAGAATTCTATAGCTCTACAGTATGCAATGTTACATTGCTCAGGACCAATTAGAGTGCATTGCCCTCCACATAAGCTTATGGGGTGGTTACCGACATTTGAAATAGAACAGATGCCTCTTCGGTCTCTGAATCGGGTAAGAGGTATCACTGTTTTTACAGATGCAAGAAGTCGTTCATAAAACTGCAATAACATGGCAAGAAAAGAGAGAATAGAAAGATCTCGTGCTAACTGATCTAAAGGGTTCAGTTCAACTCTTAAAACTGCAAGCAGTAATTCAAGTCTTTAAAATGTGAAACGAACAACCTGTAAATGTAGTATACGATTCACTATATGTTGTACGGGTTGTATTGCAGTTAGAAAGAACAGTTTTGAAGAATGTTGACACTTTACTACAGTAACAACCCAGAAACAGAGGCACAAGCTGGAAACAGAGGAACAACCTGGAAACACAGGCACGAGCTGGAAACACAGGCACCAGCTGGAAACACAGGCACCAGCTGGAAACACAGATCGCAGAAGCCCGAGACATGAGCGTGGAGAACTGCCTGGAGCGGGAGAAGGGTGCTCGGTGCCCACAGGCTTCTGTTGGTGGCCACAGGGCAGGGGTGGCCATCGGACAGGGCAGCACTCACAGACCAAGGCAAGAGCAAAGTCTGGGTCCAAGCTCAAGACGTTTGAGGACATCCGCTGCCTCAGGCACCTCTGGGGTAGAGACATCTCACCTGAGGTTGAAGTGCCTCTGGCTTCCACGTTTCAGTTTTAAACTCCAGAGCTTAATAGGAAACATTATAAGATGTGTGTATATATAATATATATTTAAGACCTGGAGGAATTCAGGTGATCAGGGAAAAAGAAGAATTACAAATTGGAAAAGAATTCCTGAAGGTTGCCTTTGCAAAGAAAGGGCAAAGGCCACTCAAGCCTGGATGAAGGGGGAAACTGTTCAGAGCCCAGACCAACACATAGAGATGCTGAAGGCTGTTTTCCTTCCCTGCAGTAGCTGAGCTGCATGGAAAAGCTTGTTCCAAACAGCCAAGGAGAGAAGGGCACAAGGACTCTGTCCTGGGCAAAGCAGCTCTGCTCCACTCCCCTTCACTGTCCTGGCGCTCAGCCCAGGCTGCTCTGCTCAGCTGCGTGTTTGCTCTGATGTGAAGAAGAAATTCCAATTGTAACCGCTCAGCGGTGGTAATTTGTGACCAGGGAAGCTCTGCTTCTCTACCTTTTTGCAGCAGCAACTGAAGCTCCTCAGGTCTCCTCGTGGAGGATGAGAAGGGGTCAAGCAGGTTGGAAGCAGGAATGGCAGAGTCAGAAGGGCTTCATGTCAGGGAGGGAGGTTTCCCTGGCTGGCGAAGTGAGAAGCTGAGCAGTTCTTGTCCTGTAGCTGCGCTGCAATGTGGGGGAGCTAATGACACCTTTGGCCAGCAGAGCTGGCACTGGAGCATGGACTCTACCCCGGGCTGAGGCGCTCCATGCTGCTGCCCAGCAGATCAGCACTGGTGCTGTCTCTGAAGAGCAGCCACAAGCAGGTTAAAGCTTCTTGTGGGTAAGAATCGGAGACCAAGTCAACAAAGAAACCATGTGGATGGTGTCTGTGACAGGCCGCCTGGTCAGGGCGAGACTAGTGATGAAGCCTCTTACTCAGCTGCAGAGGCATTGTGCTTTTGGGCTCTTGTCCTGCTGGGGGACTTCAACCACCTGCCACCTGCTGGAAAAGTAGCATGGCGAGTGGTCAGCAATCCAGGAGCATCAGAGCTGTGCTGTGTCACGTCCTGATGTGCAGCGCTGTGCCGTGGCACCGTTCCGGCAATGCTGGCAGCGGCAGCAGTAGCAGCAGCAGTGTCGGCAGCAGCAGTGGTGGCATTGCCAGCAGCAGCAGCAGCGGCAGCTGTGCCAGCAGCAACAGTGGTGGCAGTGGCTGAAACGTTGGTGGCAGCACCAGCAGCTGGAGCAGCAGTGCCATGGTCCAGGTGCAGGGGGCCGTAGCCCCCACTCTCCTCTTTTTCCTCCTCCTGGTGGCCCTGCAAGTCCAGGACATCGGGGCTGCCCCATGGCGAGGACGGGGATTAGGTAGGGGCAGCATGGGTCAGCACCCAGGCCTGGCTGCAACTGGAGGTGACAACGGGGCTGGGCTGTGGAGGGGCAGGGCTGGGAGAACATGGGGCCGGGCTGGGCCAGGTGAGCCGCAGCAGCTCCATGGGCAGTGGGAGGCAGAGGCCCCGCCGAGAGGTCCAGGGGGCTGCAGCTGCTGTGGGGGCATTTTCCAGCTGAAAGGTGGGGCCGGGAGCAACGCTGCCAGGAGAGAAACTGTCCCTAGAGCTGTCCCTGTGCCACCCTGCCCTGGGGCAGCTTCTCCCAGCCCGCATGTTGGGGCCAGAGCGGCACCGCAGGGCCAGCAAGAGCCTGTGGGAGCACTTCATCCCCGGTCTGGTCACGGCCGTGCTCGGGGCTGTGGCTCTGACGCTTCCCAGCTGGATCCTGCCTTTCAGCCCCGGGATATCTGTCCTTGGGAGATGTCTGCTTGGGAAAACAGGAGCACTCCTGCTCTTGCCCTGCAGTGCTCTCCTTGGGGAACCCAGGTCCTCATGGGACACACAGCCTGGGGAACAGAGGGGGCAGCGCTGGTGCAGCCTCTCACTGCCCAGCGGGTTCTTCTCCATGAGATGTGGGAATGATCGGTTTTTTCCTCCAGTGCTTTGTGGGGGCTTCTTCTGTGCACAGTAGAAATCTCCCAGCAGGAAATCCCTGAGGGGTCATGTGATTGTCCTTGAGGGGCGTTGCACATGGCCTGGAAACAGTATTTTGAGAGCTGCCAGGTGCCAGCAAACGTGTCACCCCAGCTCCTCCGCAGCTTCGGGAGTCTCCACCCACATCTGCGTGCCATGTCATTACCTGACCCCCCCTCCAGTCGCTGCAGGTCACTGAGAAAGAAGTAGATGACAAGATCTAATGGACATGTGCTTGATTACAGCTGTGCCTGTAGCCGATGGCCACCCGACTTCCCAGACGGATCTTGTCTGGGAGCCTCAGGGCAATGCCCCAGGTCTGTCACTTGAATGAGAGAGCATTGAGGTTTTACCATTCTGTTCATATCAAATTTAACTTAATATTTTCTTGGCCTGCACTCAGACACGCGGAAGAGCAGAGAGGGAGTGGGTGAAGCCCAGTGATGTGCCCCGGGGCACTCTGCCTTGCAAAGCTCTTTCCCAGCCTCCCTGACCCTGTGCTGTTTCCAGTGCCGGCTGCAAAGCCAGTGGGCTTGTTGGGCTTGAGTTGAGACCTGGTGTGGGCTCCAGGGAGTCCTTTCTCCCAGCAGCTCTGTGCCCAGTTTGCTTTAGACCAGCGTGGTGCAGGCACCCGGTAACCTCACAGCACTCCAGAGTGGAAGGGGGACACCACTGCCATGGAGCAATCCCATAGTTGAACTGCATTCACTGCTGTTCAGATCTGAAGAAGTGCACTGAAATATTTCATGGGAGCTTCTCTGTTCTGTCTGTTTGCAGACATGGCTGGACGTGATGCGTATCCAGCTCCCGGGCTGGGTTCCAGGGCTGAAACTTGGGGCCATCGCATGGGTACGTCATGGCTCTTTACCTCCTTTGAGAGCTGCCAGCTCAAAGCCCAAAGGGGCGTGAGACATCTCTTGCGAGTGCGAAAATACGGACCTGCATTGTGTCGTGTCCTTATGTGATCCCCTGATATGTTCTGCTATTCAGTTGTGGTGGTGTGTATTGATACCAAAAAGTCATCAAAAAGACTCTTTAACGCTGTTTTGAAAATGTTAGAAAGCAGCATTTTCATTACAGCGCGCCGGACACTCAGACGATTGCTCCTTTAATCAAGCGTGCACATGATTCGCGCTTCTTGGTATTTATTACAAATACCTGTTGCATATTCATTTGTTTCTACCGTTTAGTTAATGCGTTAAACGTAAGTTATTTCCATAACCCGCCCTCTGCCGGAATTCCATCTTTGGTATTCCAGAGTCTGCACCACGGGTCTCTAGTGGTCCCCGGTGTCTTCACAGCTGGTGCCCACCCGTGGTGTTGGCTTCTTGACCTGATTTCTTGAGCATGCACATTGTCATTTTGTGCTGCTACTCAGCAAAAGTCATGTAGCTCTTTCTCCATTGAGTGGAACATTCCACTTTCCCAGCTTGCAAGCCAAGGACATCCCACTTTGCCTCATGCCCAGTCTCTATAGAGCTATTGTTTCTCTGTTAGGTTTCTCCTGCATTATGCCTGGTCTTGCTACATTATGCCTTGGGGTTTCTAAAAGATTTTTGTTCCTCTTATCAGTATCACACTGTATGATGCAAACTCGTGGTGGGTGTTCAGTTGCAGGTGTGGGTACAGGGAGGCCTTTTCCAGCTCCTCAGCTGGATCCTGCGCCACAGCTCGCCTGGCATCACAGGGGTGAGTAGTCTGCTTTGACAGGCTAAGCTCTCATTTTCAGGGCTTAATTTGTGAGGAATTTACCTTTACACTTTCTGTTAAGGTCCCCAAAGAGCAAACTATAAGGCAGAAATAGGAAAATCTTCCCGGCGGTCATCAGAAGCTCTAGCAGAAATCCTGAAGGAATTGGACAAAGCGGAACATGGTGGGTATATATCGCTCTTAACCAGAAGATTTGGGAAGCTGAGCTTAGGTGCACGCATGGACAAGCTGTAGCCTACACAGCAGGAAGGGATCAATCAGAGCAGACTTTTCCTGGGCTGCAGGCCCGGCCTGACCAGGAGCAGAGCAGCCCCAGCTCCCTGGCCTGGTCCAGCCCCGCTGTTCTAATGGATGTCTGAGAACTCTCAGTGACATCCTGGGGACAGGGACAGGACAGGCTGGACACCCAGCTTGAGGCCAGACACCAGACTTAAAGGCAGCTAAGAATGAAGGGCTCTGAATTCAGTCCCAGGTGGTTCAGCTGTCCGTTTCTAGTTGTGTCTTAGATAACCTGGTGGTATTTTTCCTCTTCTTTAGGGGGACAGCAGGCTCTTAACTGCCAGTTGTGAAAGTACCCAGAATACAATTGCGGAGCTTGCAGTCCAGTCCACCCTGGGTGTCTGTCACCCTTCCCATGGGATGGAGCTGGTGTGATGGGAAGTGCTGCTCACAAGGGCTCTTTCCCTGGCTGAACTGGCTGCAGCACCTTCCTGTCCTCTGGGAAGAAACTCATTTGCCATCATCTTGCAGTTTGCCAAAAACTCACTGGGTGGAATATGGACAAGATCACATGCAATCTCCTAGTCCCTCAGCAGGTCAGGATTTGCTGTCTACTGGTAAACTGGAAAGTCTGGAGCACTTAAATTTTTCTCCATGAATGACACGTTGTTTGGACTACTGACTGGAGGCACCCTCAAACATCCAGGCTTTGTTTCTAAGTGTTATTAATGTATTCTGAGAAGTATTGCCATCTGAAGATATTGTGTTTCTGATGAGAAATGGTTATTTCTAATTAAACCAACCCAATTCCTTTCTAAAGAGCTGGACCATGAGACTGTGGAGGATGAGGCATTTCAGAAAGGAGGCAGCCATGCAGTGCCAGTCTCTGATGAAAAACCGCAGGCAATTCAATCACCTTGCACGCCAGATAATTGCTGTCCTTCAGTCACCCAGTGTCATAAGCCAACGTAACTCTGACAATTTGGGAATGAGCCCAACTGAACCACGCTCAGCAGATGATGGGGAACACGACTCTTAATCGAAGGTACCTCCCGCAATCCCTGCATCCCAGAGCTTGCCATGAGTCCCCCCAGGCACAATAGAGGGGGATCCACAGCTGAGGTCCAAAGGGATGTGGTGAGAGATCGAGCATGGGTTAGAGGGAATCTGCACCATCCTCCCGCATCCTCTGTGCCTGAGCCATGCTGAGGCTTTACCTTTCTTTGATTCTTGGCAGTGCTGTCCAGCCCCAGGGTAGCCTGAAACAACGAGATATATGCATTTTTTCAAAAGATTCCAGGCACTGAGTAGCCTTGCAGGGAGCCATAAGTGGGAGACAAGTCCTGAAGGCTGGGGTCATGCAAGCGGTGCAAAGCTGGAGCAAAGGCAAAGCTCTACGGGGATGTAAGAAAACGACTTGCAGAGGCACTGCAAAGCTGCTCCAGCCCCGGAGTGACAGCTGGGCCGCTCTGGTCCCTTCAGCGGGATGTGCTCTGGGGACAGAGCAGCGAGGGGACCGGGCAGGAGCAGTCGGGCCGAGAGAAGAGCCCAGCGCTGGGCTCTGGGGACACTTGTAGTCAGGCGGTGCAGCAAACACCCCCGTTGCTATGGAAGCGGGGGCTTTCCGAGGCCGGCCCTGCGCGGCGCAGCCCCTGTCGCTATGGTAACGGGTCCTTCACCGAGGGCGGCGCGCTGTGTTGCGGGCGGTCGGGCTGAGCGCCGGGCGGGAGTTCGGCATGGCCGGGGGTGCCGGGCGGTTCCGCGGTTCCCGGGAGGCGGCGGGAGCCGTTGCGGTGCCGGGATCAGCGCTCGGCCCCTGGATTCCCCGACCGCGGTGCCGGGGCGGGTCAGGAGGAGCTGGGCTGGGAGCTCCGGGCTCTTCCCGCATCCAGCCCCGGGCCGGGTGGAGCCACGTTGGGCTGGGGATGGTGGGGCAGAGGAGCCCCCGGGGGAGCCGGGGCGGGTCCGCTGCACCCACACTGTCCCGGGGGAGCGGGCCGGGCGGCCGGTGCCGGGGCCAGCGCGTCCCCCGCTGGGGCAGCGCTGGGCGGCAGCAGAGGGGTCAGGGTGCGGCTGCAGAGCCCCAAGCTCCACGTCCTCTTCCAGACCCTCAAACACTGAAACGTTGTGTTTTGAAAGGAATTGAACCCCATGTTTTCCCTACCCCAAATGCCTTTTTTTCAGGTGCATGAGTCACTGACATGTTTTCGGTCAATGAGAAACCTGGTTTTGGAGAAGCCCATAACCCTCAGCTCCTGGGACGTAGTTCCACACACAGTCACGCATGTGCACACACACACACGCACACACACACGCACCCACACAGGCGCACATGCCGAAGCACATACACACACACGTGTCTACACACACACACCCGCACGTATATACAGACGCAGCCACACATGTCTGCACGCACCCAAACGTGTATGCACACGCATGTCTACACTTGCACACACGAACATACTTGCTCACATACATGGACACGTGTGCACACACACAGACGCACACCTGTGCACACATTCTCATAGAATCATAGAAGCCCAGGCTGGAAGGAACAAGGATCACCTGGTCCAACCTTTCCTGGCATAAGCCCAGTCTAGCCGAGCTGCCCCAGTGCCCCGTCCAGCTGAATCTTTAGAGTATCCAATTTTAGGGAATTCACCACTTCCCTGGGAAGATTATTCCAGTGGCTGATGACTGCCATGGTGAAAAATTTCCTTCTTGTGTCCAGCCAGGATCTCCCCAGAAGGTTGTACCCTGTTCCAGGGTCTTGCCAACCTCATAGTAAAAAATGTTATTTTATTGAGTGCATTGGTATTCTCTGGTGAGACAGGACTCTCATGGTACAGGACCAGGATGTCACCAATGGGTGACTGAGATTGCTTAATGAACCACTGTCAAAGATATTAGCAAAAGTGGTTTTAATATGATGTAAAAATGCGACCTAACCAAGTTCAATGGCAAGTTCACTCTATTGCTGTACAGCACAATCATTTGAACAGTGATTGAAAACTCCTGAGGCACGGATCAAAGTACCAGGACGCTCTTCTGCTCTTTCCTCAGGCTTTATCAGCATCTTGCAGCATGGGCGGCCTGGGTGGGTGTAAGAGTCGGTCTGAAGATGGAACAGTATTTGCCTGAAACATCGTCATCAGGGACTGAGAGAACTGAGGCCCTGACAGAAAGAACAGATGGACAGTGACTTGGAGAGAGGCCTGAGGAGAAGAATTGTGTTGCACAGGTCTCTCCGACCCGGGGGCTACTGGTAACAATAGCTGCTGTATGGACGTCACCTGCTGCCTCAGCCAATCTAGCCCCCGCCTCCTAAAAAGGGATTGTTACATGGGTCTCTCCAACCTTGGGACAATAGCTGCGGTCCAGAAGATGGATTGTCACCTGCTGCCTCAGTCACACCTGCCCCCACCTCCTCCCTGAAACAAAGGCCAACGAAGAGGAGCATGCGCAGAAGCTCACCAAGGGTCCTGAGGTCACCCAATGGACCAGAGAGAGACCCCTGAATGCAAGGTGACGCAGGCGCAGATGGATCCTGGCAAGCTAAGCAGGGACTTTTCGGACCTGCACAGTTAAGCCTGGATTGCGAAACAAAGGCGGATATTGGCCTTGAACAATGGGAGCAAGGGGGAGTGAAGAAGCCAGGATGCTGGTGGCCTTTTTTCCACCTGGGCACACACTGGCTCATGTTCAGCTGCTGTCACCAACACCCCCAGGTCCTTTTCCTCCAGGCACTTTCCAGATGCTCTTCCCCAGCCTGCAGCGTTCATGGGGTTGTTGTGACCCAAATGCAGGACCCGGCGCTTGGCCGTGTTGAACCCCAGAAAGTTGGACTCAGCCCATCGATCCAGCTGGTCCAGATCCCTTTTAGAGCCTTCCTACCATCCAGCAGATCAACGCTCACACCCAGCGTGGTGTCATCTGCAAACATGCTGAGGGTGCGCTTGATCCCCTCATCCAGATCATTGATAAAGAGACTAAACAGAACTGGCCCAAATACTGAGCCCTGGAGACACCACTCATAACCGGCCAGTGACTGGGTTTGTCTCCATTCACCACAACTCTTTGGGCTGGGCTCTCCAGCCAGTTCTGTATGAATTGTAGATACACCATCCAGGCCATGAGCTGCAGCTTCTCCAGGAGATGCTGTGGGATATGGTGCCAAAGGCTTTACTGAAGTCCAAGTACACAACACCCACAGCCTTTCCCTCACCCACAAGATGGGGCACCTTGTCATAGGAGGAGATCAGGCTGGTCAGGTAGCACCTGCCTTTCATAAACCTGTGCTGACTGGGCCTGATCGCTTGGTTGTCCTGTGTGTGCCATGTGATGTCACTCAGGATGATCTGGTCACTGACCTTCCCTGGCACTGAGGGCACCGAGCCTGTAATTCCCTGGATCCTCCTTCTGACCCTTCTTGTAGACGGGCATCACATTTGCCAACTTGCAGTCGCCTGGGACCTCTCCAGTTAGCCAGGGTTGCTGATACACAATTGAAAGTGGCTTAGGGGCTGCAAGCTCCCTCAGCACCTTTGGATGGATCCCATCTGACCCCATAGACTTGTGTGTGTCTAAGTGGTGTAGCAGGTCACCAACCATTTCCCCTTGGATTATTGGACTACATTCTGCTCCCCGTCCCTGTCTTCTCGCTCAGGGAGTGTGTACCTGGAGCACAACTGGTCTCACTATAAATGACTGAGGCAAAGAAGGCATTCCACTTCTTTCCAGCTGTGTCATTTCTCCTGTCAAAACTAGAGTTAGGTCCAGAAATCACTGTTTCATTGTCCCGTCATTAGTCAGGACAGCCAGGGAGGGTCAGGAATGGATCTCCTTTACTCCTGCCAAGGGAAGGCATCCAGCTGAGTAAACTGGGGCATCTCACTCCAGGTTTATACTCAGAATCACAGAATGGTTGCAGTTGGAAGGGACCTCTGGAGATCGTCTAATCCAACCCACCTGCTAAAGCAGGATCACCTAGAGTAGATTTCACAGGAACTGTCCAGGTGGGTTTGAATGTCTCCAGAGAAGGAGACTCCAGAACCTCTCTGGGCAGCCTGGTCCAGTGTCTGTCACCCTCAAAGTAAAGACATTTTTCCTCATATTCCAATGGAATCTCCTGTGCTTTAGTGCCTGTTGCCTGTCATCCTATCGCTGGGCACCACTGGAAGGAGTCTGGTCCCATCCTGTCGACATCCATCCTTAAGATATTTATAAACATTTTCGTTCTGCCACCAGTTCAGTGGATCTTGCCTCACAGGTGTTTTCATGGAAACCAGATGCCCAAGCTGCATTTTAAACTGTGATGAACTGTTTTTCTAAATTGGTAGAAAGAAAGAATGAGCTGAAACATCCCTCCATCAGGGAGGGGGTTTTCCATGACAAACAGCCTGTTTATTTTCCTCAGAGAAGTCTCCCCCAACTTGTCACTGTCTTTTCCTCCTTGCACAGGTCCTCAATCCCACAGGCAGCAAATGTCCAACAGCAGCTCCATCACCCAGTTCCTCCTCCTGGCATTCACAGACACATGGGAGCTGCCGCTCTTGCACTTCTGGCTCTTCCTGGGCATCTACCTGGCTGCCCTCCTGGGCAACGGCCTCATCATCGCCACCATAGCCTGTGACCAGCACCTCCACACCCCCATGTTCTTCTTCCTGCTCAACCTCACCCTCCTCGACCTCGGCTCCATCTCCACCGTTGTCCCCAAGTCCATGGCCCACTCCCTCTGGGACACCAGAGCCATTTCTTTTATGGGATGTGCTGCCCAAGTCTTTTGCATTGTCTTTTTGATTTCAGCAGAGTTGTATCTGCTCACCATCATGTCCTACGACTGCTACGTTGCCATCTGCAAACCCCTGCACTATTGGACCCTCCTGGGCAGCAGAGCTTGTGTCCACATGACAGCAGCTGCCTGGGCCAGTGGGTTTCTCATTGCTCTGCTCGTCACGGCCAGTACATTTTCACTGCCACTGTGCAAGGGCAATGCCCTGGACCAGTTCTTCTGTGAAATCCCCCACATCCTCAAGCTCTCCTGCTCACACTCCTACGTCAGGGAACTTGGGCTTCTTGTGGTCAGTGCCTGTTTAGCTTTTATGTGTTTTGTGTTCATTGTGCTGTTCTATGTGCAGATCTTCAGGGCTGTGCTGAGGATCCCCTCTGAGCAGGGACGGCACAAAGCCTTTTCCAGCTGCCTCCCTCACCTGGCCGTGGTCTCCCTGTTTGTCACCACTGCCATATTTGCCCACCTGAAGCCCCCCTCTATATCCTCCCCATCCCTGGACCTGCTGGTGTCTGTTCTATACTCGGTGGTGCCTTCAGCAGTGAACCCCCTCATCTACAGCATGAGGATCCAGGAGTTCAAGGATGCCCTGAGGAAACTGATGACTGTTTGCTTTTCAAAAGCAGTATGGAACTCACCTCCTTCTTCTACATGTCACTTGTAATATAGCTCATTACAAGCTCAGCCTGGGTTTTTCAGTTTTTTTTGTTTTCTTTGGTGTTTGCTTTTCTTGGTTGTATTAATGCTATCCACAAGCAAAAGTATTTATCGTCTTATGTCTATGTCTCTATGTACCTGTCTCATTGGACCCTTAATCTTTGTGTAAGTGAAGAGCTGTACTCTCTGTGTGTTTAAATGAAATAAGGGACCCTGCACTGCCTTGTTTGCCCAGAATCCTCTCTCTTAGATCTCTGTGGCTGCAGGAGCCATGTCTGTATGCTGAGGGGGAGTGAGCAGGAGCCACCCTGAGCTGGGTCTTTCTCCCATCCTGACCAGCATGAGCCTGCAGACTCACCCCATGGCCCTGGGCACCACAGCCCACTTGCTCTGCAGAGCAGCACCGCCAGCTCGGGGCTGTATGGAGCATGGGAAAGGGGTGCAGGAACATCTGGCCAGGTCAGCACAGATCAGCTCTCTTGCGAAAGGGCTCTGTGGGGAAATGCGATGTTCCAGGAGAAGAGTGGGGCACTGTATGTGTGCAGAGAAGACACGGAAAGAGAAACCCTTTGCTGCAGGTGGCAGCTTGGGGCAGGTGGCCCTGGCACTGTGGCAGCAGGACCTTCCTGAGGATCCCCTAGGCCAAATGGCTCATGCTGTCCTGGGGAGCAAGTCTGGACCTGGGTCTGCAAGCTGCCTGGGCTGGAGATCCACTCAGCATGCCAGCTGGATGAACATTCTCACCGCCCTTCATTCTCACTGGTCCCCACTGCTGTGGGACCAGTTCCAGTGTGTCTGCTCTGCCGGGCTCAGCTGGGGAGAGGGCAGGGAGGTGGCACAATTTGGGAGGGGGTGGGAGGGCTGAACCGGCAAATACCTGAGAGAAGAAAATACCAGTGAACAGCTGAAGTGTGTGAGTGTGCAGGGCTGGCACACAGCAGTGTCCTCTGCCAGCCAGGCCTCCTGGGAGAGCCCTGAAGGACCAGCAGAGCAGGGTCTGGTGTGTGCCCATGTTCATGGGACTGTCCTGAGGCAGCTTCCCCAGTCATCACAGACCAGCCCTTCAAAACCACCATTTCCTGCACTGGCCCTTCACCTCAGCTGAGAGAGGTTGTTCATCCCTCAACACAAGGACACTAAGTCAGAAGCCAGTGTTTTCATTGTATGGATGAGATACGAGCATGCATATCATGTACATAAGATGAACCCGACTCAGTACAAACACCATCAACTATTCCTGCAGGTTCCATGAAGGCCTGTGGGACAGTCAGTCACGAGGTCACTTCATGTTGCCAGTAACATCCCATGGGAGACCACCTGAATGCAGCACTGGGATGTGCTGCCTTGAACTGAGGTCCCCATGTCCAATCCTCATGTCCCATGTCATGGGACACCTGGATCATTGGACTGAGGACAATTGTATGAGGTTTAACAAAGTCAAGTGCTGAGTCCATCACTTGGGTCACACCAACCCTGTGAACGCTCCAGACTCAGGGAAGAGTGGCTGGAAAGTACCTGGAGGAAAGGGATCTGCAGGTGTTGACTGACAGTTGCTGTACATAAGCCAGAATGTTCCCAGGTGGCCAAAAAGACCACCAGCATCCTGGCTTGTATCAGGAATAGTGTGACCGGCAGGACTAGAGAAGTGATTGTGCCACTGTTCTCAGCACTGGTGAGGCTGCAGCTTGAATCCTGTGTTCAGTTTTGGGTCCCTCATGACAAGGAAGACGTTGAGGTGCTGGAGAGAGTTCAGAGGAGGGTGACAAGGCTGGTGAAGGGTCTGGAGCACCAATCTTATGAAGAGCAGTTGAGGGAGCTGAGGCTGTTCAGCCTGGAGAACAGGAGACTGAGGGGAGACCTTATCGCTGTCCACAACTGCCTGAAAGGAGGTTGGAATATGGAGGGAGTTGGTCTCTTCTCCCAAGTTGCAAGTGACAGGACAAGAGGAAATGGCCACAATTTGCACAAGGGGAGGTTTAGATTGGATATTAGAAAAAAATATTTCCCAGAAAGGGTTGTCAGGCATTGGAACAGGCTGCTCAGGGCAGTGTGGGAGTCACCACCCCTGGAGGGGTTTAAAAGGTGTTTCGATGAGGTTCTTAGGGACATGGTTAGTGCGAGAGCTGGGTTATGGTTGGATTCAATGATCCCAAGGGTCTCTTCCAATCAGAGTATTCTATGATTCTATGATGCTACCTCAGATGAGAGTCCACAAAGCCAGCTCGGTTGTGGATGCCTGACAGAACCCTGACATTTCTGTGTGTGACTCTGGGAACAAACCCCATTGATCCAGTGAGATTCATCTCAGCTGCCCTGTGATTCTGGATTGTGCTTTCAAAATGACAGTGCAATTGAGGAGGTTCTGCTACCTGTCAAACCCATCTTCAAGAAAGGCAGGAAGGAGAACTGGGAGAATCACAGGCTGGTCAGCCTGCCTCTGTCCCTGGGAAGGTGATGGGACAAGTCCTCCTGCAGCCATCTGCAGGCACTTGAAGGAAAAGAAAGTGACTTGTGAACCAAAATGGGCAGGGGAAAAAAAGCATGTTGTGTGTATGAAATTGTGCCAGGCCTTGGACATGGTCGGAAGTTCACTGAAATATCAAGCCCAAATATCATTTGTGATGGAGTATCCTCTGTGCAGTTACTTGTGTCATCCCTCAGTGACCAGCATTTGGGTCAAAACTGCTGAAGGTCTTTATTCTCCCTTCTGTGATGTGATGGAGATGATGCAAAGCTGAGTGGAGACCTTGAACAACCAACCTCACCTGGTCACCCTGCTTTGGGAAAGAGAGTAAAACAAGATGATGTTCAGGGCTCTCTTCAAACCTGACTTACTCTATGATTCAATGAATCTTTCCCCTGGACACATTTTCGAAGACAAAAATATCTGGGGAAAAAAAAAAAAAAGAGAGATATAAATGATTTCAACATAAGGAAAAAAACAGTTACTGCAAAGAAAGTTTATCCACTCAAACATTTAGAAGGAAATATATTTGTTTAATTTGATAAAACAAGCATACTTTTATCTGGTCAGGTCCTGGGCTATGAGGAGGGTGATGGGTGGGTGTGGTATTATGAGATCAGTTGTGTTTCAGACACTCGTAATCCAGTCAAACTCATGTGACTGTGAAGGGGACAGTGAGGTCAGTTCTGTCTCTGGGGGTGACAGCGCAGCAGCAGGGACAGGGCTGGGAAAGAACCTCTGCCAAAGTACCCACAGGCCGTACCCAGGAAGAGGCCTTGGAGACAGGTTGTCATGTCCATTCCACCCGAGAACATGACAGGACAGCAGCAGGGACATGGTTGTGTCTGTCAGAGAAGCTAATGATGAGATTACTTCTCTATGGTCAAGTGCAAGACCAAAAGAAGACTAACAGGTTGGGTTCCCTGCCTGAAGAGCAGTTTCTGAGGTGGTAAAACTTTCTCAAGTAGTGGGAAAAAGCAGCAGAGAAAAAAAAACCAAAGCCACCAACTCCAGATTGGGAAGATGGCGAGTGGATATGAGGAGGAAGAAATGTCAGTGGAAGGGCAGTGCTGTGGTGCAAGAGATCAGCCAGAGGGAGCTGGATCAGCCCATGATTTGTGTTCCAAAGAGCAGCCAGTGAGGGTGCAGACACATCAGTGAAGATGCAGAAATGCTGGGGTGAGAGCAGGTGGGGAAGCGAGATGGGTGTCTGCAGCCTGCAGGGAAAGAGGGGCAGGTGTAGGACTGTGTAGAACAGCCTGTGATGGAGATGGCAAAGGGCGCTGGTGAGGCTGGAAGGCATCGACAGAACCCAGGTCTCTGTCCCCTTGTCCATGGCAGTTGTCTCTGCCACTGAGGCCCAGGAGAAGACATGTTGTCCTCATGGCACTGGGGCCTCGGTGCATCCTTGCGGCCCCATGGGGAAGCTGGAAGTTGTTACACCATTGTCCTTCCCTCGGCCTTGCACACCCACATCCCAGGGTTTCAGGAAGAGCCCTGAGCCGTGTGTGAGGGACAGGATCCCCCTTCCCATTGCCTGGAGGTCATGGCTTCTCCTTTCTGCTTCAGAAAGCAAACCAAGGGGTTTCTCAGCATCAGAGCCAAAGAGAATACTAAAAGGAGACCTCATGGTGGCTACAGATTCCTCACAAAGGGAGAAGGAAGGGAAGGTACTGATCTCTGTGGTGACCAATGACAGGACCCCAGGGAATGTCAGGAAAATGTGCCAGGGAACGTTTAGGTTGGATATTAGGAACAGGTTCTTCACCCAGAGGGTGCTGGACACTGGAACGGGCTCCCCAGGGAGGTGTCACAGCCCCAACCTGACAGTGATCAAGAAGAGACTGGACAACATCCTCAGACACACAGTGTGACCTGTGGGGTGTCCTGTGCAGGGACAGGAGTTGGACTTGGTGATCCTTGTGGGTCCCTTCCAGCACTGGACATTCTATGATTCTATGAAATACTAGGTCAAAAGTCCACGTTTTCATTGTACAGATGAGATGTAACCATACACATCGTGTACACGTCCACTGTGTGAATGTGGTGAGATGAACCCAAGTGAGCACAAATGCTATCTGCTATTCCTTGGGGTGCCAGTGGGACAGAGATGGTGTGCAGGGGTCTCTTCCAGCGTGTGTTATTGTAGGATTCCATGAATCTTTTCCTTGGAAAGCTCCTTCATGTCAGAATAGACAGAGGAAGAAGAAAAAGAGATGCAGAGGCAGAGATATAAAATACCCCAGTGCAGATACAGCAGCCCCTCTGAGGAATGTTTCTCCACTCAAACCCTTGATAGGAAATCTATTAGATACATTTGATGAAAGCAGCTTAGTTTGATCTGCTCACACACTGCACCACAAGGAGGGTGATGGCTGGGTACGATGCCATGTGGTCACTTGTGTCTCAGGAGTTCATAGTTCAGTAGGAAGCCAATGGCTGTGGAGGGCACTGTGAGGTCACTTCTGCCTCTGCAGGGGATAGGCCAACAGCAGGAACATGGCTGGGAAAGAACTGTGAGGACACAGATACGGGACAAGCAACCAGGCCCAATCAGCATGGCTTTAGGAAAGGCAGGTCCTGCTTGACCAACCTGATCTCCTTCTGTGACAAGGTGACCGGCTGAGCAGATGAGGGAAAGTCTGTCATGGGGAGTGAATCCGCCACACAGGCTGTGGGCGTTGTGTCCTTAGACTGCAGTAAAGCCTTTGACACCGTATTCTACAGCATCTCCTGGAGAAGCTGCAGTTCATGGCCTGGATGGTGTGTCTGCGATGGGTAAAGAACTGGCTGGAAGGCATTTTGTCCCCTGGAGCCATTTGTCCCCTTCTTATTCACACAGGCATTGCATGAATGCATCACTGCTCTCTACCCCAGTGTAGATGGGCACAAGGCGTTCTCCACCTGGACCTCTCACCAATGCCACTGTTTTCTACAGCACCCTCATCCTTGACTGAGAGATGCCCAGAACAGCCCTCCCAAGACAGTCTGACAAAGTCTTTTTCCTACACCTTCCCCACATGCCTGCTCAATCGCCTCATCCACAGCTTAAGGACCAGAAGGTTTGGGTAAAAGTGAGGCATTGAGAAAAATGGTCAGGAAAGCTTTGAGGTGCACAGAGAGCCCATCGACATGTTGGCCTGCTGCTCTCTTCTGAACAAGTCCAGAAGACCTGGACAGCATTTGCTCCTGTGCACCAGCTCCACCTGCTCTCCTGTGTAAACACTGCACAGTTTAATAAACAGTAAAACACTTTCCTCAGCTGTGTGTGTAAGCTGGATCTGATGAGGTCCACCATCCACAAGGGACATCCACACAAGGACTGTTTTAGACAAAGAGATAGGAAAGGGTAGATAGAAATAAACACAATTAAGGTGTTGACTGCCATGTTAATTAGAGCTCTAAAGAATGAGGCAAGTTTGTAACTCCCTGAATCTCAAAGCAGAAACCAGACAGTTGAGAGGAACTGAATAACCAAAGAGCAAGTGGAGGAGAAACCTGAGAGCAATGGGAAGGGAAAACATCCAGACAGTCTGCTGGAAAGTTGTCCTTTGACAGGGACATTTAGTCAGGAGAGGTGGGAACTCATGAATGACGAGGGAGATGAAACTATAGCCTGTTGGTAATAGAGATAGAGGGAAGACCGATATTTCTTCTCCTGCTCTTAGTACACTTCCCAGTAATTCACTTTATGGTCTTTTATTTTTTTTTAGTTAACATGTTATAAAAACAAACAAACAAACAAAAAACAAAAAACCACAACCAAACCCACACAAACAAACGAAGCCCACAAAACAAACAAAAAAAGTGCACCTTTCCAGGCAGTCGTCAGTCATCAGCTGTCTCAGGATAAATAACCAGTGCCGTTTTAGGGGCCTGGTGTACCTGAGGTGCTGGCCTGGGATTGGCATCTATCACACAGGACCTGGGGAGACCAGAGCACCTTGCAATGTATGTGGAGCCTGGGCAGGGGTTCCCAGGGCATCTACACTGGCACCAGGTGTTTGTGTCCCTGGAGCTGAAGACATGTGGGTCCTAAATCCATTCTCACTTCTGGAAAACTCTTTCGTTTTCAAAGAAAAGAAACCACATCAAAGAAAAAGTAAATAAAAGTATGTTGACGCCTTCCTTTGCTTTGGATCTTTGTCTTCAGTTCTTCTTATTTTAGTTTTCGTTGACTTTAACTGGCATTCGATGGGCCTACAAGCATGAATCCAAGGTCATTTTGTGTCTTCCATAGCGCCCCATACCCTCTACACCTTCCCTGCCCAGGACTCCTCACACTTTGCCCAGAGCGAGTCACACTGAGGTGTTGGCTGGTTCACTGGCTGAGATGTTGGTTTAGATGATCACCTACAGCACCAGTGGATCCTGCCCATCATCGTCTGCTTTGCTCCAGTTAGAAACAGAGCCCAACATCACAATGGGACCATAAGAGAACTGAGGTTGAAGGGAACTCGGGAGTCAGCAGTCCAACCTGTCACAAACTGGGTCACACCAAGGTGTTCAAGCCTTGATTCAATCCAAGTTTTAGCAGGACTGGAGAAGTGATCATCCCTTTGTGCTGGACACTGGTGAGGCTGCGCCTTGAATCCTGGGGTCAGTTTTAGGCCCCTCATGGCAAGGAAGGCATTGAGGTGCTGGAGAGAGTTCAGAGGAGGGTGACAAGGCTGGTGAAGGGTCTGGAGCACCAGTCTGATGAGGAGAGGTTGAGGGAGCTGGGGCTGTTCAGCCTTGAGAAAAGGAGGCTTATTGCTGTCTACAACTGCCTGAAAGGAGGTTTTATCACGGTGGGTGTTGGTCTCTTCTCCCAAGTAGCAAGTGATAGGACAAGAAAAAATGGCCTCAAGTTGCACAAGGGGAGGTTTAAATTGGATATTAGGAAAAAATTCTTCAGGGAAAGGGTTTTGAAGCAACGGAACAGACTGCCCAGTGAGGTTGTGGAGTCCCCATCACTGAAGGTGTTTAAAAGACATACAGATGAGGCTCTTAGGGACATGGTTTAGTGCCAGATTTAGGTTATGGTTGGATGTGATGATCTTAAGGGTCTCTTCCAAAAACAATTCTATGATTCTATGAGAAGTCATATTTGATATTTTCTTTCTCAGAGGACCATGCATCGTCCCTGAGAGCCAGGACTTTTCTGAGGTGTTTGAGAGATGTCTCACGGTCACACCAGCCAGTTCCACCAGCACCTGTCTGTCCCTTCCCAGACCAAACCTTTACTCCATAACCCAACCTTCCAGGCGAGTTTCAGTGACACAGCAAATGCTGTCCAGGTCTTCTGGACTTGTTCAGAAGAGAGCAGCAGGCCAACATGTCGATGGGCTCTCTGTGCACCTCAAAGCTTTCCTGACCATTTTTCTCAATGCCTCACTTTTACCCAAACCTTCTGGTCCTTAAGCTGTGGATGAGGCGATTGAGCAGGCATGTGGGGAAGGTGTAGGAAAAAGACTTTGTCAGACTGTCTTGGGAGGGCTGTTCTGGGCATCTCTCAGTCAAGGATGAGGGTGCTGTAGAAAACAGTGGCATTGGTGAGAGGTCCAGGTGGAGAACGCCTTGTGCCCATCTACACTGGGGTAGAGAGCAGTGATGCATTCATGCAATGCCTGTGTGAATAAGAAGGGGACAAATGGCTCCAGGGGACAAAATGCCTTCCAGCCAGTTCTTTACCCATCGCAGACACACCATCCAGGCCATGAACTGCAGCTTCTCCAGGAGATGCTGTAGAATACGGTGTCAAAGGCTTTACTGCAGTCTAAGGACACAACGCCCACAGCCTGTGTGGCGGATTCACTCCCCATGACAGACTTTCCCTCATCTGCTCAGCCGGTCACCTTGTCACAGAAGGAGATCAGGTTGGTCAAGCAGGACCTGCCTTTCCTAAAGCCATGCTGATTGGGCCTGGTTGCTTGTCCCGTATCTGTGTCCTCACAGTTCTTTCCCAGCCATGTTCCTGCTGTTGGCCTATCCCCTGCAGAGGCAGAAGTGACCTCACAGTGCCCTCCACAGCCATTGGCTTCCTACTGAACTATGAACTCCTGAGACACAAGTGACCACATGGCATCGTACCCAGCCATCACCCTCCTTGTGGTGCAGTGTGTGAGCAGATCAAACTAAGCTGCTTTCATCAAATGTATCTAATAGATTTCCTATCAAGGGTTTGAGTGGAGAAACATTCCTCAGAGGGGCTGCTGTATCTGCACTGGGGTATTTTATATCTCTGCCTCTGCATCTCTTTTTCTTCTTCCTCTGTCTATTCTGACATGAAGGAGCTTTCCAAGGAAAAGATTCATGGAATCCTACAATAACACACGCTGGAAGAGACCCCTGCACACCATCTCTGTCCCACTGGCACCCCAAGGAATAGCAGATAGCATTTGTGCTCACTTGGGTTCATCTCACCACATTCACACAGTGGACGTGTACACGATGTGTATGGTTACATCTCATCTGTACAATGAAAACGTGGACTTTTGACCTAGTATTTCATAGAATCATAGAATGTCCAGTGCTGGAAGGGACCCACAAGGATCACCAAGTCCAACTCCTGTCCCTGCACAGGACACCCCACAGGTCACACTGTGTGTCTGAGGATGTTGTCCAGTCTCTTCTTGATCACTGTCAGGTTGGGGCTGTGACACCTCCCTGGGGAGCCCGTTCCAGTGTCCAGCACCCTCTGGGTGAAGAACCTGTTCCTAATATCCAACCTAAACGTTCCCTGGCACATTTTCCTGACATTCCCTGGGGTCCTGTCATTGGTCACCACAGAGATCAGTACCTTCCCTTCCTTCTCCCTTTGTGAGGAATCTGTAGCCACCATGAGGTCTCCTTTTAGTATTCTCTTTGGCTCTGATGCTGAGAAACCCCTTGGTTTGCTTTCTGAAGCAGAAAGGAGAAGCCATGACCTCCAGGCAATGGGAAGGGGGATCCTGTCCCTCACACACGGCTCAGGGCTCTTCCTGAAACCCTGGGATGTGGGTGTGCAAGGCCGAGGGAAGGACAATGGTGTAACAACTTCCAGCTTCCCCATGGGGCCGCAAGGATGCACCGAGGCCCCAGTGCCATGAGGACAACATGTCTTCTCCTGGGCCTCAGTGGCAGAGACAACTGCCATGGACAAGGGGACAGAGACCTGGGTTCTGTCGATGCCTTCCAGCCTCACCAGCGCCCTTTGCCATCTCCATCACAGGCTGTTCTACACAGTCCTACACCTGCCCCTCTTTCCCTGCAGGCTGCAGACACCCATCTCGCTTCCCCACCTGCTCTCACCCCAGCATTTCTGCACCTTCACTGATGTGTCTGCACCCTCACTGGCTGCTCTTTGGAACACAAACCATGGGCTGATCCAGCTCCCTCTGGCTGACCTCTTGCACCACAGCACTGCCCTTCCGCTGATGTTTCTTCCTCCTCATATCCACTCGCCACCTTCTACATTGCCCTTTGTGATATTTTTTTCCCTCTTGTGCTTTTTACCACTATTGATGAAATCACAACAATCTCAGAAACTGCCCTTCATGCAGGGAACTCAATCCGTTAGTCTTCTTGTGGTCTTTTACCTGACCAGAGACAAGTCACCTCACCATCATCTCCTAAATCCCATGAGTACTGCTGGCCTTTCAGCTTCTCTGACAGACACAACCATGTCCCTGCTGCTCTCCCATCATGTTCTCAGGTGGGATGGACATGACAACCTGTCTCCAAGGGCTCTTCCTGGGTAGGGCCTGTGGGTACTTTGGCAGAGGTTCTTTCCCAGCCATGTCCCTGCTTCTGGGCTGTCACCCCCAGAGACAGAACTGACCTCACTGTCCCCTTCACAGCCACATCCTTCTTACTGGATTATGAGTGTCTGAGACACAACTGACCTCATAATACCACACCTAACCATCCCCCTCCTTAGCACCGAGGACTTGACCAAGACTGAAGCGTGTTCTACACAGTCCTACACCTGCTCCTCTTTCCCACAGGCTGTAGACATCCGTCTCGCTTCCTTACCTTGTTCAAATTTGTCAAATATATTTCCTACTAACACTGTGAGTGAAAAGCACTCCTCACTGGAACTCCTGTACTTCCAGTAACACCTCTGTATCTCTGCTTCTGCCCCTTTTAAATTTTTTTTTCTATTTTCTACCGATTCTCTCTCGAGAAACCTCTCCAAGGCAAAAATTCTGTCAAATCACAGAATAACTCAGGTTTGCAGAGAGCCCTTGTCTCACTCATCTTGTCTCACTCTCCTGCTCAGGGCATGGTGAACCAGGTGAGGTTGCTCAAGGCCTCCACCCAGCTTTGCATCATCCTCAAAGGCACTGAAAATCCACTCTGTTACATCTTGGAAGGGGAAAATAAAGATGTTCAACAGTGTTGGCCCAAGTGCTGGTCACTGAGAGATGACACCAGTAACCGGCTGCACAGAGGACTTTGTACCACTGATGATATTTGGGCTTGATGGTTCAGCCAACGTCCCACCCAGCATCCACTTCTTGAGCTCCATCAGCACCACTCTGGCCAGAAGCAGACCATGTCTGAGGCCTTGCAAACGCCCTGTGCACAACATGCCTTTCCTTCCCCTGTCCATTTGGGTTCAGCACTCCCTTCCTTGTCCTTCACATTCCTGGCAATGGCTGCAGGAGGACGCGTCCCATCCCCTTCCCAGGGAGGGAGGTAGGGTGGCAAGCCTGTTATTTTCCCAGTTCCTACTCCTGCTCTTCTTGAAGGTGGGTTTGAGGTCTGTGATTTCTAAGGACCCCAGAATCATTCTGGTTTCTATGGCACTTTTGAGATCACAGTCTGGACTCACAAGCAAGGGTGACATAGCAGACAGGAGCACTTGCAATGATGCTGTCCAAGGCAGCTGAGATGAATCTCACTGGGTCAGTGGGGTTTGTTCCTGGAGTCACACACAGAAATGTCAGGGTCTGTCAGGTGTCCACATCTGAGCTGGCCTCATGGGCTCCTTATGCACCCAGGGATACTCACAGACAGAGTCTGTCCCTTTAACTCACAGAGGTAGGAGTCAGAGTGTCCCTCTGGGCTCCTGTTGCCACTCCCAAAGGATGGGAGACACCTCAGCACTGCACTGTGTCACCCTGCTCTGCACTCATCTGGGATGTCCCATGGCACGAAGAATGGACACAAGGACCTCGGTTGAAGGAAGTACTGCATTCAGGCAGTTAACAATGGGATGATACTTCCATCATGAATTAACCTCAAGATCTTGTCTGAACCACAGGCCTTCATGGAACCCCAAAGAATAGTTGATTGTGTTTCTGCTCACTCAGGTTCATGTCACCTCATGTACATGGTGTGCATGCTCACATCTAATCTGTACGATACAATTTTGGACTGCTGACCTACTCATGCAGTGTCCCTCCATGGAGGGAAGACCAGCCTCGGTGGGTGAGCCCTCAGTGCTGGAAATGGTGGTTGTGAGGGGCCAGTCCATGGTGATTGACCTGAGGCTCCTTCTGTGGAGTGTCCAGTGCACACGGGCACAGCCCAACCCCTGCTGTGCTGGTCCTGCAGGTCTCTGGCAGGAGGCCTGGCTGTGAGAGGACACTGCTGTGTGCCAGCCCTGCACACACACACTGTTCAGCTGTACAATGGTGTTTCATCTGTGGTTAACTTTCTTGGGCATGTTCTTGGGAGAAGCTTTGCAAGAAGTCCTAAACCTTCAGGCCCTGCCCATAGGAGATCACCTTTCTATCTGGAAAGGCTGTTCTGAGGCCAGCTCTGTCACACAAGTGCCCATTGCCTGTCCCTGCCTGCGCTCACAGGACTGACACACAGCCGGACAGTGACCAAGCTACCAGAGCACTCAGGCCTTGCACCAACACAAGGGACGAGAAGGAGAGTGTGGGAGTGGAATGAGAACAGCTCTGGAAGAGCAAGCACTGGTGCTCCCTGGCAGTGCTGCCATGCTGGACCCTTTTCCCCTTCTCCCATCACAGGAACTGTCCCTGCAGCTCTAAAAGGCCTTGCAAGAAGGATATAGTGAAAATCAAGTCACTACAGGACCATTTATTTTGTTTAAATACACACAGATCATGCCTCCTCATTTACACAACCAGTGGTTATAAAAGAAAAGCAGACAGTGATTTAGAAAGGGCATGACAATGTTATCACAATTAAGAAAATGCCAATAACAAGAGAAAATAGAGATGAGAGGCTAGATCTGTAACTAGTTACATTAAAACTGCCATGTAGAAGCAGGTGGGCAGCTTATTTCTTCAGAACACACTAAGATATGAGTTTGCACAGGGCATCCTTGAGCTCCTGGTTTCTCATGCTGTAGATGAGGGGGTTCACTGCTGGAGGCACCACCGAGTATAGAACAGACACCAGCAGGTCAAGGGAAGGAGAGGAGATGGAGGGCGGCTTCAGGTGGGCAAACATGCCAGTGCTGACAAACAGGGAGACCACGGCCAGGTGAGGGAGGCAGGTGGAAAAGGCTTTGTGCCGTCCCTGCTCAGAGGGGATCCTCAGCACAGCCCTGAAGATCTGCACATAGGAGAAAAGAATGAAAATAAAACACGCAGTTACTGCTAAGAGACTAACCACAAGAAGCTCAACTTCCCTGAGGTAGGAGTCTGAACAGGAGAGCTTGAGGATGTGGGGGATTTCACAGAAGAACTGGTCCAGGGCATTGCCCTTGCAGAGGGGCAGTGAAAATGTATTGACTGTGTGAACCAGAGCATAGAGAAACCCAGTGGCCCAGGCACCTGCTGCCATGTGGACACAAGCTCTGCTGCCCAGGAGGGTCCCGTAGTGCAGGGGTTTGCAGATGGCAACGTAGCGGTCATAGGACATGATGGTGAGAAGAGAATATTCTGCTGTAGCACAGAAAAAGAAAAAAAAGATCTGAGCAGCGCATCCTGTGTAGGAGATGTTCCTGGTGTCCCAGAGGGAAATGGCCATGGACTTGGGGACAATGGTGGAGATACAGCCCAGGTCGAGGAGGGCGAGGTTGAGCAGGAAGAAGTACATGGGGGTGTGGAGGTGCTGGTCACAGGCTATGGTGGTGATGATGAGGCTGTTGCCCAGGAGGGCAGCCAGGTAGATGCCCAGGAAGAGCCAGAAGTGCAAGAGCTGCAGCTCCCGTGTGTCTGCAAACTCAAGGAGGAGGAACTGGGTGATTGAGCTGCTGTTGGACATTTGCTTTTCCTGAGTATTGGGGCGCTGTCATGAGAAAAAAAAGGCAGTGAGAAGCCAGGGAAGAGTTCTCAGAAAAATAAAACCAACTCCCATAGACCCTCCCCTGTCACACACAGACACTCTTTTGTTTTTCTAGGAGAAGTTTCTCCAGCACTGTGGCTGGAGCCCTGCTTGGTGCTTCCCAAATGTGCAACCAAGAGCAGGGACTCTTCCCATGGGCTCTCGATAAGTCAGCCCAGCTCTGCAGAAGTGGGGCCACGGGAATGGTGGGGACTGTCCTGGTTCTGCTAACACAGAAGGGCTGTCAGCACTTGCTTTCCCATTGATACGGAACAGAGATGGTGAAGGCAGTTTAAGAGTTCCAGGATTTTTTACACCTTCCCCCATATTCACTGCAGAGTGTTGTTGGGTGTCAGAAACCCTCAGCATTTCTGCTGCACTCAGGGAGAACAGAGCAAGTCCTGCGAGACAAGAGGATGCCTGTGGGTCAGTGCAGAGTGAGGGCAGCTGGTCTCTCCCTCTGTCTTGCTCCAGCTGCCCCGGGCTGGCACTTTTCAGAAATGGAGCCTGATCACACGCCCATGTTACCCAGAAAGTGGTCAGTGTTACCCTGCTGTAGTCAGAGGGATCCACCTCAGACGATGACACGTCTCACCCTTTCTTAAGGTCTCAGAACCCCACATTTATCCCAGGACACACGTGGCTTTGTTTCACAAACCCCCAAACATTTTCTCCGTTTCCTCATCTCTGCGTTTCTCCATGTGGCTTTGAGATACAGACAGATGCTGTAGGACAGAATTGCATTCAGGTGGGGAGCTCACAGCTTGGAAGGACACCTGAATGAGACAGCCAGGAGTCCTAATGATGGCATTTGATTCAGGGAGACTCAGCTCATTCCCCAGCCCCACAGACTGCATTGCCCACAGCCCCACAGGGCAGAGAAAAGCTGGGACACGTGTTCCCATGGACACACCTGCAGGAAAGGACCCACAAGATCAGGCTGTGACTCTGCAGCTGAAACTCCCATCCCCAGAGAGCCTGACAGCAAGAACAGGATCACAACAGCAGTGATCCAGAGCAGTGGAGCAAGAAGGAAAATGCGGTGAGGGTGGGTGTGAGAGAGGCCAGGGCAGAGGCAGCCGGGCACTCAGACAGCGTCACCCTTCCCCAGCTGTGCAGCCACCTCCCAGACACCAACATTGCCGGGCAGCTGCTCTCAGACCCTGTGCTCTGCAGAGGAACTGGAGCTCTGGCTGCACAGGAGCTGGTTCATGCCTTGGAGCCCCTGGCCCTGAGGGCAGAGGCTTTGCTGGGTGGGAGGGGAGGCCAGGGGGCTGCTCACAGGAGGGATCTGCACTGCAGGGGATCGTAGGGACTTTTCTCTGTTCTCCCTCCCATAACAGTTCTGGGTTTGGTTTCCTATCATTTCTGATCATTTCCCTGCTACCTGGAGATTCTCCCCCTGGGAGGTGTTTCCCTGTCCATATCTCTTCCCTGTCAGTGCTCACAAACCATCCCACACTCTGTGCCCTCCCCCTGGCCCTACAGATCCTGCCTGTTCACAGGGCACTGCCTGGGGGCATCTTCCTGTTTGCAGATTGGAAAACAGGACAGGTCAGACTAAGGCTGATGGGTCCAGAAAAGGTGATGCAGGTGCACTGCACAGGCAGAGGGGTGGTGAAGGGATGTTATGAGACTTCTGGGAGATGTACTGATCACTCAGAGTTGCAGTTCAGGAGTCTCAGTGACTTTTTAAAACATGAGGTCTCATTTTCATTTTATCCTTTCTTGCAGTCCCCACCCCTTGGGAAACTGAGGTCAGGAAAGCTCCCTATCTTTCTGGTAATCCTTGCATTGATCTTGTGCTTGAGGCATTTGCTTGGAAAAATCCTGGGGGTGATCTGGAGCTGTGAGCAGTGCTGACCCACACAGCACCATCTCCACAGCAGAAGCACCTTTCCTGCCCTGATAGGGGTCACTCCTTCCACCCACAGCTTCTCCCCTCATCACCGTGGGGATCTCCTTGGCAGGGACCCTGCTCTGCAGGACAGCCCTCAGCAACCCTGCCTGCAGAAACAGCTTCACACGCCTCGACTCATCCTAAGCAGGATGAAGCTGCCTCTGATGGTTTATGGATGAATTCCCTGCTCTGCTGCATATCCTCCTTAGCTATAGAAGAAAGTTTCTGATAGTTTTACTTACCGATCTCATTTATTGTACCAGCGTCAGGAAATCCCACCATGATTTGCAGATGCAATGACATGCAGCCACAGACTTACTGTCTGTGAAGATTTCTCTCCTTGTGAACTCACAGCAATCCTCCCACCCCAGACTGCATTTCCCCTCTCTCTGCCTTGCTCGTCTCCTGTTGCAGGCAGAGCTCTCAGCCCTGCTGCGCTGTGCAGAGGAGCTGCTCCTGGGCAGAGCTGTCTCTCTGCAGCGCTGCCGCTTGCCATGAGCTCCCTGTGTCCCAGGAGCCCAGCCCAGCTCAGCAGCACAGGAGCAGCCCAAGTCGCTTTAATGACCCCCCTGGTGGGTTTGGTGCTGAGTCCGTGAACCTCAGACCCTGAGGGGAAGTTGAAGAAACTTCTCAAGAAGTCAAAGTCAGATTCAGACTTCAAAGTTTCTTGTAATGTTAATGGGTCCCACTGACGGACATTACTCAGAAAATGTCCCCAGGGTCTGGTTAGACCAAAAACTGGAGGCAGTGTTGACTGGTCAGAAAAAGCAAAGTAAATGTCTCTCTGATGATCAGTAAACCTGGATGTGTTTCATTAATCAAAGGACCAAGCCTTGACCCCCAGCCCTGGAAAGGCAGATCCTGTCCCTCCCATGTTGCCCAGGGCCCTTCCTGGGACAGTGTGATGTGGGGCTGTGCAAGGCCAAGGGCAGGACTATGGTCCCACACCTCCCAGGTTCCTGGCTGGGGACCAGGAGGCCATGAGGCCCCTGTGCTGGAAGAGCAAGGTGTCTGCTCACAGGCATCAGAGGTGCAGACAACAACCATAGCTAAGGAGAGAAGGACCTCATGTCTGGTGGGGCTTTCAGCCTCTTTACATCTCTTGATCATCTCCACGACAGCCTGTCCTATGCTGTGGCATCACCTGCACCTCTTTCCCTGCAGGCTGGAGACATCGCCCCTGCTGCCCCACCTTGCTCTTGTCTGAGCATCTTCCTTCCTTTGCTGAGATCTCTCCATCCTCTCCAGCTGTTCCTTGAAGCACAAAGCCTTGGGCTGATGCATACTCCCTCTAGTGACCTGTTCCACCACAGCACTGCCCTTCCAGTCACATTCCTTTCTGCTCATGTCCAGCCTGGACTTCCCCAGCTGCACTTTGGGCCATTATTTCTTTCTCATGCTCTTTCCCACTATGAAGCAAACCTCCACCATCTCTGAAACCACCCTTCAAGCACTCTCAGATGACTCCTGCACTGTTGCTGCCTCCCCAGCGTTGCTGAGCCAAAGCAGCCCAGGTCCCTCAGCATCCCGCACCATGTGCACAAGGTGCTGAACCTGCCTTGGCAGAGCCCTGCACTCTCCAGTTCCTCCCTGCTTCTCCAAACTGGGAAGCTGCACACTGGCACACACCCATGTGTGTGGGGGGTCACACCAGTGCTGAACCGAAGGGGATGAGAACTCCAGGTGTCTGGGTCCCCACGCTCCTCCTCATGCAGCCCTGTGTGCAGCTGCCTTGTTCACGGTGAGTGTGCACCACGGGCTTGTGTGGGGACCTTGTAGTGCCCAGGCCCTTCTCCTCAGGGTCACTGCTCAGCGTGTCAGGTCCTGCTCTGTCCTGATGCATGATGCTGTTTTCTTGCCCTGATAAAATAATGAACACTTCATCTTGTGATACTTCAGAGCTTTCTGATGGTGGAACCCTAAATTTTTTCAAGATCTGGACTCTCCCCCTTGTCTGCTGCAGTTGCAGCCCCTCCACTTGTGACCAGGGCAGAGACCACTCACCTTGGGAGTCCCTCGTGCCACAAAATATAAGGGGCCCCAACCTCCAGGACTCTCAGAGCTTCCTGAGGGGCGATCCCAAAAGTTTTTCCAGATGTGGACTCTCCCTTGACTGAAGCTCCATTTGATCAGCTTTAATGTTTGCATGTAGATGGCTTATCCTGATGAGGATGTATCTCCCAACATAACAGCATGAGGGGTTAGGGGACAGCATAAATACCATCTTCTGGAGAAACTGTGGGGTGTTGGGGTTCTGATACTCATAATGCCTAAGGTCTGGAGTTTCTGAAGTTTCCCTTTGTGCAGTAGGAATGGGTGGAGCTCTGCCTGGGGACAATGTCAGCTGAAGGTTGAGTCAGCATGAGAGGGCAGAACAACATGGGCAATGTTGTGACTGGACATCACTGAGTCACTGATCAGGCAGAGGAAATAGATGAGGCCTCCTTCAGACAAATGAAAGCAGCCTCATGTTTGCACGCCATATCCTTCTGACAGACCTAAGATATCCCAATAGCTGCAAGGTACCAGCCATCCAGGAGGGGTTGGAGCTCACTGACCACATCTTCCTGACACGGGTGACTGAGGAGTCAGTGAGGTGAGGTGCCCTGTGGGACTTCACGCTTACAAACCACAAAGAGTTGTTCAGGGATGGAACACGCAGGGGTTGGAAAGCAGAGCTGAGGCTCCTGGAAGATGATAACAAGGCAAAGAGCAGGATTTCAGGAGAGCAAGCTTTGGCCCGCTGAGGCACCTCCTTGGGTCCTATGGGATATGACCTTGGTGTCTGCAGTGCTTTTCTCTCACATTTCCTCCCTCCTCTCTCCCACCTGCTGTTGTGCAGCGTTTTTTACCCTTTCTCAAATACAATATCACAGAGGTGCTGCCAGGATCACTGAGTGGCTCAGATTTGGCAAGGAGTGGGTCCATCTTGGAGCCAGCTGAGATCAGCTCTGTCAGACATCTGTCCAACTCGTGTTGTTTTCACAGAGAGGTGACAACTGTAGCACACCCACACTCATCCCCAGTTCCAAGACTTTGCCATGTACACCCAGTACAGGGTGACAGCCTGTTGGGTGTTACAAACTGCTGGATCATGAACAAGAAATTGTAAAGATCTTCTGTCGGCAACTCAAGGAAGTCACCAGGCAATGAGCAGATTCCTACGGGGAACTGTAATTGCCCTGACATTCACTGGCCAGGCAAATCTGCAGGTGCCAACACTCCAAAGGATCTTGGGCCAACTGCTTAACAGAGCTGCCTGATGGACCAACAAGGGTGATGTTCACCAGGTCTGGAACTGGGAAAGAAGGAAGAGCTGGTGAGGGATGTGAACATCAGTGTCCACTTTGGCTGTGGTGACCAGGAAGCAGTGGGGTCCCAGGCACCAGAGGGGAGGGAGGAAGGCCAGCAGCAGAGCACAGCCTGGTGGGCTCCAGAGGAGAAGACTTTGACATACTGGGGGATGGTGGGTGAGGTGGTGACATGGAAGTCGTTCTGAAGGGTGAAGGAGCTCAGGATATCTGAAAAGCCTTGCAGGACAGCCTGCTCCAAGCACAAGAATGATCTCTCCAAGTACCCATGAAAAGAAGCATTTATCTCATGAGGGTGTTTGCCTGAACTGACAGAGCTCCAGGGCACAAAGGCAGCACACAGGAGGTGAAAATTGGGGAAGCTGCAAAGAAGGAATTTAGAAACCTTGTCCATGGATGTGGGGATGATGCCAAAGCTGCCCTGGACTTGATACCTGCAGGGGAGGCTGAGGGCAGGAAGATGACCTGATATAGCTTCATTTGCAGTAAAAGAATGGACAGGGTGAACATGGGACTGCTGTTGAATTTCCTAAGAGTAGAATCAGACAGGACTGAGGTTCTTCATGGCTTCTTTGCCTCCGTCTTCACCAGCAAGGTCTCCTGGGACTTTGTTCCTGAAGGCAGGAGTCTGAAGAACACCCAGGAGTGGATGGGGCTCAAGTCAGGGGTGACCTGAGCAAACTCAGACACCGTTAGAGAACAGGAGATGGGTCACTTGACCAGCTCCCTGAACACAAGTATGGCTGTGCTGTGGCAGCTGAGATTGCCAGGAACACCCATCTCTTGGTCCAAAAGAGTGTGACTCCTCTTGAGGTGTCCTGCCCTTTCTCCTCACTTAAGTGGTGCTTTAGGCACCCACTTTTGTTACATATTTTTGTTTCTTCATCAGGAGATGCTCCAGATCAATAAGAATTGGAGGTTGCTGCTTCCACCTCTTCTGGAAATTGGGAGGAGAGAAAGGGTGGAAGGCAACAGAAGAAATGCTGCTGTATTGCTCTTTATTGTAGAAATGCTCTCTGTTTGGCTATTCCTGGAATCTTTCTAATCATCCACGCCAGACTTGAAGCCTTCAGGAAAATGATGCACAGAGCCTTTGCTTGTAAGAACATTTTAGATGTAAATGAGCCCTCTGCTGCCATGATCCTGAACTGGAGATGCTGAAAGAATGAACTAACCTCTCATGAAGTGAAAAGCAGAAGCAAAACCCAAGTTTCTGAGGGTGTTTGGGACCCCAGGAAGGGCCGTCACTGACACAGCTGTGAAGGAAACAACCAGTGCAGGTCCCTGTCCATGGAGGGTTGGAAGGAAAAGCCTTGAGACACTGGTTACAGGTGGTTTTCCCTGGTGCTTGTCATAATCTTCCTCACTCCCTCCAGAGCTCATGGTGACATTTCTGGTTCATGACAGGCCCTTTGTAACCATCTCTTATGAAGCTGTTGCCTTTTTGTGATCATCTGTGCAGGTGTTATCACAGAAAAGCAGCAAATACATTGAATCTGATGCCGAGTGAATTGCAATAAAAGCTTGTTGAGTCACCCCTGTAGCTGTGTCTTTCCAGCAAGGAGTTTCTCCTGAGAAAGGGATTCAACCTCTGCCACTCTGTGCAGAGGCATATGAACAGTGTCCATGCACCTGGGGACACAAAGGGTGACTTTTGCCAGACCATCCTTTATCGGAACCACTTACATAAGTACTTATGGATGGGGTATCAAGCCTTATAGTGTAGCAGAGATTGGAGTTCTGAGCCTCCTTCAACTGCCCTGTGCAATACATGTAAAATGAATTTACCCCACTGAAAAAGTTCGTTTTGATTCCCTTCACAACCTGAAGCACCACATGGGTCAGGACATGAGTCAGGATACTCAGCAAGAATTCACACTTCTGTGTTCTTAAAGTTAAGGTGTTCCCAGGAATCTCAGCAGACATGTCACACTGATATCTGGGTGCAAAGAGCTGGTCAAGAGCCTCATCTCCATTTCTGTAATGATGGCTTTGCTGCCAGGTTGATGTGCAGACTCTGTACATGGATGCTGACACCTGTTGAGCAACCTGCTCTGAAAGGATGAACAAGGTGGTCTGTTTTTTCTGGAAGGGTATGAGGACAGCAAACAAGAAGAAGACCCTGGGTTGGGGCAAATGAAAAAGGATACAAAAGTTGTGATCAGGGCTGTTTATGGTTACTTGTAAAGCAGCCCTGCACCTCATGTGAATTATTTCTGTGATCAGAGAGAACCTGAGAGCTTTCTCCAAATCAAAAACATGAAGGGGAAGGAAGGACAGCATCATTCAGTCTCAAAGGCACCTCAGGAAGTGTCTTGACCAACCTCCTCCTCAAAGCAGGGTCAGACCAGATTAGTGAGGGGTCTATACAAACACATCTTGGTAACTTTCTGATGTAGAGTGGATGTGCATAGCTGGGAAACAGCTTCCAGTGCTTGACTGTCCTCAGGATTGGAAAATTTCTCCTTTTATCTACTGTCCTTCTAAGCCAAACCATCCAGAGTGCCTTTTACCTGTCTACTTGCACACTGACACAGACCATAATATCCTACCTTGGACACAAGAATATTGTTGGGGATGATGCTGAATGCCTTGCTGACTTCCAGGTGAAAGACCATCGATGTTCTCCACGCATCCACAACCCTGTCCTTTCCTCACAGAAAGCAAAGAGGATGGACAAGCACAACCTGCCCTGGGTAAACCCTGTCACCTTCTCTTCCAGACACCCAGAAATGGGGTCCCAGTGGACATGCTCTGGGGCACAGCCCTTAGTTCCCCTGCTCACCCATTGGCCATTTTGAAAAGTGCACACACTGTGTGAGAGCTGCCAGTGGTCAGGGAGTCCCCCCAGTCTCCATGAGCTTTCCAAGATGGTGGAGAGTGGCCTCACTGTGACATCGTCCTGCTGTCTCAGCTCCTGGGATGCTGCCCCTGCTGTCCCATAGACTGGGAAGGATTGTGTTAGTTCCAGATCCACGTCCACTGCTGGTTGTTCTCCAGATTCCTGTCTCAAGTCACAGAGGAGCAGCAATTTCTCAGAAGAAAGATTCTTCCTTTGAGAGTGCTGGTAGGAAATGTATTTTGCTGAGTAACTGGACAAAATTATATATTTTCCTATATATTTACCAACACATTCATTTATTTTTTCTCCTTATGATCACATAACAAGACAGATAACACAGATGTGTTGAGATCACTGTCAACATGGGCATCTAAAAAGAGAACAGTTTTTATCCTTCTTTTTATCCTTCTTTCCTCCATCAGGCAAGAGTGGCCAACAGCTTCCAGCATGACTCACTCTGTGCCAAGAGTAAAAAGTGGCACTGACAGTCCATGGCAGTGGATTGTTTGGTGCCTTCGACTCTGTGCAAGACACATGGATTATCTTTCTTAATGCTGTAGGCTGTGCTAGGATAGAAATCTAGAGAAGATTTTTTGAAATGGAGGGGAAAAGAAACCAAATGAAAGATGTAGAGTGAAGGAAATGTCTCATTGCAACTTTAACCATCAAACGTTGTTTGTGTTGTAATCCTCCTTTCTTTCTTTTGGATACTTTAAATATCAGCGTTGTCCCATGAGATCAAAATGAGACTTTGCAGGATGTGCATTAAGAGCAAGAGGAGAACTTCTGATCCTGCACTAGATTTGCCTTCTCGGCACTCTCTCTGTTATCTGTGTATCTGATCTCCCTCATCCTCCAGGTATTTACTCCTGCCCTAACTAAACTGACCATGTCTGAAGTCCCATTTCCAGCAGCCGATCTGCACACAAGCACTTGCGATTGCTCTCTGGATTTCCCTCCCTCTTACTGTTTGATCACTCACACACTTGGCAACAATCCAGTTGCTGCTTTCAGCTTCAAGGAGTTAAAAGCTTCCTTGTCTTTTAGTAGTGTGTCTAATTTGATCTTTAGCCAACACTTTGATTGTGTTTATTTTATAATTAATTTCTGTCTAAAACATTTCTTGCATGGTTCTGCCTTGAAGAAGGTGAACCTCAGTGGTGGCAGTTTGTCCTTGGCATTCAGTTGAGGAGTGTGTTTTCTTTTAATCATGACTCTTATCAGTGTTATTTTGTTTGTTCAAAAGTAAAGCAAAGTCCCTCTTTGCTGTGTGCAGCCAGGTCTCCAAGGAGAGCAGGTGGGAGCTGGTGCAAAGGAGCTGGCACATCCAGCTGCAGACTGCAGTGGAGAAGTCTGGTGTAAGGAAAAGGGATGCAAGGCCCAGGGGGCCAATGAGAGAAACGATGGTGTTGGGGAGGTGAGGAGCAAGGTTGTGCACACGGTGTGAGACCTCAAGGGACAGCTTCTCCAGTCAGTCCAGACCTCCTTAGGAGGGACCCTGGATCAACATCAGATAATGCTGCAATCAGCTCTTCTCCAAACTGAAAAGTAATAAAAGACACCCTTTACAATATAAAGACATTTTTATTAGAAGCTTTTTGAAATCTTTCTCCATAATTACACAAAGAGAACTCTCTAATTAACTATTCAAGA
The DNA here is from genome assembly GCF_037038585.1 of Patagioenas fasciata. Taxonomy (NCBI): domain Eukaryota; kingdom Metazoa; phylum Chordata; class Aves; order Columbiformes; family Columbidae; genus Patagioenas; species Patagioenas fasciata. The sequence continues at coordinate 41,176,477 of NC_092526.1, forward strand.
TTGGAAGGAAATTACAAGAAGAGACATGCTTTGTTAGAGCTCTCCACTCTGTAATGAACCCCATGGTGCATTTGGTGCTGAGTCCTTGAACATTACTCAAGTGCTGAGAGGAGATTGCACAAACCTTTCCAGAAGTCAAAGCCAGAAGAAAAAAGTAGTAAGTACCTTAAGTATTAATGAGTTCCACTGAGGGCAAGTACCAGCAAAGCCTCCCCAGGGACTCGTTAGAGCAGAGAACTGTAGGCCATGATGGCAGATAAACAAAGGGAAATGTGCAGGCAGCTGAGGTGCTGAGAAAACCCTGGTTTTGTTGGATGAAGCAGAGAGGCCAAGGCCTGAACCCCAGCCCCTGGGAAGGCAGATCCTGTCCCTCACACAGTGCTCAGGGCTTTTCCTGGGGCAGGGGGATGTGGGCTGTGTGATGCTGAGTGAAGGACAATGGTGTGACAGTTCCAAGCCTCACTGGGGGTGTGCAAGGAGGCCATGAGGTGCCCCAGTGCCTGAGGACAACATGTCTCCTCAGAGGCCTTGTTGGCAGAGGCCATTGCCATAGCCAAGGGGACAAAGACTTGGGTTCTCTTGGTGACACCAAGTCTTGCCAGTGCCCTTTGCCATCTCCACCACAGGTTGTCCTACACTGTCCACAGCTGCTTCTGTTTCCCTGCAGGCTGTAGACACCCATCTTGCTTCCTCCCCTTGCTCTCAGCCTCGTATTTCCATACATTGACTGATGTGTCTCCACTCTCATGCTCTGTTCCTTGAAACACAAGGAGATGGACCGATCTCATGCTCCTTCTGGATGATTTCTTGTGCCACAGCACTGCCCTTTGGGTGACATTTCTCCCTCCTTATGTCCAGTCTCCACGTTCCAAGCTGTGCTGTGTGGCAGTGTTTCTCTCCTCTGCTGTAGAAAGAAGGACCCTGAAAACTACTGACCTGGCAGCCTCTTACCTGTGCCTGGGAAGATGATGGCACAGATCCTCCTAGAAACTGTGCTAAGGCACAAGGAGGACAGGGAGGTGAGTTGAGACAGCCAGCATGGCTCCACCAAGGGCAAGTCCTGCCTGACTAACCAAGTGGCATTCTACAATGGAGTAACTACATCAGGGGGCAAAGGAAGGGCTATGGATGTCATCTATCTGGACTTTTGTAAAGCCTTTGGCATGGTACCTCACAACATCCTTCTCTCTACATTGGGGAGATATGGACTTGATGAATGGACTGTTTTGTGGGTGAGGAACTGGCTCAGTGGTTGCACCCAGGGAGTGGTGGTCAATGGCACAATGTCTGGATGGACACTGATGAAAAGTGGTGTTCCTCAGGGGTCCATACAGGGATCGGTACTGTTTAGTATCTTCATCAATGACATAGTGGGCTCAAGTGCACCCTCAGCAAGTTTGCAGATGACACCAAACTGAGTGGTGTTGCTGACACACCTGAGGGACAGAGACCATCCAGAGGGACCTGGATAAGCTGGAGAAGCAGGTTCATGTGAGAATCCTGGGCTTCAACAAGACCAAACGCAAGGTCCTGCATCTCTGCTGGGGCAACCCCCGGTATCAGTACAGGCTGGGGGATGAAGGGATGGAGAGCAGCCCTGATGAGAAGGACGTGGGGGGACTGGTGGGTGAAAGATTGGACGGGAATCAGCAATGTGTGCTTGCAGCCCAGAAGGTCAAACATATCTTGGGTTGCATCCAAAGGAACATGACCAGCAGGTCAAGGGAGGGGATTCTGCCCCACTCTAGTGAGAAACCACCTGGAGTCCTGCATCTAGATCTGGAGCCCTCAGTACAGGAAAGACATTGACCTGTTGGAGAGGGGCAAGAGCAGGGCCGCCAAGATGATCAGAGGGATGGAACAGCTCTGCTGGGAGGACAGGCTGGGAGAGTTGGGGTTGTTAAGCCTGGAAAAGAGAAGGCTCCAGGGAGACCTTATTGCCATATTTCTGTACTGAAAAGAGACTGATAAGAAAAGATGGGGACAAACTTTTTAGCAGGGACTGTTGTGATAGGACAAGGGGTGATGGTTTTGAACTAGAAGAGGAGAGGAGAGGAGAGGAGAGATGCAGGTCAGACAGGAGGAAGAAATTTTTTACAATGAGGGTGTTGAAACAAAAGCACTGGTTGCCCAGAGGGGTGGTGGATGCCCCATCCCTGGAGTCATTCAAGCCCAGGCTGGATGGGACTCTGAGCAGCCTGATCTGGTTGAAGATGTCTCTGCTCATGGCAGGGGGGGTTGGACTAGATGATCTTTGAAGCTCCCTTCCAACACTCTCTATGATTCTATGATTCCTACCTCCAAGGAAAGCTCCACCATCTGGAAAATAGCCCTTCAAGCATAGAATCATAGAATCATAGAATCATCTGAGTTGGAAGAGACTATGAAGATCATTGAGTCCAACCATAACCTAACTCTAGCACTAAACCATGTCCCTAAGAACATCATCTGTACATCTTTAGACAGCTCCAGGGATGGTGACTCAACCACTTCCCCAGGAAGCCTGTTCCAGTGCTTCACAACCTTTTCCATGAAGAAATGTTTCCTAATATCCAATCTAAACTTCCTCTGACACAACCTGAGGCCATTTCCTCTCATCCTATGACTTGCTATTCAGGAGAAGACCAACACCCTCCATGCAACAACATCTTTTCAGATAGTTTTAGAGGGTTTTGCATCTCCCCTCAGTCTTCTTTTCTCCAGGTTAAACACTCCCTTGTCCCTCAGCTGCTCCTCAGAAGACTTGTGCTCCAGACCCTCAGCAGCCTTGTCGCCCTCCTCTGCACTCACTGCAGCACCTCAAGGTCTGCAGGCTGCAGACACCCATCTCACTTCCCCACCTGCTCTCACCCCAGCATTTCTTATGGTCTTTTACCTGACAGAAGAGAAGAAACCTCACCATGATCTTCTAAATCCCATAGCTGCTGCTGGCCTTTCAGCTTCTCTGACAGACAAGACCATGTTCCTGCTGCTGTCCCATCATGTACTCAAAATGGACATGACAACCCATCTCCAAAAGCTCTTCCTGGGTAGGCCCTGTGGGTACTTAGTCAGAGATACCTTCCCAGCTCTGTTCCTCTTGATGGCCTGTGACCTCTAGAGACAGAACTAATCTCACAGTCCCCTTCACAGCCATAGTCTTCCAACGCAATTATGAGTGTTTGAGACACAAGTGACCTCATAATCCCATACCCACCCATCACCCTCCTTATGGGCCGGGACCTGACTAGATGAAAGCATGCTTGTTTTGTCAAATTGATCAAATCTATTTCCTACTAAAGATATCTGAGAGGAGAAGCATTCTTTACAGGAATGTGAAATGTTAACACATTTGCTATGTCCCCAACCTGCCTTTTTTTTTTTTTTTTCCTTTTACCTGCTCACTAATTGTGAATTCACTACCAAAAGTACAAAGCCAATCCCATGCCCAGAGATGGGATATTGTTTATTACAGACTTGTGCAAATCTGGATGCTGGAATGAAACCAGCACATCAGATAGAAAAGGAGAAGCCATTATATAAAAAAATCTTATCCCTACGTTCAGACCCTCACTGCAGTCCTAAAGAGCCAAGTGTTTACACATTGGCATATTGGTTACATAATCATTTTATCACTGTGCATGCTTGTTGAGGAAGGGTCTTGGGCTGAGCCTGGGTCTCCCATCCTAGGGATGTGTATTTTAGTATTATAATGAGTGTATAAGGAGCAAAGTTCAGCTAAAGGACACTCTATGTAACAGTCTTGAGATAGATGTTAAAACAAGACTCAACTAACTGTGCAGGCTCCAGAGTGTCTGTGCTGCAAGGACAGTATTCTTTGCAGATTCTGATTAGGTGTTTTAAAAGTCACTTTTATCTTTGTTAGCGGAGCAGACTAACCAAAACTGAGTGGATTTACATATTTTAGGTTAGCAATTGCAGGCAGGATTCATTCTTCTAACTGGTAAGGACTACTTATTCTTCTTCAAACACCTCTCCAAGGTAAAGATTCATTGAATCATAGAATAACTCAGGTTTGAAGAGAACCCTGAACATCATCTTGTCTCACTCTCCTGCTCAAGGCAGGCTCCACCAGGTGAGGTTGTTCTAGGCCTCTGCCAGGCTTTGCATCGTCCACAAAGGAGCTGAAAATGTGCTCCATGGCATGATGCAGGGGGAGAATAAATGTGCTCAACAATGTTGGCCCCAGTACTCATCACTGAGGGATGCCGCTAGAAACTGGCTATACACAGGACTTTGTACCACTGATGATATTTGAGTTTGGTCATCCAGTCAGCTTCCCACCCACCACAACATCCACATCTTCATCCCCATTCTCCCCAGTCTGCTCAAAGGCACCACAGGAGACCATGTCTGGGGCCTTACAAAACTCCATGTACACAACATCCCTTTCTTTCCCCTGCCCACTTGGGTTCAGCAATCCCTTCCTTGTCCTTCAACTATCTGTAGATGGCTGCAGGAGAATGCGACATGTCACCCTCCCAGGGACAGACGTAGGCTGACCAGCCTGTCATTCTCCCAGTTCTCCTTCCTGCCATTCCTGAAGATGGGTTTGACGTCTGCCTTTCTGAGGGACCTCTGAACCTCTCTGATTACTCTGGCACTTCTGAGACCACAACCCAGAATCTCGCACAATGAAAGAGGGGCAGGTGTAGGACTGTGTAGAACAGCATGTGATGGAGGTGGCAAAGGTGATGTAGCAAATAGGGACACTTGCGATGAGCCTGTCCAAGGGAGCTGAGATGAATCTCACTGGGCCACTGGGGTTTGTCCCTGGAGTCACACACAGAAATATCAGGGTTCTGTAAGAGATCCACATCTGAGCTGGCCTCATGTACTCTTAAAACACATTGAGATATTCAGGGACAGACACTTTCCCTTTTACGCACAGAGGAATGAGTCACACTGTCTCTCTGGCCTCCTGTTCCTATTCCCAAAGAATGGGAGGCACCTCAGCCCTGTGGTGTGTCCCCATGTTCTGCATTCATCTTTGATGTCCATCATCATTAGGAATGGACATTGGCTCAAGGAAGCATATCCCAGTGCTGCGTTCTGGTGGTTTCCTAAGGGATATTAGTCCCAAACATGATGTGACCTCAATAAAGTCTCTGTCTCACAGGCCTTCATGGAACCCCAAGGAATGGCTGATGGTGTTTGTGCTGACTTGGGTTCGTGTCAACTCATGTACATGCTGTGCATGCTCACATCTCACTGTACAAAACAAACATGGACCTCTGACCTACTCATTCAGTGTAATTCCATGGAGAGACAAAGAACTCTGAGCTGGGATGAGAGGCCAGGGCTGGAAATGGTCGTCGTGAGGACCTAGTCCATGACAATTGCCCTGGGGCAGCTTCCATGGGGTGTCCAGTGCACACGGGAACAGTCCAGACCATGCTCTGCTGGTCCTGCAGGTCTCTGGCAGGAGGCCTGGCTGTGAGAGGACACCGCTGTGTGCCAGCCCTGCATGCACACATTGTTCAGCTGTACTCTGATGTTGCAACCTCCAGGCTGCTTTCTTGTGAGAGTTCTTGAAAGAAACTTGAAGAAAACCTAAGCCTTTTGGCACTGCCCTAAGAAGATCACTTTTCGCTATAGAAGTACTGTTACAGAGGCCAGCTCTGTCACAGCAGTGCCCATTGCCTGTCCCTGCCTGTGCTCACAGGACTGACACACAGCAGGATGGTGACCAAGCTGCCAGAGCACTCAGGCCTTGCACCAACACAAGGGACGAGAAGGAGAGTGTGGGAGTGGAACGAGAACAGCTCTGGAAGACCAAGCGCTGGTGCTCCCTGGCAGTGCTGCCATGCTGGACTCTTTTCCCCTCCTCCCACACACACAGGAACCGTCCCTGCAGCTCTAAAAAGGGCTTGCAGGAAGGATATAGTGAAAAACAAATCACTACAGGAACCTTTATTTTGTTTAGAGACAAGGAGAACATGGCTCCTCATTTACACAGCCAGTGGTTATAAAAGAAAAGCAGACAGTGGATTAGAGAGGAGAGGAGAGGAGGGGAGGGGAGGGGAGGGGAGGGGAGGGGAGGGGAGGGGAGGGGAGGGGAGGGGAGGGGAGGAGAGGAGGACCATTTTGGGTCAGTGCACCATTACCTGCCTGTTCAGAAGCCATTCAGAGGGATGAAGGTTTGGTGGGATTTGTCCATGGGGGAGTTTCTCCTGACCCTGCTGGTTTCTCTCGTTTCTTCCTTTCTTCACCTCCCGTGGCATCTCTGTCCATCGCAAGGAAAAGGCCAAGCTCAAAATCTGAGTGAAAAATCTCGACAGGGCTTCAAAGGGGCAAAACAATCATCAGCTGGGGACAGCTGGGGTCAAATTTCAGTACTTCTGGGTATGGTCTGAAGATTCAAAATGACCAAGAGCAGGGGGAAGGATCTGCTGAAGCCCTTTCTTTGAGAGAGTGGATGTGCACTCCTGGGAAACAGCGTCCAGTGCTTGACTGTCCTCATGCCAGGAAAGATTCTCTCTTTCTATAGCACCTTTCCAAGCCCAACCATCCAGATTCTTTTTATCCATCTACTTGCATGCTGATACAGACATAAATATCCTTCCTTGGTCACAAGAACATTGCAAGGGATGACACTGAATGCCTAACAGACCACTCTGCTCTCCCCACGTCCACAACCCTGTCCTTTCCTCACAGAAAGCAAAGAAGATGGACAGGCACAACCTACTCTGGGTAAACCCTGTCACCTTCTCTTTCAGTCACCCAGAAATGGGGTCCCAGTGGACATGCTCTGGGGCATAGCCCTTAGTTCCTCTGCTTACCCAATGGCCACTTTTGAAAAGTGCACACACTGTGTGAGAGCTGCCAGTGGTCAGGGAGTCCCCCCAGTCTCCATGAGCTTTCCAAGATGGTGGAGAGTGGCCTCACTGTGACATCGTCCTGCTGTCTCAGCTCCTGGGATGCTGCCCCTGCTGTCCCATAGACTGGAAAGGGTTGTGTTAGTTCCAGTGACCCCTGACTTGATCCCCATCCACTGCTGGTTGTTCTGCCTCCATTCACAGAGGTTTGATAGGCCTTTCTGGTGAAGATGGAGAACCAGAGACACAGAAAATATAATTTATTTCCCTTATTAAATTCTTCTAGTTGCCACAAGGTCTTTGTTGCTTCTTTAACTGTTCCTGCAGTAGTAATGGCTCATTATGGGGCCCTTGAATTGCCTTACAGGTCTAGACTGAGTTTTGATCTGGACTGTTGCTGTGCTTGGAGGCTGCTGTCCTTGCAGACCAGATGAACTAACTTCTGCCACCCTGCCTGGCAGTTCATTCCATCCGTGTCACAGCTCTGTCTGCAGCACTGACAGCTCCAGCTCCCCCATTCAGGTCCCTGGCTGAGGACATTGCCGCACATCTGGGCTGAACCACCCCAGCTGTGGCACCAGCCCAGCTCTGACCTGCCACAAGAAACCTGGTACCAAGTGTCCAAGAGCACACATGTGCAAAGGCTTTGCTGCAGAGCATAGATATGACATGGTCAAAAGAAGAACAAATGTCTTTCTAGCCCTAGGACTGCAAACACAGAATAAAATACCTAAACTCATTCAACTGAAGACATTCCTCCTCCAGCTTGGGGAAGTTAGATCCTTTGCTGTAATCTTCCTGGTGTCCTGTCTAATGATGGGACAAGAAAATACGCTTCTCATGCCCAAATTATTTTCTAATATGAAAAAAGCTAGACGTAGGAACATAAAACCAGAATATAATGCCTGAACTCATTCAACTGAAGATATTCCTCCCCTAGCTTGGAGAAATTAGATACTTTGCTGTAATAGTCACAGTATCACAGTATCACAGTATGTTTGGGATTGGAAGGGACCTCAAAAGATCATCTAGTCCAATCCCCCTGCTGGAACAGGAACGCCTAGGTGAGGTCGCACAGGAATGTGTCCAGGCGGGCTTTGAATGTCTCCAGGGAAGGAGACTCCACAACCTCCCTGGGTAGCCTGTTCCAGTGCTCTGTTACCCTCACTAAGAAGAAGTTCTTTCTCAAATTTAAGTGGAACCTCTTGTGTTCCAGCTTGATCCCATTGCCCCTTGTCCTATCATTGTTTGCCACTGAGAAGAGCCTGACTCCATCCTCGTGGCACTCACCCTTTATATATTTATAAACATTAATAAGGTCACCCCTCAGTCTCCTCTTCTCCAAACTAAAGAGCCCCAGCTCCCTCAGCCTTTCTTCATAAGGGAGGTGCTCCACTCCCTTAATCATCTTTGTTGCCCTACGCTGGACCCTCTCCAGCAGTTCCCTGTCCTTCTTGAACTGAGGGGCCCAGAACTGGACACAATATTCCAGATGGGGTCTCACCAGGGTGGAGTAGAGGGGAAGGAGGACCTCTCTCGATCTACTAACCACCCCCCTTGTAATACACCCAAGGATGCCATTAGCCTTCCTGGCCACAAGGGCACAGTGCTGGCTCATGGTCATCCTGTTGTCCACCAGGACCCCCAGGTCCCTTTCCCCTACACTGCTCTCTAATAGGTCATTCCCCAACCTATAGTGGAACTTGGGATTGTTCCTGCCCAGATGCAGGACTCTACACTTTCCCTTGTTAAATTCCATCAGGTTATACCCCGCCCAACTCTCCAGCCTGTCCAGGTCCCGCTGGATGGCAGCACAGCCTTCTGGCGTGTCAGCCACTCCTCCCAGCTTAGTGTCATCAGCAAACTTGCTGATAGTACACTCAATTCCCTCGTCTAAATCATTAATGAATATATTGAATAATATTGGCCCCAGTACTGACCCCTGAGGCACTCCGCTAGATACTGGCCTCCAACTGGACTCCGCACCATTGACCACCACTCTCTGGCTTCTCTCTTTAAGCCAGTTTGCAACCCACCTCACTACTCTATTGTCGAGACCACACCTCCTCAATTTAGCTGTGGGGATGCTGTGAGGGACTGTGTCAAAGGCTTTACTGAAGTCAAGGTAGACCACATCCACCGCTCTGCCATCATCCATCCACCTTGTTACATTCTCATAAAAGGCTATGAGGTTGGTCAAGCATGACTTACCCTTGGTAAAGCCATGCTGACTGCCCCTAATGACCCTCTTATCCCTGATGTGCCTTGAGATGACACCAAGGATAAGTTGTTCCATTACTTTCCCAGGGACAGAGGTGAGGCTGACCGGTCTATAATTACCCAGGTCCTCCTTCTTGCCCTTTTTAAAGACTGGAGTCACAGTCCTGGTGTCCTGTTTAATCATGGGACAAGAAACTATGATTCTCATATTGATATATATTTTAAAATTAAAAATACAATGCTGGAAAGAAGTATCTCTGCAGAGGAGAGACAATCAACATCACTGATTACTTCAGCTTCGAAGTTGTGCCCCTGGAGCTCCAGGGACACCAGGGAGCTGTCCCGGGAGGGGACAGAGAAAGGGGCATCATGGGCTGCTCCTGTGCTGCTGAGCTGGGCTGGGCTCCTGGGACACAGGGAGCTCATGGCAAGCGGCAGCGCTGCAGAGAGACAGCTCTGCCCGGGAGCAGCTCCTCTGCACAGCACAGCAGGGCTGAGGGCTCTGCCTGGAGCTGCTGAAGGGAGAGCAGCCAGGCAGAGAGAGATTAAAGGCAATGTGGGGTGGTAGGTTACTGAGGATTCAATAACAAAAATCTTCACAGTTCTAACATGGTAAGTCTCTGGCTGTAGGACAATGCAGCTGCATTTCCTGGAGGGATTCCCTAAACCGGTACATCCCACAATTTACAGGGTCTGTCAGGTCTCTCTCACAGTATTTCTCATGTAGAGGAGAAGAACCTTGTCCAGAGCAGGGCTTCCCTGCTGCAGTCTCAGAGGGACAGGGCATGATGGCACCTTATGCTGAGGGTGACTGCAGGAGGAGCACCCAGGGGTGCCCAGGTCTGCCTTGCAGACCAGGGTGCCTGCACCCCAGGGCTGTGCCGGGGCAGGGACTCTGCCGCCTGCCTGTGGAGATACCCACTGTGCTGTGGGGAGAAACTGTGGCTGGAAGGACCGACACCCGGCAGGACAGGGTCCTTCTGCTGTGGAGAGGGTGCTGTGTGGGTCAGGGCTGCTCACAGCTCCAGATCACACCCAGCATTTTTCCAAGCGAATGCCTCAAGGACAAGACCACTGCAAGGATTACCAGACAGATAAGGAGCTTTCCTGAGCCTGTCCTTTTAGTTTCCAATCTCAAGGGGTGGGGGTGCAGAAAAGGATAAAATGAAAATGAGTTCTCATGCTTAAACAAGTCACTGATACTGCTGAACTTTGAGTGATTAATACGTCTCCCAGAAGACTCATAATATCCCTTCACCACCCTTTTGCCTGTGGACAGCACCTGCATCACCTTTGCTCGATCCGTCAGCCTTAGTCTGACCTGTCCTGTTTTCGAGCCTGCAAACAGCAAGATGCCCCCAGGCAGTGCCCTGTGAACAGGCAGGATCTGCAGGGCCAGGGGGAGGGCACAGAGGGTGGGATGGGGTCTGTGAGTGCTGACAGGGAAGGGACATGGAGAGGGAAACACCTCCCAGGGAGAGAATCTCCAGGTAGCAGGGAAATGATCAGAAATGATAGGAAACTAAAACTGGAATTGTTATGGAAGGGAGAACAGAGGAAAGTCCCTATGATCCCCTGCAGTGCAGATCCCTCCTGTGAGCAGCCCCCTCGCCTCCTCTCCCACCCAGCAAAGCCTCTGTCCTCAGGGCCGGGGGCTCCAAGGCATGAACCAGCTCCTGTGCAGCCAGAGCTCCAGTTCCTCTGCAGAGCACAGGGTCTGAGAGCAGCTGCCCGGCAATGTTGGTGTCTGGGAGGTGGCTGCACAGCTGGGGAAGGGTGACGCTGTCTGAGTGCCCGGCTGCCTCTGCCCTGGCCTCTCTCACACCCACCCTCACCGCATTTTCCTTCTTGCTCCACTGCTCTGGATCACTGCTGTTGTGATCCTGTTCTTGCTGTCAGGCTCTCTGGGGATGGGAGTTTCAGCTGCAGAGTCACAGCCTGATCTTGTGGATCCTTTCCTGCAGGTGTGTCCATGGGAACACGTGTCCCAGCTTTGCTCTGCCCTGTGGGGTGTGGGCAATGCAGTCTGTGTGGCTGGGGAATGAGCTGAGTCTCCCTGAATCAAATGCCATCATTAGGACAGCTGGATATCTCCTGACGGTTTCCTTCCAAGTTCTAAACTACCCTCCAGGATGCAAACCTGTCCTACAGCATCTGTGCATTATCTGAAAGACCCATGGAGAACTACAGAGATGTTGTAACAGATAAAATTCTGTTGAGTTTGTGAAACAAGCCGTATGTGTCCTGGACTAAACGTGGGTTGCTGAAAACTTAGGAAAGGCTGAGACATTTCCTGGGTCCATCTGACACAGGTGAATCCCAGGACTGGCCACTGCCCCCCGTTCCCGTGACCCCCTGCTGCAGAGCAGGGCTGACTCCTTGGCAGCCAGTGGGCACAGGCCCTGCTCCTCATGGCACCTCCAGCCAGCACCACCCAGGGCTCAGCCAGGAAGGTGAAGGAAGGTTTGAAAAGGACAAAGGGTGTGGAGCAGGGGAGGGTGTGTGAGAAATGGCTTTGATTTTCCTCAGAGAAATCTCCCCTATCTTGTCACTGCTTTTTCTTCTTTGGTCAGTGCTCTGTGTCCAGAGCCTACAGATGTCCAACAGCAGCTCAATCACCCAGTTCCTCCTCCTTGAGTTCGCAGACACACGGGAGCTGCAGCTCTTGCACTTCTGGCTCTTCCTGGGCATCTACCTGGCTGCCCTCCTGGGCAACAGCCTCATCATCACCACCATAGCCTGTGACCAGCACCTCCACACCCCCATGTACTTCTTCCTGCTCAACCTCGCCCTCCTCGACCTGGGCTGTATCTCCACCATTGTCCCCAAGTCCATGGCCATTTCCCTCTGGGACACCAGGAACATCTCCTACACAGGATGCGCTGCTCAGATCTTTTTTTTCTTTTTCTGTGCTACAGCAGAATATTCTCTTCTCACCATCATGTCCTATGACCGCTACGTTGCCATCTGCAAACCCCTGCACTACGGGACCCTCCTGGGCAGCAGAGCTTGTGTCCACATGGCAGCAGGTGCCTGGGCCACTGGGTTTCTCTATGCTCTGGTTCACACAGTCAATACATTTTCACTGCCCCTCTGCAAGGGCAATGCCCTGGACCAGTTCTTCTGTGAAATCCCCCACATCCTCAAGCTCTCCTGTTCAGACTCCTACCTCAGGGAAGTTGAGCTTCTTGTGGTTAGTCTCTTAGCAGTAACTGCGTGTTTTATTTTCATTCTTTTCTCCTATGTGCAGATCTTCAGGGCTGTGCTGAGGATCCCCTCTGAGCAGGGACGGCACAAAGCCTTTTCCACCTGCCTCCCTCACCTGGCCGTGGTCTCCCTGTTTGTCAGCACTGGCATGTTTGCCCACCTGAAGCCGCCCTCCATCTCCTCTCCTTCCCTTGACCTGCTGGTGTCTGTTCTATACTCGGTGGTGCCTCCAGCAGTGAACCCCCTCATCTACAGCATGAGAAACCAGGAGCTCAAGGATGCCCTGTGCAAACTCATATCTTAGTGTGTTCTGAAGAAATAAGCTGCCCACCTGCTTCTACATGGCAGTTTTAATGTAACTAGTTACAGATCTAGCCTCTCATCTCTATTTTCTCTTGTTATTGGCATTTTCTTAATTGTGATAACATTGTCATGCCCTTTCTAAATCACTGTCTGCTTTTCTTTTATAACCACTGGTTGTGTAAATGAGGAGGCATGATCTGTGTGTATTTAAACAAAATAAATGGTCCTGTAGTGACTTGATTTTCACTATATCCTTCTTGCAAGGCCTTTTAGAGCTGCAGGGACAGTTCCTGTGATGGGAGAAGGGGAAAAGGGTCCAGCATGGCAGCACTGCCAGGGAGCACCAGTGCTTGCTCTTCCAGAGCTGTTCTCATTCCACTCCCACACTCTCCTTCTCGTCCCTTGTGTTGGTGCAAGGCCTGAGTGCTCTGGTAGCTTGGTCACTGTCCGGCTGTGTGTCAGTCCTGTGAGCGCAGGCAGGGACAGGCAATGGGCACTTGTGTGACAGAGCTGGCCTCAGAACAGCCTTTCCAGATAGAAAGGTGATCTCCTATGGGCAGGGCCTGAAGGTTTAGGACTTCTTGCAAAGCTTCTCCCAAGAACATGCCCAAGAAAGTTAACCACAGATGAAACACCATTGTACAGCTGAACAGTGTGTGTGTGCAGGGCTGGCACACAGCAGTGTCCTCTCACAGCCAGGCCTCCTGCCAGAGACCTGCAGGACCAGCACAGCAGGGGTTGGGCTGTGCCTGTGTGCACTGGACACTCCACAGAAGGAGCCTCAGGTCAATCACCATGGACTGGCCCCTCACAACCACCATTTCCAGCACTGAGGGCTCACCCACCGAGGCTGGTCTTCCCTCCATGGAGGGACACTGCATGAGTAGGTCAGCAGTCCAAAATTGTATCGTACAGATTAGATGTGAGCATGCACACCATGTACATGAGGTGACATGAACCTGAGTGAGCAGAAACACAATCAACTATTCTTTGGGGTTCCATGAAGGCCTGTGGTTCAGACAAGATCTTGAGGTTAATTCATGATGGAAGTATCATCCCATTGTTAACTGCCTGAATGCAGTACTTCCTTCAACCGAGGTCCTTGTGTCCATTCTTCGTGCCATGGGACATCCCAGATGAGTGCAGAGCAGGGTGACACAGTGCAGTGCTGAGGTGTCTCCCATCCTTTGGGAGTGGCAACAGGAGCCCAGAGGGACACTCTGACTCCTACCTCTGTGAGTTAAAGGGACAGACTCTGTCTGTGAGTATCCCTGGGTGCATAAGGAGCCCATGAGGCCAGCTCAGATGTGGACACCTGACAGACCCTGACATTTCTGTGTGTGACTCCAGGAACAAACCCCACTGACCCAGTGAGATTCATCTCAGCTGCCTTGGACAGCATCATTGCAAGTGCTCCTGTCTGCTATGTCACCCTTGCTTGTGAGTCCAGACTGTGATCTCAAAAGTGCCATAGAAACCAGAATGATTCTGGGGTCCTTAGAAATCACAGACCTCAAACCCACCTTCAAGAAGAGCAGGAGTAGGAACTGGGAAAATAACAGGCTTGCCACCCTACCTCCCTCCCTGGGAAGGGGATGGGACGCGTCCTCCTGCAGCCATTGCCAGGAATGTGAAGGACAAGGAAGGGAGTGCTGAACCCAAATGGACAGGGGAAGGAAAGGCATGTTGTGCACAGGGCGTTTGCAAGGCCTCAGACATGGTCTGCTTCTGGCCAGAGTGGTGCTGATGGAGCTCAAGAAGTGGATGCTGGGTGGGACGTTGGCTGAACCATCAAGCCCAAATATCATCAGTGGTACAAAGTCCTCTGTGCAGCCGGTTACTGGTGTCATCTCTCAGTGACCAGCACTTGGGCCAACACTGTTGAACATCTTTATTTTCCCCTTCCAAGATGTAACAGAGTGGATTTTCAGTGCCTTTGAGGATGATGCAAAGCTGGGTGGAGGCCTTGAGCAACCTCACCTGGTTCACCGTGCCCTGAGCAGGAGAGTGAGACAAGATGAGTGAGACAAGGGCTCTCTGCAAACCTGAGTTATTCTGTGATTTGACAGAATTTTTGCCTTGGAGAGGTTTCTCGAGAGAGAATCGGTAGAAAATAGAAAAAAAAATTTAAAAGGGGCAGAAGCAGAGATACAGAGGTGTTACTGGAAGTACAGGAGTTCCAGTGAGGAGTGCTTTTCACTCACAGTGTTAGTAGGAAATATATTTGACAAATTTGAACAAGGTAAGGAAGCGAGACGGATGTCTACAGCCTGTGGGAAAGAGGAGCAGGTGTAGGACTGTGTAGAACACGCTTCAGTCTTGGTCAAGTCCTCGGTGCTAAGGAGGGGGATGGTTAGGTGTGGTATTATGAGGTCAGTTGTGTCTCAGACACTCATAATCCAGTAAGAAGGATGTGGCTGTGAAGGGGACAGTGAGGTCAGTTCTGTCTCTGGGGGTGACAGCCCAGAAGCAGGGACATGGCTGGGAAAGAACCTCTGCCAAAGTACCCACAGGCCCTACCCAGGAAGAGCCCTTGGAGACAGGTTGTCATGTCCATCCCACCTGAGAACATGATGGGAGAGCAGCAGGGACATGGTTGTGTCTGTCAGAGAAGCTGAAAGGCCAGCAGTACTCATGGGATTTAGGAGATGATGGTGAGGTGACTTGTCTCTGGTCAGGTAAAAGACCACAAGAAGACTAACGGATTGAGTTCCCTGCATGAAGGGCAGTTTCTGAGATTGTTGTGATTTCATCAATAGTGGTAAAAAGCACAAGAGGGAAAAAAATATCACAAAGGGCAATGTAGAAGGTGGCGAGTGGATATGAGGAGGAAGAAACATCAGCGGAAGGGCAGTGCTGTGGTGCAAGAGGTCAGCCAGAGGGAGCTGGATCAGCCCATGGTTTGTGTTCCAAAGAGCAGCCAGTGAGGGTGCAGACACATCAGTGAAGGTGCAGAAATGCTGGGGTGAGAGCAGGTGGGGAAGCGAGATGGGTGTCTGCAGCCTGCAGGGAAAGAGGGGCAGGTGTAGGACTGTGTAGAACAGCCTGTGATGGAGATGGCAAAGGGCGCTGGTGAGGCTGGAAGGCATCGACAGAACCCAGGTCTCTGTCCCCTTGTCCATGGCAGTTGTCTCTGCCACTGAGGCCCAGGAGAAGACATGTTGTCCTCATGGCACTGGGGCCTCGGTGCATCCTTGCGGCCCCATGGGGAAGCTGGAAGTTGTTACACCATTGTCCTTCCCTCGGCCTTGCACACCCACATCCCAGGGTTTCAGGAAGAGCCCTGAGCCGTGTGTGAGGGACAGGATCCCCCTTCCCATTGCCTGGAGGTCATGGCTTCTCCTTTCTGCTTCAGAAAGCAAACCAAGGGGTTTCTCAGCATCAGAGCCAAAGAGAATACTAAAAGGAGACCTCATGGTGGCTACAGATTCCTCACAAAGGGAGAAGGAAGGGAAGGTACTGATCTCTGTGGTGACCAATGACAGGACCCCAGGGAATGTCAGGAAAATGTGCCAGGGAACGTTTAGGTTGGATATTAGGAACAGGTTCTTCACCCAGAGGGTGCTGGACACTGGAACGGGCTCCCCAGGGAGGTGTCACAGCCCCAACCTGACAGTGATCAAGAAGAGACTGGACAACATCCTCAGACACACAGTGTGACCTGTGGGGTGTCCTGTGCAGGGACAGGAGTTGGACTTGGTGATCCTTGTGGGTCCCTTCCAGCACTGGACATTCTATGATTCTATGAAATACTAGGTCAAAAGTCCACGTTTTCATTGTACAGATGAGATGTAACCATACACATCGTGTACACGTCCACTGTGTGAATGTGGTGAGATGAACCCAAGTGAGCACAAATGCTATCTGCTATTCCTTGGGGTGCCAGTGGGACAGAGATGGTGTGCAGGGGTCTCTTCCAGCGTGTGTTATTGTAGGATTCCATGAATCTTTTCCTTGGAAAGCTCCTTCATGTCAGAATAGACAGAGGAAGAAGAAAAAGAGATGCAGAGGCAGAGATATAAAATACCCCAGTGCAGATACAGCAGCCCCTCTGAGGAATGTTTCTCCACTCAAACCCTTGATAGGAAATCTATTAGATACATTTGATGAAAGCAGCTTAGTTTGATCTGCTCACACACTGCACCACAAGGAGGGTGATGGCTGGGTACGATGCCATGTGGTCACTTGTGTCTCAGGAGTTCATAGTTCAGTAGGAAGCCAATGGCTGTGGAGGGCACTGTGAGGTCACTTCTGCCTCTGCAGGGGATAGGCCAACAGCAGGAACATGGCTGGGAAAGAACTGTGAGGACACAGATACAGGACAAGCAACCAGGCCCAATCAGCATGGCTTTAGGAAAGGCAGGTCCTGCTTGACCAACCTGATCTCCTTCTGTGACAAGGTGACCGGCTGAGCAGATGAGGGAAAGTCTGTCATGGGGAGTGAATCCGCCACACAGGCTGTGGGCGTTGTGTCCTTAGACTGCAGTAAAGCCTTTGACACCGTATTCTACAGCATCTCCTGGAGAAGCTGCAGCTCATGGCCTGGATGGTGTGTCTGCGATGGGTAAAGAACTGGCTGGAAGGCATTTTGTCCCCTGGAGCCATTTGTCCCCTTCTTATTCACACAGGCATTGCATGAATGCATCACTGCTCTCTACCCCAGTGTAGATGGGCACAAGGCGTTCTCCACCTGGACCTCTCACCAATGCCACTGTTTTCTACAGCACCCTCATCCTTGACTGAGAGATGCCCAGAACAGCCCTCCCAAGACAGTCTGACAAAGTCTTTTTCCTACACCTTCCCCACATGCCTGCTCAATCGCCTCATCCACAGCTTAAGGACCAGAAGGTTTGGGTAAAAGTGAGGCATTGAGAAAAATGGTCAGGAAAGCTTTGAGGTGCACAGAGAGCCCATCGACATGTTGGCCTGCTGCTCTCTTCTGAACAAGTCCAGAAGACCTGGACAGCATTTGTTGTGTCACTGAAACTCGCCTGGAAGGTTGGGTTATGGAGTAAAGGTTTGGTCTGGGAAGGGACAGACAGGTGCTGGTGGAACTGGCTGGTGTGACCGTGAGACATCTCTCAAACACCTCAGAAAAGTCCTGGCTCTCAGGGACGATGCATGGTCCTCTGAGAAAGAAAATATCAAATATGACTTCTCATAGAATCATAGAATTGTTTTTGGAAGAGACCCTTAAGATCATCACATCCAACCATAACCTAAATCTGGCACTAAACCATGTCCCTAAGAGCCTCATCTGTATGTCTTTTAAACACCTTCAGTGATGGGGACTCCACAACCTCACTGGGCAGTCTGTTCCATTGCTTCAAAACCCTTTCCCTGAAGAATTTTTTCCTAATATCCAATTTAAACCTCCCCGTGTGCAACTTGAGGCCATTTCAGTGCCTTTGAGGATGATGCAAAGCTGGGTGGAGGCCTTGAGCAACCTCACCTGGTTCACCGTGCCTTGAGCAGGAGAGTGAGACAAGATGAGTGAGACAAGGGCTCTCTTCAAACCTGAGTTATTCTGTCATATGAAATAATTTTTGTCTTGGAGAGGTTTCTGGAGAGAGAATAGTTGGAAGAATAGTAAAAACAAAAACAAAAAACAAAACAGAAACGAAACAAAACAAAGCAACACAAAAAGCCAACAACAAAAAATAAAAAACAAACACAAAAAAAAGAAAGGCAGGACATATAGAAGGTGTTAACATAAAAACAGCAGTTCCAATGAGAAGTACCTTTCACTCACATTGTTAGTAGGAAATATATTGGACAAATTTTAACAAGGTGAGGAAGCGAGATGGATGTCTACAGCCTGCGAGAAGGAAGGGCACGTGTAGGACTCTAGTAGAGCGCACTCCATTATAAGTCAGGTCCTGACCCATAAGGAGGGTGATGGATGAGTCTGGTATTATGAGGTCAGTTTGAGGCGCGGAATGACCTTATAACCCTTGAGGTTATAAGGAAGGTATGTATTAATTTACGACGCCGGACACACGGGGAATCATTTCACCTAATACGTGTGCAAAATTACAGTACCTGTGAGCTTGGTTAAATGCACTAAAGTGTTACATATTCATGAAAGTTTTAGGAACGCCTATACATATCCATAACCTGTCCCTGAGAAGGCGGTTCTTATTACAATGAGTTCCGGGAGACCATTTCCAGAGTTTCCACCTTCAGCTCCTCCTTGTTGCAGCTGCGCAGTGATCGTGAACCCGGGTCGTCTTTCTCTCTCACAGTCACCTTTGGTCCAGTGTGATGAGTCGGTTAGGTCTCAGACTGCTGAGTTAGTTAAAACTGGCGTATCTCCTGTCCTGTGCCCAAGTTTCTGTAATCTAGTTCACCCAAGGGTGCATCAAAGATGCACCCAAGGATTATTATTTTTGCAAGGCATCAGTGAAGTCCCATTTTTTCATACAATAAGTTACACAGAGTTAAGCAAGGCTGGGCAATAGTGATGTGGGTTAAAGGGTTAGCTCTCTAAGTGCCTTTAGTGATGTGGGGTAGGGTTAGTTCCTTAAGTGTCAAGTGTTAGTTTTTAAGTGTTAATTAGTTAATTGTCAATTCCCTGTATCATTCCTCCCTTTTCTAAAAGGTTAGTAAATTCTTTTACTAATGTGATGATTCTTTATCTATGTTTTATCTGGCCACAGGTAAGAAGGCTACTTCTACCTGAGAAAACCCATCTCTATCCTTAAACAGATTTTAAATATTAATGCAAAAGTCAGGCTCCTGGTGTTTACTGCGCTGCTGAGCTCTTTTTGGGTAGCTGACAGCCATATGGCTGGTGCTCCGGCAGAAATGGCATCTTCTGGGCTGCAACGGGAGCTTGCATTCTTTGGCGTGGTGACCCCGCTCATTGCAGCTGTAGCTTTTGTCTTCTCTTTTGGGTTTCTTCTTGCTGAGGTAGTAAGTGCCGCCTGGGCCAGTCGCCCAGAAGGACCAAAAGGACCAGAGGGACCAAAAGGTCACCCAGAAGGTCCAGAAGGACCAGAACATGTCAAGGTGGACATAACCTAATTTCTTTGATAGAATTTCAGAAAGGTTTTGGTGAATTAGTACAAATTTAAAGCTCTCTACTGCAGAAGTGGGCAATGTAATATATCTACTCTGATTGTTTTGATTCCAAAGCACCAATTTGAAGTGTCCCCCCATGGTTTTATTCAGATCTTGCTCATGCCAGTTTTCATCCCACCCGTGTGCTAAGGTTATGACTGTAAGAAACACCATTTATCAGGTTGCGCCTGGGTTACCCTCCATGGTGCTTTGCAGGCTTTCTTCACTCTAGAATGATGGATCCGGGCGTTCCATTCTTTAATCTTGATAGCAGTGAAGGATGTAAGGAGGACTTGAAATGGACCTTCCTGTTGTGGTTCCAAAGTCCTTTTCTGCAAGAGACTTCACACACACATAATCTCCCAATTGGATGTTATGTACTGGCCCATCCAGACCCCTACTCTGAGTTCCAAACACGTTTCCCAATTTTGTTAAGTTGTTTACCCAATACTACCATATAACAAGTCATAATTTCATCCCCTTCTTGTGCAGACATCCCTTTCTGTACACTATAGGGTCTCCCGTACAGGATTTCAAAAGGATTTAACCCTTCCTTTGCCCTTGGCTTTGTTCATATGCAAGAGGGCCATAGGCGAAGATTGAGACCAAGCCGAATTCGCCTCCTGCCCCAATTTTACAAATTGTTGTTTAATTAGATGGTTAATTTCATTTTTTTTTCTTCCTTTCTACCTGACCACTGCATTAAGAATGATAAGGTGTATGTAGTTGTCAGTCTATTCCCAAGTACTGACTGATTTGCTGTACAATTTTTGAAATACAATGTGGCCCTTTATCAGAGGATATATCAGCTGGAACACCAAACCTCGGTATTATTTCTTGTACTAATGTTTTAGTTACCTCCCGAGCTTTTGCTGTTCTGATAGGGAGTGCTTCTGGCCAACCTGAAAAGGTATAATTTAGTACCAACCAATATCAGCACCCCCTTTTTCTTGCGAGTTCCGAAAAATCAATTTGCCATTATTGCCCAGGTCCATTTCCTTTCCCAATTTGACCCATTTCTGGCTTAGGTATATTCTTAGGATCAGTCTGGAGGCAAAGATCACATTGCTGTGTCACCTGTCCTACAGTAGTATACAAATTTGTAGTTACTATTTTTGATCAAATGTTTATATAATGCTTCTGCTACTAAAGGCCAAACTAAATAGGGGGTAACAATAAGTTTTCCCTTGTGGGGTGTGAGCCCACCCTTCCTCGTTATATGATTCCTCTAAATCTATAATAAGTTTTCAGTCTTCCTTAGTATATTCTGGCTTACCTTTTAAAATTACCTGCCCGTCGGGGACTAGGGCACTTTCCACTTTTACCTTTTGCTTAGGCACCAGTTTTACCTCTCTGTCCACCACCTCATTTCCTTTTTCCAATTCCGAGCTCACTTTCTGGTGCGCCTTGATATGCATGATTGCCACCTTTTTAGAAAGTTGAACTGCCAATATTTCTTCTGCAAGTTTGCTATGTTTGCCTTGAGAGTTCAAGAGTCCTCCTTCTTTCCAAATTGTTCCGTGTGCATGCACGACCCTGAAAGCATACTTAGAGTCCATATAAACGTTCACAGTTTTACCTTCAGCTAGTTCCGGAGCACAAGTAAGGGTGATCATTTCTGCCTTTTGTGCTGAAGTACTTTTAGACAGAGGTCCAGATTCCATCACTTCATGGATAGTAGTTATAGCATAACCAGCATGCCTTTCACCATTCAGGATATTGCTGCTTTTGTCCGTAAAACAGTTCTCAGTGTTCTCCATAGGATTGCCCTTTAGATCTGGTCAGCTGGAGTATGTTGCTTCGATGGTTTCCAGGTAATTATGATTAACTGGTTTTCCAAAGTTATCACTGAGGAAAGAAGCTGGATTGACAATGTTATTGACAATGATTTAGCTTGATATTTGAGAAATCTTTGTGGGGAAAACCAATGTCCCCCTTTTTCTTTTAGAACTGTAGACACTGTGTGGG
Source organism: Patagioenas fasciata (assembly GCF_037038585.1). NCBI lineage: Eukaryota > Metazoa > Chordata > Aves > Columbiformes > Columbidae > Patagioenas > Patagioenas fasciata. The sequence continues at coordinate 41,198,055 of NC_092526.1, forward strand.
ATACTAGCACAGTCATTTTCTGACCCATGGTTAATTTCCGGGCCTCCTGTATGTTCAGTACCACTGCAGCAACTGCCCACAGGCATCCAGGCCACCCTTTTGCAGTTGCATCTCATTGTTTTGGGAAATAGGCCACTGCTCATTGGTATGGGCCAACATCCTGTGCCAGTATACCCAAGACTATTCTCTGCTTCTTGTGAGAGAATAGAAAAAAAATGGTTTGCTCACATCTGGGAGTCCTAAAGCAGGCACTGTCATCAAAACCTTACCAAGTTCTTCAAAGGATCATGTAGTTCCTTCATTCCATTGCAGGTGTTCCTGATCTGTGGCTGCTAGTGTATACAATGGCTTGACAAACAATCCATAATTATAAATCCACAACTGGCACCACTCTGTCATGCCCAAAAAGGGTCCGTAATTCTTTTACAGTTTGAGGCTTTGGAGTTCGGCATACAGCCTCCTTTCGAGCCTGTCTGTAGAGGGTTAAGATTGCGGGGTGACAATCAAACCCTGGCAGATGTATTGTTAACCTCCTCTCCCCCCAACTTCCCCCTTTCGTCCCTCCCTCTCCCCCCTTCCCACTCAGGACAGGCGATTGGGAGGGAAAGAAGGACAGAGAGAAGAGAGTTGGAAAAGTTAAAGATGTTTTACTAATGCTACCAATAAGAATAGAGAAAATAATACAAAATATACAAAACCAATCTTGTAAGTCTCAGCAACTGCAGAGCCAGCACCCAAAGTCCTGGATTAGACTCTGTAGCCAACCGGAGCTGGATTCAGTCTCTCACTAGGCCTCAGTTCACAGGGACGACCAGCAAGGTCCTCTCCTAATGTCAGCCATGAGGAAAAAGGGAAAAAAGGGACGAGATCCTCGTGATCTCCCACTTTTATATGAAGTATTCACGTGAATGGAATGTTATACACCATTGGTCAGTCTCTCGGTCATCAGTTTTCTCGTTGCCCCTCTCGCGAGATGTCCATCCGTGCTTATCAATAAGTTTGCATTCCATTGCTAGGTTTAACCAAAACATGTGTTGGGTTCTCCAGGAAAATGCAGCTAACATGAAGGCTTTAGCTGACAGGCAAATTCACTAAAAGAGAAACTTGTTTTTAACAAAACCAGGACACTGTCCCAAGGTCCTCTGCCCTGCATTAATTTCATAGCCCAAATAAGTTACTTGTTGCTGTATCATCTGGGCTTTCTTCTGTGATACCCGGTATCCTTGGAGCCCCCAGAAGTTCAATAAACTTACAGTTTAGATTATGCACGTCTTCTGTGTCCTGGTAGTGATCATCCACAAATTGTTGCATCTGTCCTTCATCAGATGGGGCTTCTCAAGATTCAAGATCTTTAGCGAGCTGATTTCCAAGTATTGTCGGGCTGTTTTTAAATCCTTGTGGCAACACCGTCCATGTGAGCTGGGTTTTACATAAATATTGTCTGGCTGGCTCCACGGAGAGAGAGGCAAAAAGGCATCTTTTAAATCTATAACAGTAAACCAAATCAAATTAGAGTTAATACAGTCAGAAAGGTGTTTGCTACCACTGGGTAGAGGTCCTTTGTTATTCTGTTTATAACCTTATTAGTATGAATTTCTCTCTTACTAGCCGAATTCCTTCCCTGTCCTCCCTTTTCTAAGGGCATTGTTTTATCCTTACCAGCTTCTCTCTTTCTTTGATTTTTACCTTGATGGCTACAGCATTTTTGCCCTTCCAGGTACATCAGTAGTCTGTATCCCGGGATACACTTGGTTCACGACTTCTTCATTAATCTTGCCGTCTGTGGGAACAGTTGCTAAAAGCAAGCCCATTATTTTCATATATTGCTGATCATTTACCTCCAGAGTAATTTTTCCTTTTTTGAATCTGATTACTGCATCCATTTGTTCCAACAAATTTCTCCCAAAAAGGTTTCAAGGAATTGGACATATATAGAAATTTATCAATATCTACTTGTTTACCCAATTTGTATTTCAAAGGTTCACAAAAATATGCCCTTTCACTTTGGTCAGTGACTCCCTTTACCTACTATGTAATTGTTGCTTATTGTCAATCCACCAAAAATTCCACTTGTTCCTGTTCATTCCAGGTTCCCATCAGTCTTTCTCAAAACTTGCTACTGTCTGTTTCTCTCCCTGCCTACTTCCTCTGTACCTTTCCCAACATTCATTTTCCCGATATATATACTGACCTCTCCCTAAAGGCTTCCAAAGCCTTCCAGCCTCTTCAGTTCCACACTTTCTTATCCTTTCAACAATCTTCCTTTTTCCTGTTACTGAGTACTCTCCAAACTTCATCTAACAACATTTCCAAATTTCTACTTTCTGTTGCCCTCAGTTTCTATAACTTCTCTACGGGAGCTCGCACCATTTCAGGTGTCGGGCTACCCCGAGAGGCATACGGCTTGTCCTCCCCCCAACCCTGTTCCCCCTCTGCCGCTTCTAGCAGCGTGTTGTTTTTTTTTTTTTCTATATATTTTTCTTTCTCTCCTTGCTGCAGTTCAGACACAGGCAAGGCCACACGGACAGGGGAGGTTAAGTTTATCTTACAGCTTAGCACAGACTTGTGATTTATGTTACAACACAGGCCTGGGATATTTCGCTTTCTTGTTTTTCCATTTAATTCCAGTCATAATACACTTCATATGCAATTCCAATTAACTCAGTGATAGTTACGTTCCCCAGTCCCATTTACCTTTGCAGATGTCAGAAAAACAACATATTAAACATAAGTCCATTATTTCTATTTTCCAAGATCCAATTCAGTTCATATTTTAGCCACTTACAAACCACTTTTAAATACAATATCCCAAGCTCACATCCATCATAACATTTAGTTTGTTCTTTTTCCATATCACAGTATCACAGCATCACAGTATCACAGTATCACAGTATCACAGTATCACAGTATCACAGTATCACAGTATGTTTGGGATTGGAAGGGACCTCAAAAGATCATCTAGTCCAATCCCCCTGCTGGAGCAGGAATGCCTATGTGAGATCACACAGGAAGGTGTCCAGGCGGGTTTTGAATGTCTCCAGGGAAGGAGACTCCACAACCTCCCTGGGCAGCCTGGTCCAGTGCTCTGTCACCCTCACTAAGAAGAAGTTCTTTCTCAAATTTAAGTGGAACCTCTTGTGTTCCAGCTTGATCCCATTACCCCTTGTCCTATCATTGTTTGCCACTGAGAAGAGCCTGACTCCATCCTCGTGGCACTCACCCTTTATACATTTATAAACATTAATAAGGTCACCCCTCAGTCTCCTCTTCTCCAAACTAAAGAGCCCCAGCTCCCTCAGCCTTTCTTCATAAGGGAGATGCTCCACTCCCTTAATCATCTTTGTTGCCCTACGCTGGACCCTCTCCAGCGGTTCCCTGTCCTTCTTGAACTGAGGGGCCCAGAACTGGACACAATATTCCAGATGGGGTCTCACCAGGGTGGAGTAGAGGGGAAGGAGGACCTCTCTCGATCTACTAACCACCCCCCTTGTAATACACCCAAGGATGCCATTGGCCTTCCTGGCCACAAGGGCACATGGTCATCCTGTTGTCCATCAGGACCCCTAGGTCCCTTTCCCCTACACTGCTCTCTAATATGTAATTTCCCAACCTATACTGGAACCTGGGGTTGTTCTTGCCCAGATGCAGGACTCTACACTCTCCCTTGTCAAATTTCATCAGGTTATTCCCCGCCCAACTCTCCAGCCTGTCCAGGTCCCGCTGGATGGCAGCACAGCCTTCTGGGGTGTCAGCCACTCCTCCCAGCTTGGTGTCATCAGCAAACTTGCTGATAGTACACTCAGTTCCCTTGTCCAAATCATTAATGAATATATTGAATAATATTGGCCCCAGTACTGACCCCTGAGGCACACCATTAGATACTGGCCTCCAACTGGACTCTGCCCCATTGACCATCACTCTCTAGATTCTTTCCTTAAGCCAGTTTGCAACCCACCTCACTACTCTGTTGTCTAGACCACACCTCCTCATCTTAGCTGTGAGGATGTTGTGGGAGACTGTGTCAAAGGCTTTACTGAAGTCAAGGTAGACCACATCCACCGCTCTGCCATCATCCATCCACCTTGTTACATTCTTATAAAAGGCTATGAGGTTCGTCAAGCATGACTTACCTTTGGTAAAGCCATGCTGACTGCCCCTAATGACCCTTTTATCCTTGATATGCCTTGAGATGACACCAAGGTTAAGCTGTTCCTTTACTTTTCCAGGGACAGAGGTGAGGCTGACTGGTCTATAATTACCCGGGTCCTCCTTCTTGCCCTTTTTGAAGACTGGAGTGACATTTGCTTTCCTCCAGTCCTCGGGCACCTCTCCCATTTCCCAAGACTTGGCAAAGATGATGGAGAGTGGTCCAGCAATGACCTCAGCCAGCTCCCTCAGCACCCGCGGATGCATCCCATCCGGACCCATGGATTTATGGATGTCCAGACTATTTAATTGCTCCCTAACCCAGTCCTCATCAACCCAGGCAAACTCCTCCACTGACTTGGCTTCATCTGGGGTCTCAGGGGTACAGGGCTCCCCAGGACAGCCTCCAGTAGAGTAGACAGAGACAAAGAATGCATTCAGCAATTCTGCCTTCTCTGTGTCTTCTGCCACCAGGGCACCCACCCCATTCATCAGTGGGCCTACATTGCCTCTGGTATTAGTTTTATCTGCTATGTATTTGAAAAAGTTCTTTTTGCTGTCCTTGACCCCTCTCGCCAGCTGTAATACTAAGGAGGCCTTGGCTATCCTAGCTGCTTTCCTACATCCTCTAACAGCAGCCTTATATTCCTCCCAAGTGGCCAGCCCCTGCTTCCATGACCTGTAAACTCGCCTCTTCTGCTTGAGCATACCCAACAGATCCCTATTCAACCACACAGGCCTTCTGGCTCCCTTCCTCAGTTATCTACGTGTGGGGATGCACTGATCCTGAGCATGGAAGAAGCAATCTCTGAATGCAATCCAGCTCTCTTGGGCCCCTTTTCCTTCAAGCAGTCTTGCCCATGGGATTTCCCCCAGCAATTGCTTGAAAAGGCAGAAGTTAGCCCTGCTAAAGTCCAGGGTTGCAATTCTACTTGCTGTTCTGTTCCTGCCACACAAGATGCTGAACTCAACCATCTCGTGGTCACTGCAACCCAGGCAGCCCTCAACCTTTACTGCTTCGATCAGACCCTCCTTGTTAGTGAGGATGAGATCCAGCAGTGCACCTCTCCTAGTCGGCTCCTCCACCATCTGCATGAGGAAGTTATCATCAATGCACTGGAGGAACCTCCTGGACTGTGGCTGGCTGGCTGAATGGTCCTTCCAGCAAACATCAGGGAAGTTAAAATCACCCACAACAACCAGGGCCTGTGACTGTGAGGTCACTCTCAACTGAGCATAGAAGGCCTCATCAACTTCCTCAGCCTGATCTGGTGGCCTATAATAGACACCTACAACAGTATCACCCCTGCCAGCCTGCCCCTTGATCCTGACCCATACACTCTCAACTCGTTCCTCATCTGATCCTGGGCAGAATTTAGTATATTGTAAGTTGCTCTCTCACATAGAGAGCAACTCCACCACCACGCCTGGCTGGCCTGTCTTTCCTGAAAAGGGCGTAGCCATCCATGACCACATTCCAGTCATGTGAACTGTCCCATATCTCCGACTAGCACATAAATGCAATACAGATCAGAGTTTAACAACTTAAATCCTTTCCTGGTCCCAAAATTATTAGATAAAATAAAAGCAAATTATCTTAAAGTACTGTGTCTCATCCTATTTTCCAAGTTCTGCAGAACAACATTTGATTGCCACTAATTGATATAACCCCACATTCAAACCACAAGTGAATACAATATTGTTTCAAATTTTCTTTTATCAAGTTTCCCCACTAAGTTACTCTAATGTGTAAGGATACATCCTAAGAAGAGTAAGATGGTATTTCAGTATTTTAATGGAACCGGTTCCCATTTTGTTATTACGTCCCTGATTTTGGAGGGTGAAAAACTTATCTGCGTATACTTCCTTACATCATGTGCACTGTAATTTAACTCATATGTCACGAGACTTAAATCAAGGTGTTTTAAGCTCATCTTGTGGTTTCTACAGATCACATGCTAAAGTGTACCACCATAAACAGCAATTACTGTAAGAGGCACACACACAGCTCACACAGGCACAGCTGGCTGGTCTGACGATTTCCGAGTTACTTTACGATTTAGAATGGAATGCATGGAATGCCCGGGCACTTACAAAAGATAACATGCAGTTATAGACCAATTATTCCTTTTTCACCATTACCCTTTTCAGCAGCTGAAAAAAAGATTTCTGCATTACTCTTCCCTCTTGCTAAATTAGTCATTAGCAAAAGTCCATCCTGACTCTCGGAATCGAGACGCAGAAATCGCGGAGTTGCTCAATCTACCCCCAAGATCGCTAGTGGCTGTACCCAGAAACAGACAGCAACTCCCTCCATTTCCCAGGTACCTCTTCCCACTGTGGAACTGTGGTCACGTGTGAGATGTCTCTCCGTGCCTCACTGGCTCACTGCCAAATGAAATTAAATGCATTTAAATTAAATTTATTACGACATACCTTATTCGCTATCGTGACCAGAGGTCTTCTGTCTGCTCCTACAATGAACAACAGGGACTGGAGATCTTTCCGAAAAAAATCTTTGAGGCGTGCCTAAGACATCCCTTCCCAATTGTTCAAAAAGGCAAGCACAACACCCTCCTGCCAAATGAGGCAATGACCTTACTACCCTTGAGGTTATAAGGAAGGTATGTATTAATTTACGATGCCGGACACACGGGGAATCATTTCACCTAATACGTGTGCAAAATTACAGTACCTGTGAGCTTGGTTAAATGCACTAAAGTGTTACATATTCATGAAAGTTTTAGGAACGCCTATACATATTCATAACCTGTCCCCGAGAAGGCGGTTCTTACTACAATGAGTTCCGGGAGACCATTTCCAGAGTCTCCACCTCTGGCTCCTCCTGGTTGCAGCTGCGCAGTGATCGTGAACTTGGGTCCTCTTTCTCTGTACACGGTCACCTTTGGTCCAGTGTGATGAGTTGGTTAGGTCTCAGACTGCTGAGTTGGTTAAAACTGCTGTATCTCCTGTCCTGTGCCCAAGTTTCTGTAATCTAGTTCACCCAAGGATTATTATTTTTGCAAGGCATCAGTGAAGTCCCATTTTTTCATACAATAAGTTACACAGAGTTAAGCAAGGCTGGGCAAGAGTGATATGGGTTGTACCCAGGAAGGGAGATGGGTTGTCATGTCCACCCCACCTGAGTACATGATGGGAAAGCTACAGGGAGACGGTTGTGTCTGTCAGAGAAGCTGAAAGGCCAGAAGCAGTCATGGGATTTAGAAGATCATGGTGAGGTTACTTGTCTTCTGTCAGGTAAAAGACCACAAGAAGCCTAATGGGTTGGGTTCCCTGCACGAAGGGCAGTTTATGAGATGGCTGAGCTTTCATTAGTAATAGGAAAAAGCAGAAGAGGGAAAAGAAATCAGAAAGTGCAACTTGGAAGGTGAGGACTGGATATGAGGAGGAAGAAATGTCAGTGGAAGGGCAGTGCTGTGGTGCAAGAGGTCAGCCAGAGGGAGCTGGATCAGCCCATGGTTTGTGTTCCAAAGAGCAGCCAGTGAGGGTGCAGACACATCAGTGAAGGCGCAGAAATGCTGGGGTGAGAGCAGGTGGGGAAGCGAGATGGGTGTCTGCAGCCTGCAGGGAAAGAGGGGCGGGTGTAGAACCGTGTAGAACAGCCTGTGATGGAGATGGCAAAGGGTGCTGGCAAGGCTGGAAGGGACCCACAGAACCCAGGTCTCTGTCCCCTTGGCCATGGCAGATGTCTCTACCACAGAGGCCTAGGAGAAGACATTTTGTTCTCATGGCGCTGGGGCCTCGTTGCCTCCTTGCAGCCCGATGGGGAAGCTGGAAGTTGTTGTACCAGTGTTGTCCTTCATTCAGCCTTGCACACCCACATACCATGGTTCCAGGAAGAGCCCTGAGCCGTGTGTAGAGGGACAGGATCCCCTTCCCATTGCCTGGAGGTCATGGTTTCTCCTTTCTGCATCAGAAAGCAAACCAAGGGGTTTCTCACCATAAGAGCTGAAGAAAAGACTAAAAGGAGACCTCATGGTGGCTACAGCATCCTCAAAAGGGGAGAAGGAGGGGAAGGTACTGATCTCTTCTCTCTGGTGACTGATTACAAAACCCAAGGGAATGTCTGGTTGGACATGTGGAAAAGGTTCTTCACCCAGAGGGTGCTGGACACTGAACAGGCTCCCCAGGGAGGTGTCACGGCCCCAACCTGACCATTTTAAAGAAGAGACTGGAAAATGTTCTCAGAGACACGGTGTGAACTGTAGGGTGTCCTGTGCAGGGACAGGAGTTGGACTCGATGACCCTGTGGGTCCTTCCAACTCAAGACATTCTATGATTCTATGAAATACTAGGTCAAAAGTCCATCTATTCATTGTACAGATGAGATGCAAACATACAAGTCATATACATGTCCACTGTGTGAATGTGGTGAGATGAGCCCAAGGGGGCACAAATGCTATCAGCTATTCCTTGAGGTGCCATAAAGGTCAGTGGGACAGAGACGGTGTGCAGGGATCTCTTCCAACTTGTGTTATTGTAGGGTTCCATGAATCTTTTCCTTGGAAAGCTCCTTCATGTCAGAATAGACAGAGGAAGAAGAAAAAGAGATGCAGAGGCAGAGATATAAAATGCCCCAGTGTAAATAGAGCAGCGCCTCTGAGGAACGTTTCTCCACTCAAACCCTTGATATGAAATCTATTAGATACATTTGATGAAAACAGCTTAGTTTGATCTGCTCACACACTGGACCACAAGGCTGGGTACAATGTCATGTAGTTACTTGTGTCTCAGGAACTCATAGTCCAGTAGGAAGCCAATGGCTGTGGAGGGCACTGTGAGGTCACTTCTACCTCTGCAGGGGATAGGCCAACAGCAGGAACATGGCTGGGAAAGGGACTTTGAGGACACAGATACAAAACAAGCAACCAGACCCAATCAGCATGGCTTTAGGAAAGGCAGGTCCTGCTTGACCAACCTGACCTCCTCTTATGACAAGATGGCCAGCTTAGCAGATGAGGGAAAGTCTGTCATGGGGGAGTGAATCCGCCACACAGGTTGTAGATGTTGTGTCCTTAGACTGCAGTAAAACCTTTGACACTGTATCCCACAGCATTCTCCTGGACAAGTTGCAGCTCATGGCCTGGATGGTGCATCTGCGATGGGTAAAGAACTGGCTGGAAGGTATTTTGTCCCCTGGAGCCATTTGTTCCTTTCCTGTACACATGGGCATCCCATGAATGCATCACTGCTCTCTACCCCAGTGTAGACAGGCACAAGGCCTTCTCCACCTGGACGTCTCACTTCACCTGTGCCACTGTTTTCTACAACACCCTCATCCTTGACTGAGAGATGCCCAGGGCAGCCCTCCCAAGACAGTCTGACAAAGTCTTATTTCTACACCTTCCCCACATCCCTGCTCAATCCCCTTATCCACAGCTTAAAGACCAGAAAGGTTGGGTGCATATGGAGCAGTGAGAAAAATGGTCAGGAAATCTTTGAAATGCACAGAAAGCCCATCAACATGTTGCCCAGTTGTTGTCTTCTGAACAAGCCCAGAAGATCAGCACAGCATTTGCTGTGTCACTGAAACTCACCTGGAAGGTTGGGTTATGGAGTAAAGGTTTGGTCTGGGAAGGGACAGACAGGTGCTGGTGGAACTGGCTGGTGTGACCGTGAGACATCTCTCAAACACCTCAGAAAAGTCCTGGCTCTCAGGGACGATGCATGGTCCTCTGAGAAAGAAAATATCAAATATGACTTCTCATAGAATCATAGAATTGTTTTTGGAAGAGACCCTTAAGATCATCAGGTCCAACCATAACCTGGATCTGGCACTAAACCATGTCCCTAAGAGCCTTGTCTATCTGTCTTTTAAACACCTTCAGTGATGGTGACTCCACAACCTCACTGGGCAGTCTGTTCCATTGCTTCAAAACCCTTTCCCTGAAGAATTTTTTTCCTAATATCCAATTTAAACCTCCCTGTGTGCAACTTGAGGCCATTTTTTCTTGTCCTATCACTTGCTACTTGGGAGAAGAGACCAACACCCACTGTGATAAAACCTCCTTTCAGGTAGTTGTAAGACAGCGACAAGGTCTTCCCTCAGCCTCCTTTTCTCAAGGCTGAACAACCCCAGCTCTCTCAACTACTCCTCATATGATTGGTGCTCCAGACCCTTCACCAGCCTTGTTATCCTCCTCTGAACTCTCTCCAGCACCTCTTCCTTGTCATGAGGGCCTAAAACTGACCCCAGGATTCAAGGTGCAGCCTCACCAGTGTCCAGCACAAAAGGATGATCACTTCTCTAGTCCTGCTAAAACTTGGATTGAATCAAGGCTTGAACACCTTGGTGTGACCCAGCTTCTGACAGGTTGGACTGCAGACTCCTGAGGTCCCTTCAACCTCAGTTCTCTTATGATCCCATTGTGATGTTGGGTTCTGTTTCTAACTGGAGCACAGCAAACGATTATGGGGCATGAATCCACTGGTGCTGTATGTGACCATCTAAACCAACATCTCAACCAGTGAACCAACCAACACCTCAGTGTGACTCGCTCTGGGCAAAGTCTGAGGAGTCCTGGGCAGGGAAGGCGTAGAGGGCATGGGACGCTATGCAAGACACAAAATGATCTTGGATTCATGCTTGTAGGCCCATCGGATGTCAGTTAATGAAAATTAAAATAAGAAGAACTGAAGACAAATATCCAAAGCAAAGGAAGGTGTCAACATACTTTTATTTACTTCTTCTTTTTTCTTTGGTGAGGTTTCTTTTGTTTGAAAATGAAAGATTTCTCCAGAACTGGGCATGGCTTTAGGACACAAATGTCTTCAGCTCCAGGGACACAAACATCTGGTGCTAGTGTAGATGTCCCGGGAACCCCTGCCCAGGCTTCACCTGCATTGCAACGTGTTCTGGTCTCCCTCTGCTCCTGTGTGAAGGATGCCAATTCTAAGCCAGCACCTCAGGTACACTGGGGCCCCTAAAATGTCACTGGCTGTTTATGGTGAGACAACTGATGAGTAATGTTTGTCTGGAAATGTCCACTTTTTTATTGTGTGGTTTTGTTTGTTTGATTGTTTGTTTTTTGGGGTTTTATTTGTTTGTGTGGGTTTGGTAGTGGTTTGAGATTTTAACACATTAATTAAAAAAAATAAAAGGCCAAAAAGTGAATTACTGGGAAGTGTACTAAGTGTAGGAGAAGAAATATTGTTCTTCCCCTGTGCTTCTATTACCAACACTCTATTATTTTATCTACCTCGTCATTCAGGAGTTTCCACCTCTCCTGATTAAATGTCCCTGTCAAAGGACAACTTTCCAGCAGACTGTCTGGACGTTTACCTTTCCCAGTGCTCTCAAGTTTCCTCCTCCACTTGCTCTTTGGTCATTCAGTGGCCTCTCAACTGTCTGGTTTCTGCTTTGAGATTCAGGGAGTTACAAACTTGCCACATTCTTCAGAGCTCTAATTAACTTGGCAGTCAACACGTTCATTGTGTTTATTTCTACCCTATCCTATCCTATCCTATCCTATCCTATCCTATCCTATCCTATCCTATCCTATCCTATCCTATCCTATCCTATCCTATCACTCTGCCTAAACCAGTTCTTGTGTGGATGTCCCTTGTGGATGGTGGACCTCATTAGATCCAGCTTACACACACAGTTGAGGAAAGTGTGTCAGTGTTTATTAAACTGTTCAGTGTTTACACAGGAGAGCAGGTGGAGCTGGTGCACAGGAGCTGCAGCATCTCCTGCAGAGCTCAGGGGAGAAGTCTGATGTGAGGAGAAGTGATGCAATCTCCGGTGGCCAATGAGTGAACCAGCAGACTGGGAGTGGGGGGTGAGGAGCGAGGTTGTCCATACAGTGTCCAGCCTCAAGAGGCTGTTCTTCTGATGTCCAGATGTCTTCAGGAGACCCTCTGGATCAAAGTCCATTGTAGAATGCTGCTGTCACTTCTTCTATACACTGAAAAATGACAGAAAATACCCTTGAAAGAAAAAACCTGCTTTCTGAAACCTTCTTTGAAATCTTCATCATTAAGTGTCCCATTGAAACCTCTCCAGTCTTGAAGATTTGAAGAATATTACAGAAAGAAACATTGCTCATTAGGGCTTTCTGTGTTTTAATGAGCCCCATGGTGTATTTGGTGCTGAGTCCATGAACCTCAGATGCCAAGGACAGACTGAAGATTCTGCTCAAGAAGTCCAAGTCAGAAGCAAACTCCAAGGACAGACTGAAGATTCTGCTCAAGAAGTCCAAGTCAGAAGCAAACTCCAGAGTACCTTGAAGCGTTAATGGGCCCCACTGAGGGCTGTTACTGACAAAGTCTCCCCAGGGACTTGTTAGAGCAGATAATTGGAGGCTGTGATTGCATCAGGCAAAGGCAAAGTGCAGCAGCTCTGATACTGAGAAAATCCTTGATTTGTTTGATGAAGGAGAATGGGCAAGCCTTGAGCCCCTGCCCTAGGAAGGGAGATCCTGTCCCTCACGTGTGGCTCAGGGCTCTTCCTGAGGTGTGGGGAGTGCGATGCCCAGTGCAGGACAATGGTGTGACACTCCCTAGTGGGTGCAAGGAGGCAATGGGGTGCCATGCCCATGACAACCATGTGTCTTCTCTTAGGCCTCGGTGGCAGGGACATCAGCCATAACCAAGGGGACAAAGAACTCAGCTCTTTCAGGAACATCAGCCATAGACAAGGGGACAAAGACCTTGGCTCTTTCAAGGACATCCAGCCTTGCCAGTGCCCTTGGCCATGTCTACCATAGTCCATCCTCCACTGTCCCAGGCCTGTGGCTATTTCCCCACAGACTGCAGACACTCCATGCGCTTCCCCACCTTGTTCTCACCCCAGTATGTCCCCACCTGTGCTGCTGTCTCTCCATCCTCACCAGCTGTTCCTGGAAACACAAAGCCATGGCTGATCCAGCGTCCCTCTGAATGATCAGAGCACTGTGCCCAGAATGACATTTCTTTATCCTGAGCTCCACTATGGACCTCCAGAGCTGCAGTTTCTGATGGCTTTCCCTTCTCATGCTGTTTCACTCTACCAAAAAAAAAAAAGTGCCATCATCTTGGAAAGTTATTTTCAAGATTTCTGAAGCTACTACTACCCTTTCTTGTCATGGTTTTATCACAGCCACCAATTAAGACCTTGACAGCTGCTCACATCCTGCTCCCAGTCCCCAAGTGGGATAAGGGAGAGAACTGAAAGGGAAGGGAGAAACTTGTGGGTTTAGAAAAAAAATAATACCGCAATAAAAATAACAAAATAACATACATGAAGTACAATATATGATACTCAGTGCAATCCCCCACATAACTCCAGTTGTGCTGAACAGGCAGGCCAAAAAATGAGAGCACCCTGGTCCTGAACAGCTGATCCCAGCAAGAGAAAGTAAAAGTACCAAAGACAGAGAGGCCCAAGGACCAACTGAAAACGAGCAAAACATCATAAAACTGAACTAACACTGAACTCCTAATAGAATGGAACTTCCGCACAGAGCCAACCAAAGTAGCTGGAAAACCAAAGCTAACTGGTTGGAAAAGCCATCTCCAGCTTTATAGCGAGCATGACGCTAATGGTAGAGAATAGCTCATTGATTGACCTGGATGTCAATCAAGGTGCTGTCCAGTCTGTGTCCCCTCCTGCCAATTTGTACCTGCAGCTGGACTCCAGAGAAGTCCTTGGTTTCACTGACAATAGTCCAGGTAAATTAAATAGAAATAGATAAATTAAATTAAGAAAATATACCCAGTGCAATCCCTCATGTAACTCCAGTTACACAGAACAGCGAGTCCTGCAGAAGGGAGCACCTTGGTCCTGAACAGCCCATCCCAGCAAGAGAGAGCAAAACAGCAACAGGCAGAAAGGCCCAAAGACCAACTGCAGAATGGCAGAACAGCAAAAGGCCGAACTGACATCGAACTCCTGCCAGAATGACACTTCTGAATGGAACAACCAAACTAGCTGGAAAACCCAAAGTAACGGATGTAACAAGCCCTAAAAGCCATTTCCAGCTTTAGACTGAACATGACACTAATCATAGGGAATATTTCATTGATCAGCCTGCATGTCAATCCAGGTGCTGTCCTGTCTGTGTCCCCTCCTGCCAATCTGCATCTGCAGCTGGATGGTCAAAGAAGTCCTTGATTTCCCTGACAGCATCCAAGATATCAGTGAGTTCTGACATTCCTTTCATAGCAAATGGCAAACACCGTAAAGCTGCTAAAAGACAAAATTAACTATCCCAGGGAAGAAACAGCGTTATCTCACTATGCTCATAGGAAATCTAAACAAAAGACTGTACTGGCTGTGAAGGAGAGTGATTCAAAATGCATGAAGAAAATTAACTCAATTTCAGTAGAAACAGCTTGTTTCCTCAGGCTCCACTTCACCAGGCTAAAGAAGTTTGGGTCTCTCAACATCTCCACACATGACCCAGACTTTCTCTGGCCACACGACAGCTCCTACCCGTTTCTTCAGAATGGGGAACCTCACACTGGGACACACCGCTCCAACTGTGACCACACCAGTGCTGAGTCAAGATGGGCAATAACTGCCCTTGTCTGGGTGGCCATGCTCCTCCCAGTGCAGCCTAATGTGCTCATGGACATATTCCTGCTTAGCACCACTGAGAACTGGCTGAACATCCAAGCTCAGAGGGTTGTGACCAGTGGCACAAAGCCCAGCAGGAGGTACCATGAGGAGCACTGAAGGACACCATATCCCCACTCAACACCTCCTCCCCTCTTGGGTCCATGGAACCATCTCAGTGATAATGGGAAGATCATGCTGCCTCTCTGCCTTTGGCACTTTTGCTTTCTCTTGCTGGGATCAGCCTGTATGGGGTGGAGGAGATGGGGTCTGGAATGAGGGTCCAGGAGCAGTTTCTCCTGGTTGTTCATGCAGCAACAAGCTGTGCTGGATATTTGGAGAGAGGAACTCTTCCTAAGGGCCTCCAATGGGTATGGGGATGGTCTACAGTGCATGCTGCCTTTTCTGGTGGAGATCACAGAGGTTGCCAGCCCTTTAGAGGACCTAGGACAGTCCTTGTCCTTCCTCTGGTCACAGCTGGACTCCAGTTCTCCAGCTCGGCCCCAGCTCAGGAACCTTGTCCAGAGGTGACTTTTGGGGTAAGGTCGACAAGAGGGGTGCATAAGTTTGTCTTAAGGACATGTGATGAGCACCAGGACTGAAGTACCAGAGCAAAAGGATGTGGCTTCTGGGGGAATACTTTTTTCAGTACAAGTCCTGATACAGAGTCCCAGACTTGCTTTCCATGCCACCCTTCACGAGGGATGATGAACTAAGAGTTGGCAAGTGGGAGACACCAATCCTTCTCCAGCTACTTCCCAGTCCTGGTGAAGCACCAGGACAGCAAGGACTTCTGCCCCTCCACCCTAAACTCTGGGCATTTTCTTGGGGCAGCTGAACACCAGCACTTTTTTCTCCAGGACAATTTCCAGCCCAGGTCAGCTCCTGTCTGATCTCCCCCATCCCTCTGATCTGCTCTGGTGCTCCTGGCCCCTTCCCTGTGCTCCCCACAGGGCCCCAACCTGGCACTGATGCTCTACAGAGCAGGTTGGCTGTAGAACCATGGGGTGACTCCACACTGGTTGTTCTGCTTACTGAGGGACACAGATTCAACTGGATGGGCTGCACTGTCACTGAGCTCTTTCCCAGCAGTCTATAGTTCTGGAATGTGTTTCTTGGGACTCATTCGGTTTTCCACTCATTTCAGTTCAACAGTCCTTTCCATGTCCTTCAGAGTCAGGATCTGTCCCTTTTACACAGAGGTAGGAGTCACAGTGTCCCTCTGGCCTCCTGTTGCCACTCCAAAGGGAAGGGAGGCACCTCAGCCCTGCAGTGTGTCACCCTGCTCTGCACTCATCTGAGATGTCCCACATCATGAGGAATGGACACGGGGACCTCAGTTCAAGGAAGAAGATCCAGTGGGTGGTTTCCCATGGGCTGTTACTCCCAAAGTGAAGTGACCTCGAGACATGGTCTGTCCCACAGGCCTTCATGGAACCTCCAGGAACAGCTGATGGTGTTTGTGCTCACTTGGTTCGTCTCACCTCACATACAGGATGTGCATGCTCACATCTCATCTGTACAATGCAGACATGGATTTCTGACCTACTCACTCAGGAACAAATTTTCCAAGCTGGTGTGACAGCCCAGTGCTCGAAATGGTGGTTGTGAGGGGCCACACCATGACGCTGCCCTGGGGCAGCTTCCGTGGGGTGTCCAGTGCACATGAGCACAGCCCAGACCCTGCTCTGCTGGTCCTGCAGGTCTCTGGCAGGAGGCCTGGCTGTGAGCGGACACTGCTGTGTGCCAGCCCTGCACAAATACACTGTTCAGCGGTACCCTTGTGTATCATCTGTGAGTCACTTTCTTGGACATGTTCTTGAGAGAATCTTTGTAGGAAGACCTAAACCTTCAGGCCCTGGTCTGACAATATCACCTTTCTTTCTGGAAAGGCTGCAGTCACAGGACTGACACACAGCAGGACGGTGACCAAGCTGCCAGAGCACTCAGGCCTTGCACCAACACGTGGCATCGGAAGGAGAGTATGGGCATGGAACAAGCACTGGTGCTCCCTGGCAGTGTTGCCATGCTGAAATCCTTCTCCCTCCACCAATGCAAACAGGAACAGCTCAAAAAAATGCTTTGGAGGAAGGATCTTAGTTGCTGCAGGGCGGTTTATTTTAGTTAAACACACAGTAAGCATAGATCCTTATTTGTACAACCACTCAGTTGGAAAAGAATATTATCACAATTGAAAAACCACACATCAACCACCACAAAAAACAAACCAAAACAAAATCCAAACAACTGACCTCCAATGAGTTCCATGATAAGTGTCGTGAAGAAGAAGAGGGTCAGTTTATTTTTTCAGAAAAGTATCCAGTGATCAGTTTCCTTATGGCATTCTTGATCTCCTGGTTCCTCATGCTTTAGATGAGGGGGTTCACAACAGGAGGCACCACTGAGTACAGAACTGCCAGCACTATGTCCATGGATGGGGAGGAGATAGAGCGGGGCTTCAATGAGGAAAACATGCCAGTGTCAATAAACAGAGAGATCACAACCACATCAGGGAGACAGGTGGAAAAGGCTTTGTGCCACCCCTGCTCAGAGGGGATCCTCAGACAGCCCTCAAGATCTGCACATAGGACAGCACGATGAAAACAAAACAGCTGAATACTACTAAGAAACTAAACACAAGAAGCCAAACTTCCCTGAGATAGGTGTCTGAGCAGGAGAACTTGAGGATCTGGGGGATTTCACAGAAGAACTGGCCCAGGGCATTGCCCTTGCACAGTGGCAGTGTGCAGCAGAGCATGGAGAAACCCAGTGGCCCAGGCAGCTGCTGCCATGTGGACACAAGCTCTGCTGCCCAGGAGGGTCCCATAGTGCAGGGGTTTGCAGATGGCAATGTAGCGGTCGTAGGACATGATGGTGAGGAGGGAACATTCTGCTGTAGCATAGAAAAAGAAAAAAAAAGACCTGTGCAGCACATCCTGCATAGGAGATGTTTCTGGTGTCCCAGAGGGAATTGACCATGGACTTAGGGAGAGTGGTGGAGATGCAACCCATGTCGAGGAGGGAGAGGTTGAGCAGGAAGAAGTACATGGGTGTGTGGAGGTGCTGGTCACAGGCTATGGTGGTGATGATGAGGCCGTTGCCCAGCAGGGCAGCCAGCTAGATGCCCAGGAAGAGCCAGAAGTGCAAGAGCTGCAGCTCCCGTGTGTCTGTGAATGGCAGTAGGAGGAAATGGGTGATGGAGCTGCTGTTGGACAACCTTTATTGCATCCCAAGGAATATCTGACAGCATTTGTGTTCCCTTGGGTTCATGTCCCCATATGCACACAGTGGACATGCACATCATGTATGTGTTTACATTTCATTTATAAAATGAAAACACGGACTTTTGACCAAGTATTTCATAGAATCATGGAATGTCCTGAGTTGGAAGGGGCACACAATGATCATCGAGTGTGGGGGACTACAGTGGGTCCGTGGATTCCCTGACAGAGGGCATGGGACAGAAATTAGCCTTGAAGATATGAAGGCCTACCCATGAGAAAGATGGGAGTAAAGGAGTATCCGGAGGTATTAAGGATGTACCCGTGAGAGAGAAGGGAGTAGAAGAGTAACACTGATGATAGCAAAATTAGCCAATGAGATGTTACTGCTGTAACTTGTAACCAATAGTGAAGAGACACATGAATTGGTAAAACTGTATAAAAATGCACTTGTGGCGATAAATGGCATCTACTACTTTCATCCTGGAAGAACTTGGTCCATGTCGTTTGTCCGTCTCAACCACAACATATGGTGACCCCGACGTGATCCTGCCTGAAGAGGATCTCGCATGAAGAGGAGACAGCGTGAAGCTGTGACAACCAAAGGAGAGCTGTGGAGACGGAGCCCGGTACAGCTGATAGAGCAGCCGAGAAGAGCTGCCGAAGATCCGGGTCATTGAAAAGACACCTCGCTAAGGAGTAGGTGAGCTACCGGGAACAGGAGGGGGTGGAACTTATCTAAAGAAGAGGGTATTGTATTATCTACATGAAAGTTGCTTCTGAAGAAGCAGGGTATTAGCCCTCTCGAACTGACTTTACGAAGGAAGGGCTGTGTTACTATGGGGCAAAGCACTAGTGAAAGATGCAAAGAAACAACTGAACTGTTAACAACATGTCAGTTTTTGCTAGAGACTTTGAGAGGATTAAAAGAGCAACGGAAACATGCAGAGACAGCAGGGAGGGTTGGTCTTCCTGGCTCTCCTGGGCCAGATTCGGAGGAAAAGGCGAGATTAAGTACTACTCCGACCCGCCCTGTTACTAAAGGTTCGTCAGCACCGCCCAAGTCCATATTATCTGATACGGATAAGGATCCGCAACACTTTCATGGAAAGTTAAAAGGAATAGAGGAGGAGTGTACGTATGTGTAGCCCCAAGATCAGATAAAAGCTATGAAAGACTCACATGAAAAAACAGCGTTGGGTTATATACGATCTCGGGAGGGGCCCCCGGAGCACCGGTCAGAGCAGTGCATTCAACCGATTGCTCCACTGTCATCAATCACGGCTCAAACGTCTGCTCCACCATCATCAATCGCGGTTCCACCGTCTGTGTCACCGCCATTGATCACAGTTCAACCTTCTGTCCCGCCGCTATCAGTCGCAGAAGGAAAAAGTGGACATTTTTTTTTTCCTATCCCCCCTTGCCTGGAGATTTAGGTGGGGAAGATCCTCCCGTGGTGAGCCAGACTGAGCCAAATAACGTAATTTCTATAAATTTGTGTCCCCCCAGCCTGCCCCCACCCCCCTCCCACGCTGCTGCAGAGCAAATTCCTGAGGGGGGGGGGTAGAGTCTCAGAGCATAAACCGAACTTACCAAAAAGCTGGGATTTACCCCCCAACTCTTGGAAGAGACACTAATTGACATACCACAATTACAGGCACGATAAATTCCTGAAATCCTGAGGCAGTCAAGAGACCTCGCATATCAAGCTATGATAAAGGTGCCTGAAACTGACAAAGCAGCCAAATCATTTGCAACTATTAATCAGGGTCCCAATGAGAATTACATGCAATTTATTGACCATCTTCTAGAGGCCATCAATAAGCAGGTTGAAAACTTAGAAGCTAAGGAAGCACTGGTGTTGAAATTCGCAGTAGAGAATGCTAATGTTCGCTATCAACATGTTATCGCGAGTTTTACAGTACATTATCTGTTTCTGTGTATGGACTCTCTGAAAATCAAGCAGCTTGTCGGGACTGTGAGTTAATTGTTTCACTGGTTGTTGTTAGAATTGTTTCTTTGTGGTATAAGTGCGCCGTCAAACCTTCTCCCCACTTTTCCCACTTGCGCTGCAAGCAGCCCTGTGCTTTCCCCCCCTCCCTCCCTCTTCTCGTAGTTTCTACTTACGAGATGGGGTCAGGAATGACTGTTTTCAGTCGTGTTCATAAGAAATCGGTATTGGGAGGTGCTTTAGAACATAGGAAAGCACTTGGAAATATGAGGAAGGAAGATCTTGTGAAATATTGTAATTAATGGTGGCTGCTGTGTAAGTTTGATGATTGGGAAAAGTGTCCGGAGAATAGAACCTTGAAGTATAACTTTTTGTTGTTTCTAAAGCGAGAAGAGCAGGACAAAAATAAAACTCTACAAGAGATCATTGAATCATTTCAGACAGTTTTACAGCTGGAATGGTTTGAACTTCAACAAGCTGAGAGAGAGTTAACTGATAACACACAGGTCACAGTAAACTTGCTGAAGTCTGCAAGACGCTTTCTTCATTAACCTGTTTTCTTTGTGGGTATCTGTTTAAGCAAGTTGCAGTTTTAGTAGGCTTTTGTTGTGTGGTCCAGTGATTTCACACACTGTTAAATAATGAGAATGAGACTCAAAATGTGCGTTTTGTGATAATACAGAAGATCATGAGTAATTTCGTTCTTTCCTGCGTGAATGTGATGGTAAAATTTTGTGTGTAGTAGCTGTTATTTTTCTTTCTAGCATGCTAGCTTTATTCCGGCATTCAGACTTGCACAACTCTGTGATGGGCTGTGTTTCATCACTATGTACTAAATTTGGCTCTTGTGTATGCACACCAATTAAAGAACCCTGTTTTTGGGATAACAGTTGTAGCACCCCAGATGACACACTGATAAAAGCCTTGCCCGGTCCAGCTTGCTGCAGCGGCGGGGGGCGGGTGCTGATGGGGCTTCAGCGGGCACTGACCTGTTTTGTCAGGGAGACCCAGCAGCACCGCTACCTGGCTGAGCAGTAAGTGGTTCAAAGGTGCAATGCTAAAATCAAGATATTGTCTTGAATAAGTGTAACTCTGATCTATCTACATATTTGAACTTGGTATTTGATTTTCATGTCTGAGCTCAGTATTTTTATTTGCATATTTATATGTGGTACCAAAAGAATTTTGTTCGGGGAGATAATTACAAAATGGGAACCGGTTCCACTGCTAAAATTCCACCTTGTTCCCCCTTAGGATGCATCCTTCCGCATTAGAGTAATTGCTTATATTGTTATCTAGTAATTTTGAGACCAGAAAAGAATTTAAATTGTTAAACTCTGCTTTGCCAAAAAAAAAAAAAAAAAAAAAAAAGACAAGCACTTAAATGGTATGATGGATGTGAACTTGGTATTGTATGAAGTTGTATTTAAAAGTTGCTAGAATATGAACTGATTTGGATGTAAGGAAATGGAATAATGGATTGATGTTTAATATGCTGGTTTTTGACATCTGTAACTTGTAAAAGGTGAATGGGGCTGAGGAATGTAACTATTGCTGAGCTACTTGGAATTGCATATGAAGTGTATTGTGGTTGGAATGAAACGGGAAAACAAAAAAGCAAAATATCCCAGGCCTGTGTCGAGCTGCGAGGAGTTTGCCAGAGCCTCCTACTTCATACCAGCGGTTACACCAGCTGCGTGGCCTTGGTACAGCTGAACTGCAAAAAAAAAAAAAAAAAAAAAGGAAAAACCTGTTTTCCCGCTTTACTCCCCCCACTCTGTCTTTTATTTTCCCTGGAGTATTGTCACTCATCCTTGTTGTGGCACTGTGTTGCTTCTCGGCTTTGAATCAGGGGTTGTTGGTGTTGTTTCTTTTTGCTTCTGTCTTGTTTCCTAGGTTTTGGCACATCTGAGGAAAGAGCTCATCATTTTCCCTCCTTGCTGAAGTCAGTCTTTTCACACTGGTCAGCTTTTGGGGGTCAGAGTGCTCAGTGCTTCTCTGGGTCAGACTGGTACTGATTTGGGTGTGGAGTGGAGCCAGGCTGGTTTGATGTGGAGTTCAAACTGATTTGTTTTCATGCCGAGCTGGATGTCTTGCCATCTCAGATGGGGGTGAGAGGGAGGTTTTATTCCCCCCCGCGCCCCTCCCCTAAGCAATGTTACTGCTAGAGACCTGTAATACTGCATGAAGGAGTCTGAGGGTGAAATTTAAAGGCATCACCAGTGGATCCATAGTTCTAGTGAAGCTGGGAAATTAAACAAAAATATTATATATATATATGTATATATATAGACTCATTCTGTGGTAACTGGTTGTAAGAGACTTCTTAGTAAATTCACTGTGCTAGTTTTTGAGGTCATGGGATAAAACGAAAGGAAAAGTGTTTTTTGAGACTAATAGAATGCCAAATTTGGAACAAAGTTTTAATACATGAATTCTTGTATTTGCCAGAAAGCCCTGTACCTCTCTTCGGTCAAGATCTGTTAAGTAAATTGTAAGCTGAAATAACATTTTCTGAGAATTCTGTTTAGTTACATGTCCTACAAGAAGCTGCTTGGATGGTGCAGATCTACTTGTGCAAGTGAAAAATCTCCTAGGAAATTTTGAATGCCGTATTTCCACTAATATTAAGAACCAATGTTTCGATAAAGCAAACACTGCACTGATAGATCTGAAACAGGACTTCGATCCGGTAAGGGAAAACAATATCCAATAAATATGACAGCCAAAATGGAGTTAGAGATTTTGAGGAATAAATTTATGACAACCTTACAGGCTGACTGCATTCGATTGGACTTGCAGATTTATCTGTTTATAGCTACAACATAGAAAAAACCTGTGGCTCTTGTGGGACAGTATGATGAGATTGCTAACAGACTGATATACTGATTGTTACTCTGATCAAGAAAAGCAGGGAATGAATTTAAGTCTCAATAGGCCATGATCCTTTTGTCCTACATGTACCATTTGTGAAGTTTAATTTTGATTTTTTTTTTTATTTGCAATCTATGTCTTTGTAAATTGCACTAACTGATTTTCTTAACGGAACAGCTTTTGGCATGCATAAATGTAAAATGTAAATTGCTCAGAACCTGCAATTCTTTAACATCAGGTCATAGGCCATACTTGTATCTGGTCTGATTCTACATACTTGCACAGTTTTTGTTGATGGTTCTGGGAAGTCTCATAAAGCTGTAGTGGTTTGGTGTGAAGATAACAATCGGCATCATTCTGTAAAAATTATTGAAGGTTCAACCCAATTAGTAGAACTTGGCGCAGCTTTACATTACTTAGAGCTTTTTAAGGAGGAACCTCTCAATTTGATTTGTGATTCTGAGTACGTAGTCAAGGTCCAACGTACATATCTGATTCTGAACTGTGTTTTTGTTTTTTTCTTTACTTTTTTTTTTTTTTTTTAAAAAAAAGGGGGAGAAGTAGGGAAAACACCACAAAACCAATTGTCAAAAGCACTGTATGTGATGAAACACTTTGCAAGTATGACCCAAAAACATGCTAAATCAGAAAGAACCTACATTAGTTGTGGTCAAATCACTAGTTAATGGTCAATGGAAAAGAACACATCAATTGATAACCTGGGGGAGAGGCTATGCTTGTGTCCTTACAGATCAAGGGCCGCAATGGTTGCCAACATGAAATGTGAAATCTGTGTTATCTTCCTGACAATGACTGCTGCATCTGCTGTGCTTTGGATGCCTGCACAGACAAAGACTAACGCGGATTTCTTTAGCCAACATGACTGGCCAGTTTGTCCATCTCAACCACGACAAACAAGTCCAACTCCTGTCCCTGCACAGGACACCCCACAGTTCACACCGTGTGTCTGAGAAGGTTGTCCAGTCTCTTCTTGAACACTGTCAGGTTGGAACCGTGACACCTCCCTGGGGAGCCTGTTCCAGTCTCCAGGACCCTCTGGGTGAAGAACCTTTTCCTCATGTGCAACCTGACCCTCCCCTGGCACATCTTCCTGACATTCCCTTGGGTTCTGTCATTGGTCCCCAGAGAGAAGAGATAAGTACCTTCCCTTCCTTCTCCCATTGTGAGAATGTGGTAGCCACCATGAGGTCTCCTTTTAGTCTTTTCTTCAGCCCTGATGCTGAGAAACCCCTTGGTTTGCTTTCTAAAGCAGAAAGGATAAGCCATGACCTCCAGGCTCTTTCCTTGCAGGCTGCAGACACCCGTCTCGCTTCCCCACCTGCTCTCACCCCAGCATTTCTGCACCTTCACTGATGTGTCTGCACCCTCACTGGCTGCTCTTTGGAACACAAACCATGGGCTGATCCAGCTCCCTCTGGCTGACCTCTTGCACCACAGCACTGCCCTTCCACTGACATTTCTTCCTCCTCATATCCAGTCCTCACCTTCCAAGTTGCACTTTCTGATTTCTTTTCCCTCTTCTGCTTTTTCCTATTATCAAGGAAAGCTCAACCATCTCAGAAACTGCCCTTCATGCAGGGAAACCAATCCGTTAGGCTTCTTGAAGTCTTTTACCTGACCAGAGAGAAGTAACCTCACTGTGATCTCCTAAATCCCATGTGGCAGAATGCAAACCCCCCCTCTCTTCCCCCACCTCCTTCAATATGGAGGGAGTAGGCACATCTCCCTCTCTCTGCTACTTGAGGCTGACAGCTTCTTTTGTTTGGCCCAGAGCACCCTGGCCAGGGCCATTAGGAGAAGGGAGTGCCGAGGCGCCAGTGAGCCGCTGGGCGCCTGTGACCAGTGTGGGGGGTGTTTGGAGGCTTCAGGGGCGCCCCACACACGGTGTGGGGGTGCAGAGAAGCTTCTAGAATGCCTACAGTCAGGTCTGATCAGCCAATAAAAACGGGACTCTCGTCGAGACTGAGCCAATTGTCGCCGGTCTCTCGGAGCTACGAGCAAGATCCTGCTGCTGAGACCCCGCATCCCCGGGATGGAGACCCCGCTTGCCTTGCCGCCACGTGCGTAAGTAAAACACTCGCACAATTGCGAGTGTATTATAAATTTACACTCGCGGAATCGCGAGTGTATGCTTTACCTTTATCTTTTTAAGAATAATCCAGAAACCGGATTCAGGCAAGTGTGTACTCCTCTGGGACTCGAGGGTGGTTCCAGCATAGTTTTGGGTGAAGCCACGTGTATGTACTCTGTGGACCGCCTGTTGTACTAGTTGTTACCCCTTAATAATTTTCCTCAACTGATACCCGAACCTATATATAAGTCACTTTTGGAGTGTTAAAACCCTGTTTCTCACTGGTTTAATAAAAGTTGTTTTGGACCCTGTTGTCCCTTAAATCAGCCTCGGGGTGCCTCCGTGACAATTTTGGCGCAGCGAGCAGGGTATCAGATATGGAGGAATTATTTAGAGGGTTGTTTAATGTCTCTGCAGTAACCTGGGGTCTTGCCGTAATGTGGATCGCGGTGTGTTTCAGTTTGGGTGTTTGCTTAAAGGTAACACAGGATTTGTGTAAAATTAAGCAGCGAATGGAGGAAAACCTTTCGCGGCAAAGCGAAAAGTTTGACTCTTTAAAGCAGGACCTTTCGCGGCAAAGTGAGCAGTCTGACTTTTTTAGGCAGGACCTTTCGCGACAAAGTGAAAAGTTTGACTCTCTGATACAGGGCTTTTCGCGGCAAAGCATACGGTCGGATTTGTTAGAACAGAGATTTGGCTTGTTAGAACAGAAACTTGTTTTTTTGGAACAAAAACTTGAGTTTTTGTTAATTAATATGAGATCTTCCTCTAGCGTCTCCCCAGTTCAGGTGTGCCCCTCGGCCCCCCCGCTTCTCGACAAAGATACTGATTCTGAAAACAGTGTTGATGAAGGGGGGGTAGAAACAAAGGACGTGCGTCCTCTTATTAGAACTGAAACACATACGGATGGACGAGGCAAAAATCCACGCACGGCTACCCATAGCACGCCATATTCAGGACTGGAGCTAGGAGATTTACAAACTAGATTCTCACGCAAGCCGGGTGAGACAGAGACTGAATATCTTTGGCGCGTTTCACTTACCGGGGGTGATAGGATATTATTGAGTAAGGATGAGGCCACAGGCTTCTGGGGCCCAGGGGTATTTTTAAGTGATGGTCCGGATGGTAATCAGTCCATCACATCTCGTGTAGCTTACTGGCCTGGCGGTATAGATCCCAGGGAACGTGGGGAGCCAGTTGCAATTGTTGTAAAAGGCTTATCAGATCTTGCTGAGGGAGTTCAAAAGGCGGCTTGTATACAAGCAATGTATGAAAAGGGCCGGCAGTCCCCCCCTATGGCGGCGCCGGTGGATCCGGTCCACCTTCGGCTGCTTATTAAAGGATTACCGGATGCCTTAAAAATATATGTCCAGTCCCTTAAGGAGAAAATTCAGGGGGCTATTGATCGTAATAAGCAAAATCCCCGAAGTCCTCCTGAACATGTATTAACCTGGGCGGAAATTTTACACAATGTGGTTACACATGGGCGCGAGATGGGGTGGGTAGACCCGAGCGGCGGCCCGTGCAGAAGCCGGACGGTCCGGAAGACGAGCCGAGCCGAGCCTCTTCAGAGGCCGCCCCCCCCCGTCCCAGAAACCGGAGCGTTTTGGCTGCCGGTCAGATCAGAGCAGCAGCTTGCAGCGGAGCAGCCTCTGGCGCCGCGCGGCTGCTCTGGGTGTGCCCCGAACACTGCTATATAAGCTTTCCACCAAGCACCTACAGGAGCTGGTGGAATACTTAGAGGGAAGATCAGAGAACAAAGAGGAGGCACCGGTAACCGTCCCCCTCCCTGAGGACAAGCGAAACATTAACCCTTTCGTATCCTCACAAAGGGAGCCAAAAAACTAGTAGAAGCGGATGGGAAGCAGGACCGCCCCACCCGCTTTGTATTTTCTTGCCAATGGTCCAGTGATAAAGAACCATACATACATATCCCCGTTGGTCCAAGGCGAATAAGTGTGAAATTTCTAATTGACACAGGCGCACAAATCAGTGTTTTGAACAGGCGGCAAGCTGACAAACTTGGGATTAAACCATCAAGGAAAGCCATCTATATAGCAGGGGTAACAGGTGTAGCAGAGAGATGTCCTTTAGCTCAAACCCACCTTTTGCTACCTGGGGAAAAACGGACAACAGCTGTGGAAGTTGCCCTGAGTCCTTATAAGGCAAACATATTGGGATTTGATATTTTGGCAGGTAGACGGTGGTGCTTACCTAATGGGGAGATTTGGAGCTTTGGAAGCCACAGAGCGGAGGTAGCCCGTATTAGAATATTGCCACTTACCTCTGCAACCTTGCAGTTCGAAAGAACTACTGACATTAGGATTTTGCAACTTGCTCCTGCTCTACCCACATGTACAATAACCTGTACTCCACAGTACCCCCTGCCAAATGCAGCAAAACGGGGCATTACGGAGGTTATTAATGATCTTGAAAAAAGACAAATAATTAGCCGCACCCATTCTCCCTATAATTCTCCAGTTTGGCCCGTTCGCAAGCCTGATGTGCGATGGCGCCTAACTATTGATTATCGAAAACTGAATAGTAACACTGCACCACTAACAGCTGCCATCCCAAACATAGCCTCAGTGGTGACTGTAATACAAGCAGCAGCCCACCCATGGATGGCTGCTTTAGATGTTAAAGATATGTTCTTCATGATTCCCCTAAGGGAAGAAGACCAGCCACAATTTGCTTTTACCTGGGAAGGGAAGCAATACACTTTTAATCGGCTTCCTCAGGGGTACAAACACTCTCCTACTATTGCCCACAATGCCCTTGCTGCACTCATTGACACTGTACAGGTACCCTCAGGCATTTACATATATCAATATATAGATGACATCTTAGTGGGTGGAAATAATAAGGAACAGGTGGGGCAAGTAGCAGAAACTCTTTGGAATTTATTAACACAGAACGGATTAGATATTCCACCGTCCAAGTGCCAGGGTCCCAGCCAGGAAGTTAAATTCCTAGGGGCTTGGTGGATAGGAGGAGCCATAGCAGTGCCTGATGATGTTCTGGCTACTATAGACAAGGGACACACCCCAAACAGCAAAGCGGACCTACAATGCCTGTTGGGTACATTAGGGTACTGGAGAAAACATATCCCAGGATTCTCAGTGATTGCCCGTCCCCTATATGACCTACTCTGAAAAAACAAGAAATGGAATTGGACTCTACAACATACAGAGGCCCTTAATGTTCTAAAAGATGAACTTAAAACCTATCAGAAATTGGGCCCACTACATCCACAAGACCCATTGAGAGTGGAATGGGGGTTTGCAGAACATGCCTCCTATTGTGCCATATTCCAAAGGGGTCCAACAGGGCCAGCTAGACCTTTGTTGTTCTCTTCCACCGCATTTAAGGGAGCTGAACAACGATATTCGGAGTGGGAGAAGGGGCTTCTCTCACTTACCCGAGCAGTTAAGGAGGCAGAGAAACTGTGTACGTCACAGGAAGTTATTGTACAAGGCCCTTTCCCTCTGTTGAATTCAATCCTTAAAGGGTTACCGCCCCCTGAGGGGGTGGCACAGAAAGCAACAGTACGAAAATGGTACGCCTATTTAGAGGGAGTTAGCCAATTGTTCTGTAAAAGTTTCAAAACTTCAACAACCCGTGAACGCTGATCCGGTCCTGTTGAGCCTGCCTTATAAACCCTCTCCTATTAAAGAAGCACCTAAGCTAACTCAGGACTCAGACACACAAGGTGTCTGGTTCACTGATGCATCAGCCCATCGGGTAGGGACAAACTGGCAGTACAAGGCAGCAGCATTGGAGATTGCTACTGGAAAAAGAATAACAGAGGAGGGGGAAGGTAGTGCTCAAGTAGGAGAACTGCTTGCTCTCTTACTAGCAGCAGAAGGAGAAGCCTCCATGATTTACACTGATTCCTATGCAACCTATAAGGGTGCCACTGAATGGATATGCCAATGGGAATCTAAACAATGGGAAGTAAATCGCACTAGAGTGTGGAGAGCTGAAGATTGGCAAAGACTATTAGAAATTGGCAGGTCACAACCTTTGATTGTGGGTTGGGTAAAAGGACATGCAAAGGATGGAACCCTCGCTGCCAAATGGAATCAACAAGCTGTCTTCCTTGTCAATAACCGCTGGGGAAGCTATGGGAGCCCCAAAATCAGGGCGTTCTGTCCTGAAAAGCCATTGACAGACAGCAACTTGACAACCAACACAGAGGAAGAACATTCCTCAAAAATACAAGTGGGCCAGCCTGTCATGGTGAAATTACCGTCTATTGGTATTGTACCCATGACTCTGGCAAAACCCAGAGGGTTATATGCCTGGGAAGCCCTTGATGAGAATGGGAAAACCCACCGTATTAGTGCTCGGTGGATAGTTCCAGACTACTAACCCTGAAAGCCTGGTTCCTCCCCGAGGACCGAGGTCTGTTCTTGTGTTTTCTTGCAGGGCAAAGGACAATGACGGGGTGGAAGAGGATCCAGATGCCTTGGAAACGAAACGACACCAGCAATGACGGGGTGGAAAGGGATCCAGCTATCACCAGCAAGAGATGGAAGAGAATCCAGATGCAAGCCATTCAGAAGGAAGGCAGTCACAGGAATGGAAACACTAACGAACTGTGACTGATGTTTGGGACTCAATAATTACCTTGGGCAATTGTTGATTGTTCTAATTATTTCAATTCTATTGTTGATTGTTATTAATAACTGCGTTGCAGGGGCAAGTCAACCCATGAGATACGGTGATCCACAGTGGACATTAAGGCTCACCGGCAGAAGTGTCCCCTTTTTACTTTGGAGGCAAGAGGTGACTGCACCACCACTCCAAAGTATCAGACCATGACTGTAGTCACGGGGTGGATTGTGGCAGAATGCAAACCCCCCCTCTCTTCCCCCACCTCCTTCAATATGGAGGGAGTAGGCACATCTCCCTCTCTCTGCTACTTGAGGCTGACAGCTTCTTTTGTTTGGCCCAGAGCACCCTGGCCAGGGCCATTAGGAGAAGGGAGTGCCGAGGCGCCAGTGAGCCGCTGGGCGCCTGTGAACAGTGTGGGGGGTGTTTGGAGGCTTCAGGGGTGCCCCACACACGGTGTGGGGGTGCAGAGAAGCTTCTAGAATGCCTACAGTCAGGTCTGATCAGCCAATAAAAACGGGACTCTCGTCGAGACTGAGCCAATTGTCGCCGGTCTCTCGGAGCTACGAGCAAGATCCTGCTGCTGAGACCCCGCCTCCCCGGGATGGAGACCCTGTTGTCCCTTAAATCAGCTTCGGGGTGCCTCCGTGACATCCCATGAGTGCTACTGGCCTTTCAGCTTCTCTGAACGACACGACCATGTCCCTGCTGCTGTCCTTTCATGTACTCAGGTGGAATGGAAATGACAATCAAGGCCTCTTCCTGGGTAGGACCTGTGGGCACTTAGGCTGAAGTTCTTTCCCAGCCATGTCTCTGCTGCTGGGCTGTCATCTCCAGAGACAGAACTTACCTCACTGTCCCCTTCACAGCCAAAGTCTTGGAACTCAATTACACATTTCTGAGACAAATGTGACCTCATAATACCATGCCTATCCATCACCGTCCTTATGGGCCAGGACCTGCCTAGATAGAAGCATGCTTGTTTTATCAAATTGATGAAATCTGTTTCCTAGCAAAGATCTGAGTGAAGAAGCATTCTTTACAGGAATTTGAAATGTTGACAGCTTTTCTATCTCCTCCCATGCCTCTCTTTTTTTTTTTTTTTTTGTTATTTTCATTTTTCCTGGTCGCTAGTTGTGAATTCGCTATCTGAAGTGCAAAGCCAATCCCACACCCAGAAAAGAGATACTGTTTATTAGAGTTGTGTAAGCCTGGATGCTGGAATGAAACCAGCACATCAGATAGAAAAGGAACAGCCATCATATACAAAATCTTATCCCTACATTCAGACCCTCACTGCAGTCCTAAAGAGCCAAGTGTTTACACGTTGGCATATTGGTTACATAGTCATTTTACATATGCTTGTTGAGGAATGGTCCCGGGCTGAGCCTGGGTTTCCCATCCTAAGGATATAGTGTATAAGGAGCGAAGTTCAGCTAAAGGACACTCTATGTAACAGTCTTGAGACAGATATTAAAACAAGACTCAACTAATTATGCAGGCTCCAGAGTGTCTGCGCTGCAAGGACAGTATTCTTTGCAGGTTCTGATCAGGTGTTTTAAAAGTCACTTTTATCTTTGTTAGCGGAGCAGACTAACCAAAACTGAGTGGATTTACATATTTTAGGTTAGCAATTGCAGGCAGGATTCATTCTTCTAACTGGTAAGGACTACATCTTCCGTCTTCAAACACCTCTCCAAGGTAAAGATTCATTGAATCATAGAATAACTCAGGTTTGAAGAGAACCCTGAACATCATCTTGTCTCACTCTCCTGCTCAAGGCAGGGTCCACCAGGTGAGGTTGTTCTAGGCCTCTGCCCAGCTTTGCATCATCCACAAAAGAGCTGAAAATTTGCTCCATGACATGATGCAGCGGGAGAATAAAACCGCTCAACCGTGTTGGCCCAAGTACTCATCACTGAGGGACGCCGCTAGAACCTGGCTAAACACTGGACTTTGTTCCACTGATGATATTTGGGTTTGGTCATCCAGCCAACTTCCTACCCATCACAACATCCACATCTGCATCCCAGATCTCACCAATCTGCTCTAAGGCCACCACAGGAGACCATGTCTGGGGCCTTGCAAAACTCCATGTACACAACATGCCTTTCTTTCCCCTGCCCATTTCAGTTCAGCAAATCCCTTTCTTGTCCTTCCGCTGCCTGGACATGGCTGTAGGAGAAAGTGGCCCATCCCTCTCCCAGGGAGAGAGATAGGTTGACCAGCCCATAATTCTCCCAGTTCTCCTTCCTGCTATTCTTGAAGATGGGCTTGACCTCTACCTTTTTGAAGGACCACTGTGCCTCTCTGATTACTGTGGCACTTTTGAGACCACAATGCAGATTTTCCCACAGGGAAAGCAGGGCAGGTGTAGGACTGCATAGAACAGCCTGTGATGGAGATGGAAAAGGTAATGTAGCAAACAGGGACACTTGTGATGAGCCTGTCCAAGTCAGCTGAGATGAATCTCACTGGGCCAGTGGAGTTTGTCCCTGGAGTCT
The DNA here is from genome assembly GCF_037038585.1 of Patagioenas fasciata. Taxonomy (NCBI): domain Eukaryota; kingdom Metazoa; phylum Chordata; class Aves; order Columbiformes; family Columbidae; genus Patagioenas; species Patagioenas fasciata. Next base: position 41,230,018 of record NC_092526.1, read on the forward strand.
CACACACAAATGTCAGGGCTCTGTCAGGTGTCCACATAGAGATATTCAGGGACAGACACTTCCCTTTTACACACAGAGGCAGGAGTCACAGTGTCCCTCTGGCCTTCTGTTCCTATTCCCAAAGAATGGGAGGCACCTCAGCCCTGTGGTGTGTCACCATGTGTCGTGGTTGAGACGGACAAACAACATGGACCAAGTTCTTCCAGGATGAAAGTAGTAGATGCCATTTATTGCCACAAGTGCATTTTTATACAGTTTTACCAATTCATGTGTCTCTTCACTATTGGTTACAAGTTACAGCAGTAACATCTCATTGGCTAATTTTGCTATCATCAGTGTTACTCTTCTACTCCCTTCTCTCTCACGGGTACATCCTTAATATCTCCGGATACTCCTTTACTCCCATCTTTCTCATGGGTAGGCCTTCATATCTTCAAGGCTAATTTCTGTTCCCATGCCCTCTGTCAGGGAATCCACGGACCCACCGTAGTCTCCCACAATTCCCCCTTTTTGTTTTTGTGCTAAAAAAATTGCCTTCATTGTCCACTGCAGGGCCCTTTGCAGCAGAGAAATCATGCATGGCAACATTAGTAACACAACCACAACAATCATCAAAACAATCAGTCCCGTTTTCACTACTGATAGCAACCATCCTAAAAACCCCCAACCACTAAGCAATGCTAATAACAAAAAGTCTATCGCAGCTCTACTCTGCCATGTGGCATGTCTTACAGAATCTACATCTAACAAAAGTCCACTTAAAGCCTTAGAAGTTCTGTTAGTTTGCTTAACTAACCAGTATCCTAATTTTTCTAAAGTATTTAAAGCTCTAGCCGTGCCAACACCAGATACATGAGGTTCTAAAACCCTTAACCCTGATCCCCAAAAGTCTACATTATCATCACATTTGACTCATATACATGCAAAAAGTATTTTTCTCATCTTGCTCTTCTGTGATCTATTATCATAGATACATTGGGCATTAAGAGAGTTAACCGTCCCAAACTACATGGTCCTCCAACAGCATTAGAAGGAATTCCTGATCAGGCTCTATCTCCACAGATCAAGAATACACCATACAGGAGGTTTTTGGGGTCGCTGTCCCACATTATCAATGACACCCCTTGGATTCTTCTGCGAGGCGTTGCACCATCGAGTTTCATTTCTATAGTCACCAAGGGTAGCATTAACATTTTGCAGTCTTATCCATTCTTGTTCTCGTATATTGTTCTGACACTTTTCACAAACCAGGTTGATACAAGCGTCCATGGACATAGATGCCAGCAATTCCAGTTCCTGTGTTTCAATATCTGCTTCCAGGAGGCAATTAATCCAAAGTGCCATGCTGGTATTATTACAGTTTGTTGCAATGCCTCTGGATCAACCACTATTTTGAAACAGTCGTGTGATGCTGCTGTAGTTAACAAGGGGGATGCCAACCAAGCATGTGTGGAACAGGTTTTCCGGAGATGCCATAGCTAGGTATATAGAGTCCTGGCCAGTCATGTTGGCTAAAGTAATCCGCGTTACTCTTTGTCTGTGCAGGCATCCAAAGCGCAGCAGATGCAGCAGTCATTGTCAGGAAGATAACACAGATTTCACATTTCATGTTGGCAACCATTGCGGCCCTTGATCTGTAAGGACACAAGCATAGCCTCTCCCCCAGGTTATCAATTGATGTGTTCTTTTCCATTGACCATTAACTAGTGATTTGACCACAACTAATGTAGGTTCTTTCTGATTTAGCATGTTTTTGGGTCATACTTGCAAAGTGTTTCATCACATACAGTGCTTTTGACAATTGGTTTTGTGGTGTTTTCCCTACTTCTCCCCCTTTTTTTTAAAAAAAAAAAAAAAAAAGTAAAGAAAAAAACAAAAACACAGTTCAGAATCAGATATGTACGTTGGACCTTGACTACGTACTCAGAATCACAAATCAAATTGAGAGGTTCCTCCTTAAAAAGCTCTAAGTAATGTTAAGCTGCACCAAGTTCTACTAATTGGGTTGAACCTTCAATAATTTTTACAGAATGATGCCGATTGTTATCTTCACACCAAACCACTACAGTTTTATGAGACTTCCCAGAACCATCAACAAAAACTGTGCAAGTATGTAGAATCAGACCAGATACAAGTATGGCCTATGACCTGATGTTAAAGAATTGCAGGTTCTGAGCAATTTACATTTTACATTTATGCATGCCAAAAGCTGTTCCGTTAAGAAAATCAGTTAGTGCAATTTACAAAGACATAGATTGCAAATAAAAAAAAAAATCAAAATTAAACTTCACAAATGGTACATGTAGGACAAAAGGATCATGGCCTATTGAGACTTAAATTCATTCCCTGCTTTTCTTGATCAGAGTAACAATCAGTATATCAGTCTGTTAGCAATCTCATCATACTGTCCCACAAGAGCCACAGGTTTTTTCTATGTTGTAGCTATAAACAGATAAATCTGCAAGTCCAATCGAATGCAGTCAGCCTGTAAGGTTGTCATAAATTTATTCCTCAAAATCTCTAACTCCATTTTGGCTGTCATATTTATTGGATATTGTTTTCCCTTACCGGATCGAAGTCCTGTTTCAGATCTATCAGTGCAGTGTTTGCTTTATCGAAACATTGGTTCTTAATATTAGTGGAAATACGGCATTCAAAATTTCCTAGGAGATTTTTCACTTGCACAAGTAGATCTGCACCATCCAAGCAGCTTCTTGTAGGACATGTAACTAAACAGAATTCTCAGAAAATGTTATTTCAGCTTACAATTTACTTAACAGATCTTGACCGAAGAGAGGTACAGGGCTTTCTGGCAAATACAAGAATTCATGTATTAAAACTTTGTTCCAAATTTGGCATTCTATTAGTCTCAAAAAACACCTTTCCTTTCGTTTTATCCCATGACCTCAAAAACTAGCACAGTGAATTTACTAAGAAGTCTCTTACAACCAGTTACCACAGAATGAGTCTATATATATACATATATATATATAATATTTTTGTTTAATTTCCCAGCTTCACTAGAACTATGGATCCACTGGTGATGCCTTTAAATTTCACCCTCAGACTCCTTCATGCAGTATTACAGGTCTCTAGCAGTAACATTGCTTAGGGGAGGGGCGCGGGGGGGAATAAAACCTCCCTCTCACCCCCATCTGAGATGGCAAGACATCCAGCTCGGCATGAAAACAAATCAGTTTGAACTCCACATCAAACCAGCCTGGCTCCACTCCACACCCAAATCAGTACCAGTCTGACCCAGAGAAGCACTGAGCACTCTGACCCCCAAAAGCTGACCAGTGTGAAAAGACTGACTTCAGCAAGGAGGGAAAATGATGAGCTCTTTCCTCAGATGTGCCAAAACCTAGGAAACAAGACAGAAGCAAAAAGAAACAACACCAACAACCCCTGATTCAAAGCCGAGAAGCAACACAGTGCCACAACAAGGATGAGTGACAATACTCCAGGGAAAATAAAAGACAGAGTGGGGGGAGTAAAGCGGGAAAACAGGTTTTTCCTTTTTTTTTTTTTTTTTTTTTTGCAGTTCAGCTGTACCAAGGCCACGCAGCTGGTGTAACCGCTGGTATGAAGTAGGAGGCTCTGGCAAACTCCTCGCAGCTCGACACAGGCCTGGGATATTTTGCTTTTTTGTTTTCCCGTTTCATTCCAACCACAATACACTTCATATGCAATTCCAAGTAGCTCAGCAATAGTTACATTCCTCAGCCCCATTCACCTTTTACAAGTTACAGATGTCAAAAACCAGCATATTAAACATCAATCCATTATTCCATTTCCTTACATCCAAATCAGTTCATATTCTAGCAACTTTTAAATACAACTTCATACAATACCAAGTTCACATCCATCATACCATTTAAGTGCTTGTCTTTTTTTTTTTTTTTTTTTTTTTTGGCAAAGCAGAGTTTAACAATTTAAATTCTTTTCTGGTCTCAAAATTACTAGATAACAATATAAGCAATTACTCTAATGCGGAAGGATGCATCCTAAGGGGGAACAAGGTGGAATTTTAGCAGTGGAACCGGTTCCCATTTTGTAATTATCTCCCCGAACAAAATTCTTTTGGTACCACATATAAATATGCAAATAAAAATACTGAGCTCAGACATGAAAATCAAATACCAAGTTCAAATATGTAGATAGATCAGAGTTACACTTATTCAAGACAATATCTTGATTTTAGCATTGCACCTTTGAACCACTTACTGCTCAGCCAGGTAGCGGTGCTGCTGGGTCTCCCTGACAAAACAGGTCAGTGCCCGCTGAAGCCCCATCAGCACCCGCCCCCCGCCGCTGCAGCAAGCTGGACCGGGCAAGGCTTTTATCAGTGTGTCATCTGGGGTGCTACAACTGTTATCCCAAAAACAGGGTTCTTTAATTGGTGTGCATACACAAGAGCCAAATTTAGTACATAGTGATGAAACACAGCCCATCACAGAGTTGTGCAAGTCTGAATGCCGGAATAAAGCTAGCATGCTAGAAAGAAAAATAACAGCTACTACACACAAAATTTTACCATCACATTCACGCAGGAAAGAACGAAATTACTCATGATCTTCTGTATTATCACAAAACGCACATTTTGAGTCTCATTCTCATTATTTAACAGTGTGTGAAATCACTGGACCACACAACAAAAGCCTACTAAAACTGCAACTTGCTTAAACAGATACCCACAAAGAAAACAGGTTAATGAAGAAAGCGTCTTGCAGACTTCAGCAAGTTTACTGTGACCTGTGTGTTATCAGTTAACTCTCTCTCAGCTTGTTGAAGTTCAAACCATTCCAGCTGTAAAACTGTCTGAAATGATTCAATGATCTCTTGTAGAGTTTTATTTTTGTCCTGCTCTTCTCGCTTTAGAAACAACAAAAAGTTATACTTCAAGGTTCTATTCTCCGGACACTTTTCCCAATCATCAAACTTACACAGCAGCCACCATTAATTACAATATTTCACAAGATCTTCCTTCCTCATATTTCCAAGTGCTTTCCTATGTTCTAAAGCACCTCCCAATACCGATTTCTTATGAACACGACTGAAAACAGTCATTCCTGACCCCATCTCGTAAGTAGAAACTACGAGAAGAGGGAGGGAGGGGGGGAAAGCACAGGGCTGCTTGCAGCGCAAGTGGGAAAAGTGGGGAGAAGGTTTGACGGCGCACTTATACCACAAAGAAACAATTCTAACAACAACCAGTGAAACAATTAACTCACAGTCCCGACAAGCTGCTTGATTTTCAGAGAGTCCATACACAGAAACAGATAATGTACTGTAAAACTCGCGATAACATGTTGATAGCGAACATTAGCATTCTCTACTGCGAATTTCAACACCAGTGCTTCCTTAGCTTCTAAGTTTTCAACCTGCTTATTGATGGCCTCTAGAAGATGGTCAATAAATTGCATGTAATTCTCATTGGGACCCTGATTAATAGTTGCAAATGATTTGGCTGCTTTGTCAGTTTCAGGCACCTTTATCATAGCTTGATATGCGAGGTCTCTTGACTGCCTCAGGATTTCAGGAATTTATCGTGCCTGTAATTGTGGTATGTCAATTAGTGTCTCTTCCAAGAGTTGGGGGGTAAATCCCAGCTTTTTGGTAAGTTCGGTTTATGCTCTGAGACTCTACCCCCCCCCCTCAGGAATTTGCTCTGCAGCAGCGTGGGAGGGGGGTGGGGGCAGGCTGGGGGGACACAAATTTATAGAAATTACGTTATTTGGCTCAGTCTGGCTCACCACGGGAGGATCTTCCCCACCTAAATCTCCAGGCAAGGGGGGATAGGAAAAAAAAAATGTCCACTTTTTCCTTCTGCGACTGATAGCGGCGGGACAGAAGGTTGAACTGTGATCAATGGCGGTGACACAGACGGTGGAACCGCGATTGATGATGGTGGAGCAGACGTTTGAGCCGTGATTGATGACAGTGGAGCAATCGGTTGAATGCACTGCTCTGACCGGTGCTCCGGGGGCCCCTCCCGAGATCGTATATAACCCAACGCTGTTTTTTCATGTGAGTCTTTCATAGCTTTTATCTGATCTTGGGGCTACACATACGTACACTCCTCCTCTATTCCTTTTAACTTTCCATGAAAGTGTTGCGGATCCTTATCCGTATCAGATAATATGGACTTGGGCGGTGCTGACGAACCTTTAGTAACAGGGCGGGTCGGAGTAGTACTTAATCTCGCCTTTTCCTCCGAATCTGGCCCAGGAGAGCCAGGAAGACCAACCCTCCCTGCTGTCTCTGCATGTTTCCGTTGCTCTTTTAATCCTCTCAAAGTCTCTAGCAAAAACTGACATGTTGTTAACAGTTCAGTTGTTTCTTTGCATCTTTCACTAGTGCTTTGCCCCATAGTAACACAGCCCTTCCTTCGTAAAGTCAGTTCGAGAGGGCTAATACCCTGCTTCTTCAGAAGCAACTTTCATGTAGATAATACAATACCCTCTTCTTTAGATAAGTTCCACCCCCTCCTGTTCCCGGTAGCTCACCTACTCCTTAGCGAGGTGTCTTTTCAATGACCCGGATCTTCGGCAGCTCTTCTCGGCTGCTCTATCAGCTGTACCGGGCTCCGTCTCCACAGCTCTCCTTTGGTTGTCACAGCTTCACGCTGTCTCCTCTTCATGCGAGATCCTCTTCAGGCAGGATCACGTCGGGGTCACCATATGTTGTGGTTGAGACGGACAAACGACATGGACCAAGTTCTTCCAGGATGAAAGTAGTAGATGCCATTTATCGCCACAAGTGCATTTTTATACAGTTTTACCAATTCATGTGTCTCTTCACTATTGGTTACAAGTTACAGCAGTAACATCTCATTGGCTAATTTTGCTATCATCAGTGTTACTCTTCTACTCCCTTCTCTCTCACGGGTACATCCTTAATACCTCCGGATACTCCTTTACTCCCATCTTTCTCATGGGTAGGCCTTCATATCTTCAAGGCTAATTTCTGTCCCATGCCCTCTGTCAGGGAATCCACGGACCCACTGTAGTCCCCCACACTCGATGATCATTGTGTGCCCCTTCCAACTCAGGACATTCCATGATTCTATGAAATACTTGGTCAAAAGTCCGTGTTTTCATTTTATAAATGAAATGTAAACACATACATGATGTGCATGTCCACTGTGTGCATATGGGGACATGAACCCAAGGGAACACAAATGCTGTCAGATATTCCTTGGGATGCAATAAAGGTCAGTGGGACAGAGATGGTGTTCAGGGGTCTCTTCCGACCTGCGTTATTGTAGGATTCCATGAATCTTTGCCTAGGTGAGCTCTTTCACATGGGAATTGACAGAGGAAGAAGGAAAAACTGGGACAGAAGCAGAAATATAAAAATGCCCCAGAGTAAATACAGCAATTCCTCTGAGGAACGTTTCTCCACTCAAACCCTTGATAGGAAATCTATTGGATAAATTTGATGAAAGCAGCTTAGTTTGATCTGCTCACACACAGGACCACAAGGAGGATGATGGCTGGGTACGATGTCATGTGGTCACTTGTGTCTCAGGAACTCATAGTCCAGTAGGAAGCCAATGGCTGTGGAGGGGACTGTGAGGTCACTTCTGCCTCTGCAGGGGATAGGCCAACAGCAGGAACATGGCTGGGAAAGGACTGTGAGGTCACAGATAGGAGATGAGCAATCAGGCCCAATCAGCATGGCTTGATGAAAGGCAGGTCCTGCTTGACCAACCTGATCTCCTTCTATGACACGGTGACCAGCTGAGCAGATGAGGGAAAGTCTGTTGTGGGGAGTGAATCCGCCACACAGGTTGTAGATGTTGTGTCCTTAGACTGCAGTAAAACCTTTGACACTGTATCCCACAGCATCTCCTGGAGAAGCTGCAGCTCATGGCCTGGATGGAGTATCTGCGCTGGGTAAAGAACTGGCTGGAAGGTATTTTGTCCCCTGGAGCCATTTGTTCCCTTCCTGTACACATGGGCATCCCATGAATGCATCACTGCTCTCTACCCCAGTGTAGACAGGCACAAGACCTTCTCCATCTGGACCTCTCACCTCACCTGTGCCACTGTTTTCTACAGCACCCTCATCCTTGACTGTGGGATGCCCAGAACAGTGCTCCTGAGACATTTTGCCAAAGTTTTTTTTTTTTCTACACCTTCCCCACATTGCTGCTCAATCCCCTCATCCACAGCTTAAGGACCAGAAAGGTTTGGTACAAGTGAGGCATTGAGAAAAATGGTCAGTAAAGCTTTGAGGTGCACAGAGAGCCAATCAACATGTTGGCCTACTTTTCTGAACAGGCCCAGACGACCAGCACAGCATTTGCTGTGTCCCAGAAACTCACCTGGAAGGTTGGGATATGGAGAAAAGCTTTGGTCTGGGCAGGGACAGACAGGTGCTGGTGGAACTGGCTGGTGTGACCGTGAGACATCTCTCAAACACCTCAGAAAAGTCCTGGCTCTCAGGGACGATGCATGGTCCTTTGAGAAAGAAAATATCAAATATGACTTCTCATAGAATCATAGAATTGTTTTTGGAAGAGACCCTTAAGATCATCACATCCAACCATAACCTAAATCTGGCACTAAACCATGTCCCTAAGAGCCTCATCTGTATGTCTTTTAAACACCTTCAGTGATGGGGACTCCACAACCTCACTGGGCAGTCTGTTCCGTTGCTTCAAAACCCTTTCCCTGAAGAATTTTTTCCTAATATCCAATTTAAACCTCCCCTTGTGCAACTTGAGGCCATTTTTTCTTGTCCTATCACTTGCTACTTGGGAGAAGAGACCAACACGCACCGTGATAAAACCTCCTTTCAGGTAGTTGTAGATAGCGACAAGGTCTTCCCTCAGCCTCCTTTTCTCAAGGCTGAACAGCCCCAGCTCCCTCAACCGCTCCTCATCAGACTGGTGCTCCAGACCCTTCACCAGCCTTATCACCCTCTTCTGACTGCTCTCCAGCACCTCAATGTCTGCCTTGCCATGAGGGGCCTAAAACTGACCCCAGGATTCAAGGTGCAGCCTCACCAGTCCTGCTAAAGCTCTGATTGAATCAAGGCTTGAACACCTTGGTGTGACCCAGTTTCTGACAGGTTGGACTGCAGACTCCTGAGGTCCCTTCAACCTCAGTTCTCTTAGAGTCCCATTGTGATGTTGGGTTCTGTTTCTAACTGGAGCAGAGCAGACGATGATGGGGCAGGATCCACCTGTTCTGTAGGTGACCATCTAAACCAACATCTCAACCAGTGAACCAGCCAACACCTCAGTGTGACTCACTCTGGGCAAAGTGTGAGGAGTCCTGGGCAGGGAAGGTTTAGAGGGCATGAGGTGCTGTGCAAGACACAAAATGATCTTGGCTTAATGCTTGTAGGCCCATCAGATGTCAGTTAATGTCAATAAAAATTAAAATAAGAAGAACTGAAGACAAAGATCCAAAGCAAAGAATGGTGTCAACATAATTTAATCAATTAATAAGTTATTTAATTAATTATTTGTAAAGTCTTTGTAGGGGATTTACTCTTCTTTGAAAAGGAGTTTTCCAGAAGTTGGCATGGATTTAGACACACAAATGTCTTCAGCTCCAGGGACACAAGCACCGGTGCCAGTGTAGATGCCCCGGGAACTCCTGCCCAGTCTTCACCTGCATTGCAAGGTGCTCTGGTCTCCACAGGTCCTGTGTGATAGATGCCAATCCCAGACCAGCACCTCAGGTACTCTGGGGCCCCTAAAATGGCACTGGCTGTTTATGGTGAGACAACTGGTGACTGATGTCTGCCTGGAAAGGTGCACTTTTGCGTTGTTGTTTTGCTTGTGTTTTGTTGTTGTTGTTATTGCTGGGGTTTTTTTGGTTTTGATTGTTATTGTTTAGTTGGTTTGGGGTTTTTTTTGCTTTGGTTTTGTGGGGATTTTTGTTTCTTTTGTTTGGTTGGTTTGTTTGATTGGAGATTTCTGTTTAGTTGTTTTTTTAACATATTAAAATTTAAAAGAAAAAAACCAAAAAGTGAATTAGCAGGAAGAGTACTAAGGGTAGGAGAAGAAATATTGGTCTTCCCCTGTACTTCTATTATCAACACTATTATTTCATCTCCCTCGTCATTCAGGAGTTTCCATCTCTCCTGATTATATGTCCCTGTCAAAGGACAACTTTCCAGCAGACTGTCTGAATGTTTGCCCTTCCCAGTGCTCTCAGGTTTCTCCTCCACTTGCTCTTTCGTCATTCAGTGGCCTCTCAACTGTCTGGTTTCTGCTTTGAACTTCAGGGAGTTACAAACTTGTCCCATTCTTCAGAGGTCTAATTAATATAGCAGTCAACACCTTAATTGTGTTCATTTCTATCCTTTCCTATCTCTTTGTCTAAAACAGTTCTTGTGTGGATGTCCCTTGTGGATGGTGGACCTCATCAGATCCAGCTTACACACACAGTCGAGGAAAGTGTTTTACTGTTTATTAAACTGTGCAGTATTTACACAGGAGAGCAGGTGGAGCTGGTGCACAGGAGCTGCAGCATCTCCTGCAGAGCTCAGTGGAGAAGTCTGATGTGAGGAAAAGTGATGCAAGTCTTTGGTGGCCAATGAGTGAACCAGCAGACTGGGAGTGGGGGGTGAGGAGCGAGGTTGTCCATACAGTGTCCAGCCTCAAGGACTGTTCTCTTGCCTGTCCAGATGTCTTCAGGAGATCCTCTGGATCAATGTCCATTGTAGAATGCTGCTGTCACTTCTTCTATACACTGAAAAATGATAGAAAACACTCTTGAAAGAAAAAACCTGCTTATTGAAATCTTCTTTGAAATCTTCATCATTAAGTGTCCCATTGAAACCTTTCCAGTTAGTTCTACAAGTCTTGAAGATTTGAAGAATATTACAGAAAGAAACATCGCTCGTTAGGGCTTTCTGGTTTTTAATGAGCACATGATGTATTTGGTGCTGAGTCCATGAACCTCAGATACCAAGGACAGACTGAAGAATCTGCTCAAGAAGTCTATGTCAGAAGCAAACTCCAAAGTACCTTGAAGCATTAATGGGCCCCGCTGAGGGCTGTTACTGACAAAGCCTCCCCAGGGACTCGTTAGAGCAGATAATTGGAGGCTGTGATTGCATCAGGGAAGGGCAAAGTGCAGCAGCTCTGATGCTGAGAAAACCCTTGATGAAAGACAATGGCCAAGAGTTGACCACCAGCCCCTAGGAAGGGAGATCCTGTCCCTCACATGTGGCTCAGGGCTCTTCCTGGGGATGTGGGGAGTGCGATGCCCAGTGCAGGACAATGGAGTGACACTCCCTGGGGAGTGCAAGGAGGCAATGGGGTGCCGTGGCCGTGACAACCATGTGTCTCCTCTTAGGCCTTTGAACACAAGCCATAGCCAAGGGGACAAAGACCTTGGCTCTTTCAGGGACATTCAGCCTCACTCTTGGCCACCTCCACCACGGTCCATCCTACACTGCGTTCAGAATGACATTTCTTTATCCTGAGCTCCACTCTGGACCTCCAGAGCTGCAAAGTTTCTGATGGTTTTCCTTTCTCATGCTGTTCCTTTCATCAAAAAAAAAAAAAAAAAAAAGAAAAAAAAAAGAAAAAAAAGTCCATCATCTTGGAAAGTGGTTTTCAGGATTTCTGAAGCTACTACTACCATTTCTTGTCATGGTTTTACCACAACCACCAACTAAGACCTTGATAGCTGCTCACATCCTGCTCCCAGTCCCCAAGTGGGATAAGGGAGAGAACTGAAAGGGAAAAGAGAAAGTTGTTGGTTTAGAAAAAATGAATAAGACAATAAAAATCATAAACATAATACACTACTACTAATAATAAACTAGGATATGCATGAAGTAAAATATATGATACTCAGTGCAATTCTCCACAAAACTCCAGTTGTGCTGAACAGCCAGTCCTGCAGAAGAGAGCACCTTGGTCCTGAACAGCCCATCCCAGCAAGAGAGAGCAAAACAGCAACAGGCAGAAAGGCCCAAAGACCAACTGCAAAATGGCAGAATAGCAAAAGGCCGAACTGACATTGAACTCCTGACAGAATGACACTTCTGAATGGAACAACCAAACTAGCTGTTAAACCCGAAGTGATGGATGTAACAAGCCTTAAAAGCTGGCTCCAGCTTTAGACTGAGCATGACGCTAATCATAGGGAATATTTTCATTGATTAGCCTGCATGTCAATCCAGGTGCTGTCCTGTCTGTGTTCCCCCCTGCCAATTTGCATTTGCAGCTGGATGGTCAAAGAAGTACCTGGTTTCCCTGACAACAACAAAGATATCAGTGAGTTCTGACAATCCTTTCGTAGGAAATGGCAAACACTGTAAAGCTGCTAAAAAGAAAAAAAATAATGCTATCCCAGGGAAGAAACAGCGTTATCTCACTATGCTCATAGGAAATCTAAACAAAAGAGTGTACTGGCTGTGAAGGAGAGAGGTTCAAAATACATGAAGAAAATTAACTCAATTTCAGTAGAAACAGCTTGTTTCCTCAGGCTCCACTTCACCAGGCTAAAGAAGTTTGGGTCTCTCAACATCTCCACACATGACCCAGACTTTCTCTGGCCACACGACAGCTCCTCCACATTCCTCTAGAATGGGGAACCTCACACTGGGACACACCGCTCCAGCTGTGACCACACCAGTGCTGAGTCAAGATGGGCAATAACTGCCCTTGTCTGGATGGCCATGCTCCTCCCAGTGCAGCCCAATGTGCTCATGGGCATATTCCTGCTTAGCACCACTGAGAACTGGCTGAACATCCAGGCTCAGAGGGTTGTGACTAGTGGTACCATGTACTAGAGGTACCATGAGGAGCACTGAAGGACACTATGTCCCTACCCAACATCTCCTCCCCACAGATGTCTCTTGGGTCCATGGAAACCTCTCAGTGACAAGAGGGAGAGCACTGTCTGTATGGGGTGGAGGAGATGGAGTCTGGAATGAGGGTCCTGGGGCAGTTTCTCCTGGTTGTTCATGCAGCAATACACTGGGCTGGATATTTGGAGAGAGGAATTCTTCCTAAGGGCCTCCAATGGGCATGGGGATGGTCTACAGTTTCCCACATGCTGCCTTTTCTGGTGGAGATCGCAGAGACTGCCAGTCTTTTAGAGGAGCCAGGACAGTCCTTGTCCTTCCTCTGGTCACAGCTGGACCCCAGTTCTCCAGCTTGGCCCCAGCTCAGGAGCCTTGTCTAGAGGTGACTTTTGGGGTAAGGTTGGCAAGAGGGATGCATAAGTTTGTCTTAAGGACATGTGATGAGCATCAGGACTGAAGTACCAGAGCAGAAGGATGTGGCTTCTGGGTGAACACTTTTTTCAGTGCAAGTCCAGACACAGGGTCCCAGACTTGCCTTCCATGCCACCCTTCACGAGGGATGATGAAGTAAGAGATGGCAAGTGGGGGACACCAGTCCTTCTCCAGTTACTTCCCAGGCCTGGTGAAGCACCAGGACAGCAAGGGCTTCTGGCCCTGCACCCTGCACCTGCTCTTTCTTGGGGGTCTAAAGCTCTGGAATGGGCTCAGAGCATTTCTTGTGACTCATTGTGTCATTTCTGTTCAGCAGTCCCTTCCTTGTCCTTCAGGTGCCTGGAGACCGGTGCAGGAAGACACGGCCTATCCCCTTCCCAGGGACAGAGGTAGGCTGACCAGCCTGTAGTTCTTCAAGTTCTGCTTCGGGCCCTTTTTGCAGATCAGTTTGACATCTTCATTTCCCAAGGACCTCAGAACTTCTCTGACTCTGTTGTCACTTTTAAGAGCACAATCAAGAATCATGGACAAGGATGATGTAGCAGACAGGAGCCCTTGCAATGAGCCTGCCCAAGGCAGTTGAGATAAATCTCACTGGGCCACTGAGGTTTGTTCCTGGAGTCACACACAGAAATGTCAGTGTTCCATCAGGCATCCATATCTGAGCTGATCTCAGCATTCCTTATGCACCCAGGTTGTTCAGAGACAGAGTCAGTCCCTTTTACAAACAGAGGCAGGAGTCACAGTGTCTCTCTGGCCTCCTGTTCCACACAAGGTCAGCTCCTGTCTGATCTCCCCCCATCCCTCATGTCCCATATCATGAGGAATGGACACAGGGGCATTGGTTCAAGGAAGCACAACCCAGTGTTGTATTCAGGCAGTTTCCATGGGATGTTACTCCCAACATGAAGTGACCTCGAGATGCTGTCTGTCCCACAGGCCTTCATGGAACCTCCAGGAACAGCTGATGGTGTTTGTGCTCATTCAAATTCAATTCATCTTGAATACGTGGTGTGCTTGCTCACATCTCACTTCTGCAATGCAAACATGAACTCTGAACTGCTCATTCAGTGTCCCTCTGTGGATGGAAGAACAGCTTCTCTGAGCTGGGGTGAAAGGCCAGTGCTGCAAATCGTGGCTGTGAGGGGCAAGGCCATGATGATGGCTTTGGGGCACCTTCTGAAGGGTGTCCAGTGCACACAGGCACAGCTCAGACCCTGCTCTGCTGGTCCTGCAGGTCTCTGACAGGAGGCCTGGCTGTGAGAGGACACTGCTGTGTGCCCAACCCCCCCCCCCCACACTGTTTAGCTGTACACTGTTTTCATCTGTGTTTTCATCTGTGGGCCACTTTCTTGAGCGTGTTCTTCAGAGAAAACTATAAGAAGAGCTAAACCTTCAGGTACTGCCCTGAGGAGATCACCTTTCTTTATGGAAATTCTGTAATGGAGATCAGTTCTGTCACACACGTGCCCATTGCCTGTCCCTGCCTGCGCTCACAGGACTGACACACAGCAGGATGGTGACCAAGCTCCCAGAGCACTCAGGCCTTGCACCAACACAAGGGATGAGAAGGAGATTGTGGGAGTGGAACCAGAACAGCTCTGGAAGACCAAACGCTGGTGCTCCTGGGCAGAGCTGCCATGATGGACTCTGTTCCCCTCCACCCAATGCAGGAACTGTCCCTGCAGTTCCAAACAGGCCTTTCAGGAAAAATACCATTGAAAAAGAGTCACTACAGGGCCCTTTATTTTGTTTAAATACACACCGATCATGGTTCCTCATTTCCACAACCAGTGTTTATAAAATAAAAGAGTGAATTAGAACAGGACTGACAACGTTATCACAATAGAAAAAACACTGATAACAACAGAAAATACAGATGACAGACTGGGTCTGTCATTAGTTACATTAAGATTGCTATGTAGAAGAAGTTTATTGTTTTGGACAACACTCAGATATCTGTTTCTACACTGCATTCTTGAGCTCCTGGTTCCTCATGCTGTAGATGAGGGGATTCACTGATGGAGGCACCACCGAGTACAGAACTGCCACCAGCAGGTCCCCAAAAGGCAAGAGGATGGAGGCGGGTTTCAGGTAGGAAAATGAACCACTGCTGAGGAACAGGGAGATCACAGCCAGGTGAGGGAGGCAGCTGGAAAAGGCTTTGTGCCGTCCCTGCTCAGAGGGGATCCTCAGCACAGCCCTGAAGATCTGCACGTAGGACACCACGATGAACACAAAACATCCAAATCCTACTAAGACACTGACCAGGAGAAATGCAGATTCCCTGAGGTAACTGTCTGAGCAGGAGAGCTTGAGGATCTGGGGGATTTCACAGGAGAATTGGCCCAGGGCATTGCCCTTGCACAGTGGCAGTGAAAATGTATCGGCCGTGTGCAGCAGAGCATTGAGAAACCCAGTGGCCCAGGCAGCTGCTGCCATGTGGACACAAGCTCTGCTGCCCAGGAGGGTCCCATAGTGCAGGGGTTTGCAGATGGCAACGTAGCGGTCATAGGGCATGATGGTGAGAAGGGAATATTCTGCTGTAGCACAGAAAAAGGAAAAAAAGAGCTGTGCAGCACATCCTGTGTAGGAGATGGTCCTGGTGTCCTAGAATGAATTGGCCATGGATTTGGGGACTGTTGTGGAGATGGAGCCCAAGTCAAGGAGGGTGAGGTTGAGCAGGAAGAAGTTCATGGGTGTGTGGAGGTGCTGGTCACAGGCTATGGTGGTGATGATGAGGCAGTTGCCCAGGAGGGCAGCCAGCTAGATGCCCAGGAAGAGCCAGAAGTGCAAGAGCTGCAGCTCCCGTGTGTCTGTGAATGACAGGAGGAGGAACTGGGTGATGGAGCTGCTGTTGGACATTTTCTGTCTCTGCTGAGGACCTGTCCAAAGAAGAAAAGACAGTGACAATTTAAATGAGATGTCTCTGAAGAAAAAAAACATTTTGTTTCTCATAAAAAATCTCCTCCTTGAATGAGCACTTATTCTCCTGTACTACCAGCTGAATGACATGGTTCATTACAGCTTTAAACGTAGCTTCAGCATCTAGTTTCCATGAGGGACAGGACTCCTAGTGTTGGTGTCCAAACAAAAACTGACCCACATCCCCAACCCAACCCTAGAGAGTAAGAGTAAGAGCACCAGGGACAGGTGGAGAAACAGAGAAGAACACAACAGTGTTCCAGAACAAATAAAGCAAGGACAGAGGCAGACAGACATGCTGTGAAGCCTTCTCCCTACCCAGCTGTGCTCACTGCCACTCACATGATGTCACTGTAGGGCAAGTGCTTTTAGCATCTTTTTTTTTGTGTACCACATTCAAGGAATCTTTCACCTAAAGGTCCAGCTGCTGAGGTGGTGACTCATGACCAGGACTCCATGGCTCTGGGGCAAAGGCTCTGCTGGGCAGGAGAGGAGACCAGGATTTTGCACTGGGAAATGTGTCTGCTCTGCAGGGGATGACAGTGGGTTCCTAAATCCCCTTCCCAGCATTTCTGGTTGCAGCTCCCTCTCCCTGCCCACTTTTCTGCTACCTGGAGCTGTCCCTGCCAAGAGCTGTTTCTCTGTCCCTGGCTCTGCGCCCTGTCAGTGTCACAGACCCTGTCCCACCCTCTGTGTGCTCAGTTCTGCCCTGCTCACACCTTCTGGCACCAGGCACTGCCCAGGGGCAGCTCTGTGTATGCAGGGGCTCAGAAGCAGCTCTGACAAGTCCTAACAAGAACTGAGGTCTCAGTTGCCTTCTCCAGGGCAGAGAAATATATCTGCATCTCCCACTACCCACCCAGCCAACCAAGAGTGGAAAAAACTGCAAACTTAAAATCATCCCTATCAGATAAATGCTGCCTCAGTGTCATAGAATGTTAGGAATTGGAAGGGACCTCCAAAGATCATTTAGTCCAATCCCCCTGCCCGAGCAGGAACACCTAGGTGAGGCTACACAGGAAGGTGTCCAGGTGGGTTTTGAATGTCTCCAGAGTAGGAGACTCCGCAACCTCCCTGGGCAGCCTGGTCCAGTGCTCATTTATCCTCACTGAGAAGAAGTTTCTTCTCAAGTGTAAGTGGAACCTCCTATGTTCCAGCTTAAACCCATTACCCCTTGTCCTACCATTGTTTGCCACTGAGAAGAGCCTGGCTCCATCCTCCTGACACTTACCCTTTGTATATCTGTAATCATTAATAAGGTCGCCCCTCAGTCTCCTCTTTTCCAAACTAAAGAGACCCAGCTCCCTCAGTCTTTCCTCATAAGGGAGGTGCTCCACTCCCTAAATCATCTTGGTTGCCCTGCGCTGGACTCTCTCCAGCAGTTCCCTGTCCTTCTGGAACTGAGGGACCCAGAACTGGACACAATATTCCAGGCGTGGTCTCAGCAGGACAGAGTAGAGAGGAAGGAGAACCTCTCTGACCTACTGACCACTCCCTTCTAATCCACCCCAGGTACCATTGGCCTTCCTGGCCACAAGGGCACAGTGCTGGCTCATGGTCATCATTCTCCTTCAGATGGAACCTCTGCAAATGTTCTGGGGATAAATTGGAGCTGTAAGCTGTCCTGACCCACACAGTTCTCTCTCAACAGCAGAAGGACCCTGCCCTGCTGGAGGTCACTCCTTTGCCCCACAGCTTCTCCCCTCAGTGTTGTTGGGATGTCTCTGGGCAGGCTGAGCGCTGACCCTGGCAGGCGGCAGAGTCCCTGCCCCAGCACAGCCCTGGGGTGACTCAGAGGTTTCCTGGTGCCACAGCTGGGGTGGTTCAGCCCAGATGTGAGGCAATGTTCTCAGCCAGGGACCTGACTGGAGGAGCTGCATCTATCAGTGTTGCAGACAGAGCTGTGACACAGATGGAATAAACTGCCAGGCAGGGTGGCAGAAGTTAGTTCATCTGGTGTTCAAGGACAGCAGCCTCCAAACACAGAAACAGCCCAGATCAAAACTCAGTCTAGACCTGTAAGGGGATTCAAGGGACCCATAATGAGCTGTTACTACTTCATGAACAGTTAAAGGAGAAACAGACACTGTGTGGTCACTGATGAATTTAATGAGGGAAAGAAGTGATATTCTCAGTGTCTGTTGTCCTCCATCTTCACCACCAAGGTCTCTCAGGCTTCTGTAACTTGAGGCAGAACAACCAGCAGTGGATGGAGATCAAGTCAGAGGTCACTGGAACTAACACAATCCTTTCCAGTCTATGGGACAGCAGGGGTAGCATCCCAGGAGCTGAGACAGCAGGAATATGTCACAGTGAGGCCACTCTCCACCATCTTGGAAAGCTCATGGAGACTGGGGGGGACTCCCTGACCACTGGCAGCTCTCACACAGTGTATGCACTTTTCAAAAGTGGCTTGTGGGTGAGCAGGGGAACTAAGGACTGTGCCCCAGATCATGTCCACTGGAATCCCATTTGTGGGTGTCTGTCGAGGGTTTTGATTGCAAGGTGACAATAAAACCCTGGTAGATGTATTGTTAACCTCCTCTTCCCTGCCTTCCTTCTTCAGCCTCTCCCTCTCCCTGCTTCCCATTCAGGACAGGCAGTCGGGAGGAAAAGAAGGACAGAGAGAAGAGAGTTGGAAAAATTAAAAATGTTTTACTAATGCTAATAATAAGAATAGAGAAAATAATACAAAATATACAAATCCAGTCTTTAAAGTCCCAGCAACTGTAGGGCCAGCACCCGAAGTCCTGGACTGGTGTCTGCAGCCAACCAAAGCTGGATTCAGTCTCTCACTAGACCTCAGTTTGCAGAGACAACTAGCAAGGTCCTCTCCTAATGTCAGCCATAAGCAAAAGGGACAAGATCCTCATGATCTCCCACTTTTATATAAAGTATTCACATGAATGGGTTGTTATACTCAGTTGGTCATTTTCTTGGTCACCTGTTTTCTTGTTGCCCCTCTCGTGAGATGTCCATCCATGCTTATCAATAACTTCACATTCCATTGCTGTGTTTACCAAAACATGTATCTGGTTCTCCAGGAAAAATGCAGTTAATATGAAGGCTTTAGATGACAAATTCACTAAAAAAGAAATTTGTTTTTAACAAAATTAGGACAGTGTCTGAAAGAGGTGATGGCGTTTCCCCAGGGTACATTATGCCTGCCCATCCTCTTTGCTTTCTGTGAGGAACGAACAGGATTGATGTGTGAAAAATATTGATGGTCTGTTACCTGGAAGTCAGTAAGGAATCCAGCATCATTCCCTGCAATATTTTTGTATCCAAAGTAGGATAAAGCACTGAGTAATCTGGTCTGACCCTGCTTTGAGCAGGAGGTTGGTCAAGACACCTCCAAAGGTCTCATCCAGTCTGAATGACACTGTCCTTCTTTTCCTTTCGTATTTCCAATTTAGGGAGAGCTCTCAAGTTCTCCCTGACCACAGGATTAATTCACATGAGGTGCAGAGCTGCTTACAAGTACCTCAAACAGGCCTGACCACAAATTCTGCATCCCTTTTCATTTACCCCAACACAAGTTCTTTTTTGCTATATCCTCATACCCATCTTGTTCATTCTTTCAGAGCAGGTTGCTCAACAGGTGTCAGCATCCATGTATCTCTATCTCTGCACATCAATCAGGCAGGAAAGCCATCGTTACAGAAATGGTGACAAGGTACTTGACCAGCCCCTTGAACCCAGCTATCAGGACGCTTTGTCTCCTGAGATCACAGTGAACACCTAAAGTGTGAGTGCAGAGCATGTGAGTCCTCATCAGGTATCCTGGCTTGTCTCCTGACCCATGTGGTGCTGCAGACTGTGAAGAGAATCAAAACCAGCCATTTGATTGGGGTAGTTCCATTTTGCATGTGTCACACAGGGCAGATGAAGGGAGCTCAGAACTCCAGACTCTGCTGCACAGCCGGGACTGCAGAGACTGGGAATGCAGGTAATAGTGTGTGTCAGTGCACACCACATAAAGATTCTGGCTTCCTTTGTGCCTTTGTACTGACCTGAGATCTGTTCCTTGGCCTTCATTGTCTCAAAAAGAAACTGTTCTCCTATGCCACCTCCACCTCACAACAGGGGGAAAAAAAAAAGTTACAAAAGAAGCACGATTTTGGAATAACACTGTCCAAGAGGTGTACTCTTTAAATGATTAAAAAAAAAAAAAAAGTGAGAAAAAAAGCATTGTCCTAAAAATGTATTTCAAGACACAACTACTGAGGTGCAGTAGATTATTTGAAAAGCAAGAATGACTGTTAGGGATTAAATTAAAGAGCTTTAGTTCATTGTCACCATCAGTGAGAATAAGGAGTTTCCTGTGACTGTTATTAGTGGTAGTAGATGTTCAAAAACATCTTTCGGAGCATCTCCATTTTTCCTGGGCTCCAAAGCTCAGGGTGCTCAGATTTTGAAAGGAATGCATCAAACCTCTGTGACCCTAATCTCTACAACTGTCTCTCCTGAACAGTCTTTGTGGGAAAGCAAAGACATGGGAAAGCAAGATTTGTGGTTCCAGTCCCCTGTATGATAAAGGAAGATCAATACTAACATGAACATCTGGATGGTCAAAGAAGAAATAGTACTAACATAATTAGATCATAGCAACTAGTTAAAATATAAAGGGACTTGGACAGGTTGTGCTGAAGTACGTTTCTCATAATTGTAAAGAGTGATAGCCCAGACTTGTGAGAACGGTGTCTCGGGCTGGATGACCACCCCCAAGTACATGTGATGTGTAAATGTCATTAGGCCTGCTCTGTGAATGAGTGGGAACATAACTGAAACAGACAGAACATGAGTGTGGTATGTTTTTAATAAAAATTATAGATAAAACATCTTAGTCCAGGTCTGTGTATGTAAATCTTATAAATTGTCAATGCCTAAAAAAGAGGGTCTCAGCCTGGCTCAGCTCTCTGCTCTGCCCAGCTCTGTGCTCCCAGGAAGGAGAAAACGTCCAATGCAGGCACCGAACCAGTGCCCAACCTGCCTGGAGAGCCAGGACAGTTGTGCCACACAACAGCAGCCTCTGAGGGAAGCTGGAGGTGATGGAATTGAAACGGTATCAACTCAAATCATAGAATCATAGCATCATAGAATTATTGAGGCTGGAAAAGACCCTTTTAAGATCATTGAGTCCAACCCTAAATCAAACACTATCAAGTCCACCACTAAATCATATCCCAAAGTGCTACATCTCCACGTCTTTTAAATACCTCCAGCAACGGAAGCTCAAATCTTGAGCTGGCAGGACACCATTTGTTGCAGATAGACGTAAGATACTTGTCATGACTGTGAGTTCAGCCCTCGCTGGCAGAATGTCTCACATCCCTCACTGAGGAGGGCAGGGTGTTGGGGAGCACGTGTCAGCTTCCCTGATGCCAGGAAAGTGCCCAAACCATCCTTCCCTTCACTTCTGGCATCCCGTTTCCTGAGATGCAAAGTTGGTGGGTCTTCTGAGGATAATCATGTTAAAACACATCAATAATCCTTCAAGTGTTTGTGTAATTTCTCTAGGAGTGTCAGTACCAAAAAAAAAAAAAAAAAAAAAAAAAAAGGTTAATCTGTCTAAATATAAATATCTCCAACATTTCACTCTACATCTGTGGTAGCCTCATTGGCAGTGCCAATCAAATAGGTATATGCAGCATAAGGCATAATACTCCATCTGTAAGTACACATCTAAGTGGTTCAGATGAAGGGTGGTCTGGAAAAAGTCACCCTGTTCCTCCCCACGGACACTGCTCATGTGTCTCTCCAGAGAGTGGCAGAAGCTGGATCCCCTTCTTGGGACAGACTCCTTCCAGGAGAGACACAGACACAGAGGTAACTGACCAGGTCTTTACAGCATTTTACTCAGCATCAGTTTTTATGTCTTTGGTGCTTTCTTGTGACTGCCCATTCTCCACAAATGCTCACAGAAAGACAACCATTTAGTAAGACATGGTCATAAAGGGGCTGTTATGGACAAGAAAGCTCACCATGACCTCTGGAGAGAGCAAGGAAGTTCATAATAAGCACCAGGAAGAACCAAGAAGCTCAAGGACACTTCTGAAGAGCAGGAGGCCCTGAGCAGCAGTGATTTGCCATATGTAGGTGTGGGAGAGGGTCAGGGTGTGTCAGGGAGAAGCAATGAGATGACTGATGGCATTAGTGAACCATTCCAGCCATGTCTGAGCCCAAAAATGAAAAGCATTGATGGAAAAGTTGAAATGGAAAGTTGATGTCTGCAGATGGAGAAGGAATAGGAGGAAGATTTTCCTGGGAATATGGAAGGAAGAAAGGCCTCTCTTGGGCTAATCGTATATAGTAGTGACATTTCCATCCTGTGGGCATGGCTGTAGCTGGGAGATGCGGAATGGCTGCTGCTGGGGGTCGCTGTGCTCAGTCATGGCCCATGAGCTGAACCTGCTCTGCTCCTCTCTTAAACTGCCCACATGCAATCATCCACGAACCTGGTAGATGCATGAACCTCCTGGAGTGCTGGGATATGGATCCAAATAGAGGATGCAAGCAAGTTTGGGAGTGGGACATTGAGGTGATTGGTGATCATTGCCAGGTGTATGAAAGAAGCTGGATGAGTTGTAAGGAACTCAAAAGCATCTCCAACTCCACAGAAACCAGAGTCTTACAGTTAAAACAACAGTAGTTGACATAAAACCCACCCCCAAAACACAAAACACTCACAGTGATCACAAGAAAATCCTTGAAAAAAAATTGAGAAAAATCTACTAGGTCCCAGGGGTCAGGGCTCAGCCATTCTGGTGATAAACAGACATCAAAGGCTGACATGGCATGAAAGCCACCTCCACATTGCCCTCACCACCTGTAACCAGTGTCTCCAAGTCTTTCCTTCACCAACCTTCAGGGACAGGGACCTCGACTGGTTGTTTCCTTCACAGCTGTGTCAGTGATGGCCCTTCATGAGGTCCCAAACACCCTCGGAAACTTGGGGTTTGCTTCTGCCTTTCACTTCATGAGAGGTTTGTTCATTCTTTCAGCAGCTGCAGTTCAGGATCATGGCACCAGAGGGCTCATTAACATCTAAAATACTCATACAAGCAAGCCTTTGTTCATCATTTTCCTAAAGGCTTGAAGTCTGGTGTGGATGATTAAGGAGATTTCAGAAACCGCCAAACAGAGAGCATTTCATTAGAAAATAGCAGTAAAGCCAAATTTCTTCTATTTCCTTTCCTGCTCCTACTTCCCTCCCTTTCCAGAACAGGTGGTATCAGCAATCTCCTGTTCATATTGATCTGGAGCGTCTCCTGATAAAGACTGAAGATGTCAGTCAGCTTGAGTGCCTGACTAACAAGAACACCTCAAGAGGAACCACACTCCTCTGGACCAAAATGTGAGTGCTCCTGGGAATCTCAGGTTCCACAGCACAGCCATACTAGTGTTCGGGGAGCTGGTGAAATGCTCCATCTCCTTTTCTATAATGGTGTCTGAGTTTGCTCAGGTCACCCCTGACTTGAGCTCCACCCACTCCTGGGTGTTCTCCGGTCTCCTGCCTTCAGGAACAAAGTCCCAGGAGACCTTGCTGGTGAAAATGGAGGCAAAGAAGCCATGAAGAACCTCAGTCCTTTCTGATTCTACTCTTAGGAAGTTCAGCAGCAGACCCACGTTAACCCTGTCTATTGTTTTACTGTAAGGAAGCTGTGTCAGCTGATTTTGCTGCCCTCAGCCTTCCCTACAGGTATCCAGTCCAGGGGAACTTGGCATCATCCCTACATCCATGGAAAAGATTTCCTCCTTTGCAGCTCCCCCTGCTTCCACCTCCTGTGTGCTGCCTTTGTGCCCTGGAGCTCTGTCAGTTCAGAGGAGCAGCCTCACGAAATAAATGCTTCTTTTCATGGGTACTTGGAGAGATCATTCTTGTGCTTGGAGCAGGCTGTCCTCTAAGGCTTCTCAGATCTACTGAGCTCCTTCACCCTTCAGACTGACTTCCATGTCACCACTTCACCCACCATCCCCCAATATGTCAAAGTCTTATTCTCTGGATTCCACCAGCCTGTGCTCTGCTGCTGGTCTTCCTCCCTC
Source organism: Patagioenas fasciata (assembly GCF_037038585.1). Taxonomy (NCBI): domain Eukaryota; kingdom Metazoa; phylum Chordata; class Aves; order Columbiformes; family Columbidae; genus Patagioenas; species Patagioenas fasciata. The sequence goes on from NC_092526.1 coordinate 41,254,207, forward strand.
CCCTCTGGTGCCTGGAACCCCACTGTTGCCTGGTCACAACAGCCAAGTTAGACACTGATGTTCACATCCCTCACCAGCTCTTCCTTGTTTCCCAGTTCCAGATGATCATCATCCTTATTGTCCCACCAGGTAGCCACGTTAAGAAGTGGTCCCAAGATCCCCTGGACTGTTGGCACCTGCCGCTTTGCCTGTTCAGTGAATGCCGGGGCAATTACAGTTCCCCATAGGAACCTGCTCATTGATTTGAGACTTCCTCAGATTACTGACAGATCTTTTCCATTTCTTCTCCATGATCAAATAGTTTGTAACACCCAACATGTTATCACCCTATATTTGGTTTACACGGCAAAATCTTGGAACTGGGCGTGAGTGTGGCTGTGTTACAGTTGTCGTCTCTAAGAAAAGACAACAGGAGTTTAACCAGTATCAGACAGAGCCGATTTCAGCTGACTCCAAGATGGATCCACACTTGCCTAATCTGAGCCACTCACTGATGTTGTCAGCACCTCTGTTATATTGTATTTGAGAAAGGATAAAAAATGCTGCACAAGATCAGGTGGGAGAGAGGAGGGAGGAAATGTGAGAGAAAAAATGCTGCAGACACCAAGGTCATATCCCATAGGAGCCAAGCAGGTCACTCAGCAGGCCAAAGCTTGCTCTCCAGAAATCCTGCTCTTTGCCTTGTTATCATCTCCTAGGAGCCTCAACTCTACTTTCCCATCCCCGACTGTTCCATCTCTGAACAACTCTTTGTGGTTTGTAAGTGTGAAGTCCCACAGCGCACCTCACCTCACTGACTCCTCAGTCACACGTCAGGAAGATGTTGTCAATGAGCTCCAAACCCTCCTGGATGGCTGATGCCTTGCAAATACTGGGATATCTTAAATCTGACACAAGGACACTGCCTTGTAAACATGAGGCTTCTTTCATTTGTCTGAAGAGGGCCACATCTAATTCCTTTTCCTCATCAGTGAGCCTGTAGCTGATGTTCACCCACCACAAAATTGAGCAGGTTGTTCTGCACTCTCATGCTGACTCCTCAATTATCATCTGATATTCTCTGTCCACAGGCAGAGCTCCATGTATTCCTGCTGCTCTCCCACAGGAAGGGAAAGCTCCACTCAAAGTCCAGACCTCTGGCATTATGAGCACCAGATCCCCAAGACCCCCCAGTATCTCCAGAAGATGGTATTTGTAGTGCCCTACAAGTCCTTATGCTGTTATGTTGGAAGAGACACTCTTAACAGAATAAGCCATATGCATGGAAACATTAACAGCTGAACAAACACAGCTTCAATCCAGAGAGAGTCACGACTCTGAGGAAATCTGGGATTTGCATATCAGAAAGCTCTGAAGTTTCATAAGGAGAAGTGGTCAGTTCTGTATTAGGGCAGGAAAATAACCCCATCCATCAGGACAGACCAGGACCTGACACGCTGAGCAGTGACCCTGAGGAGAAAGGCCTGGGCACAACAAGGTCCCCACACAAGCCCGTGGTGCACGCTCATCATGAACAAGGCAGCTGCACACGGGGCTGCATCAGGAGGAGTGTGGGGACCCAGACACCTGGAGTTCTCATCCCATTCGGTTCAGCACTGGTGTGACCCCACACACATGGGTGTGTGCCAGTGTGAGGCTTCCCAGTTTGGAGAAGCAGGGAGGAACTGGAGAGTGCAGGGCTCTGCCAAGGCAGGTTCAGCACCCTGTGCACATGGTGTGGGATGCTGAGGGACCTGGGCTGCTTTGGCCCAGCAGTGCTGGGGAGGCTGCAGCAGTGTAGGAGTAGCCTGAACAGTGCTAGAAGGGTGGTTTCCCACTTCATAGTGGGAAAGAGCTTGAGAAAGAAATAAAGGCACAAAGTGCAGCTGGGGAGGTCCAGGCTGGACATGAGCAGGAAAGAATGTGACTGGAAGGGCAGTGCTGCGGTGGAGCAGATCACCAGAGGGAGTCTGCATCAGCCCAAGGCTTTGTGCTTCAAGGAACAGCTGGGGAGGATGGAGAGGTCTCAGCAAAGGAAGGAAGATGCTCAGACAAGAGCAAGGTGGGGCAGCAGGGGGGATGTCTCCAGCCTGCGGGGAAAGAGGTGCAGGTGATGCCACAGCATAGGAGAGGCTGTGGTGGAGATGATCAAGGGAGGTAAAGAGGCTGAAAGCCCCCACCAGACATGAGCTCCTTCTCCCCTTGGCTATGGCTGTTGTTCTGCACCTCTTATGCCTGTGAGGAGACACCTTGTTCTTACAGCACAGGGGCCTCATGGCTCACTTTCTCACCCCGCATTTCTACCCCAGCATTTCTGCACCTTCACTGCTGTGTCTGCACCCTCACTGGATGTTCTTTGGAACACAAACCGTGGGCTGATCCAGCTCCCTCTGGGTGACCTCTTGCCTCACAGCACTGCTCTTCCACTGACATTTCTTCCTCCTGATATCCAGTCTCCACTTACCAATCTGCACTTGGTGGCTTTTTTTTTTTTCTTTCCTGCTTTTTCCCACTACCTGGGAAAGCTTTACCTCCTCAGAAACTGCCCATGAAGCAGGGAAACCAACCTGTTAGGCTTCCTCTGGTCTTTCAGTTGACTAGGGAGAAGTAACCTCACCATGATCTTCTAAATCCCACAAGTGCTGCTGGCCTTTCAGCTTCTCTCATAGGCATGATGTTCTTTCCCAGCCATGTCCCTGCTGCTGGGCTGTCACCTCCAGAGACAGAACTGACCTCACTGTTCCCTTCACAGCCACATGATTCTGACTGGATTATGAGTGACTGAGATACAACTGACCTCACAATGCCACACCCACCCATCACCCTCCTCATAACCCAGGACCTGACCAAGACTGAATTGTGCTCTACACAGTCCTACACCTGCCCCTCTTTCCCACAGGCTGTAGACACCCATCTTGCTTCCTCACCTTCTTCAGTTTTGTCAAATATATTTTCTACTAACAATGTGAGTTAAAAGCACTCCTCACTGGAACTGCTGCAATTAATGTTAACCACTTCTAGATCTCCTCTCCTCTTTGACCTTTTTTTATTGTTTTTACTATATATTCTCTCCAGAAACTTCTCCAAGGCAAAAATTTTGTCAAATCACAGAATAACTCAGGTTTGCAGAGAGCCCTTGTCTCACTCATCTTGTCTCACTCTCCTGCTCAGGGTGAACCAGGTGAGGTTGCTCAAGGCCTCCACCCAGGTTTGCATCATCCTCAAAGGCACTGAAAATCCACTCTGTTACATCTTGGAAGGGGAAAATAAAGATGTTCAACAGTGTTGGCCCAAGTGCTGGTCACTGAGAGATGACACCAGTAACTGGCTGCACAGAGGACTTTGTCCCACTGATGATATTTGTGCTTGATGGTTCAGCCAACTTCCCACCCAGCATCCACTTCTTGAGCCCCATGAGTACCACTCTGGCCAGAAGGAAACCATGGCTGAGGCCTGGCTGGAGGGCCGGGCCCAAAGGGTTGTGGTGAATGGAGCCAACTCCAGTTAGCGTCCAGTCATGAGTGATGTCCCCAGGACTCAGTATCTAATCTCTTTATCAATGATCTGGATGAGGGGATCGAGTGCACCCTCAGTAAGTTTGCAGATGACACCAAATTGGGTGAGAGTGTTAATCTGCTGGAGGGTGGGAAGCCCATACAGAGGGATCTGCACCAGCTGCATCATTGGGATGAGGCCATTTGTCTGAGGTTTAACAAGGCCATGTGCTGGGTCCTGCACTTCTGTCACAACAACCCCTTGAACACTGCAGACTCAGGAAAGAGCAGCTGGTAAATTGCCTGGCAGAGAACAATCTGGGGGTGTTGATTGACAGCAGCTGAACATGAGCCAGCATGTGCCCAGGTGGCTGAAAAGGCCAATGGTATCCTGGTCTGCATCAGGAATAATGTGGCCAGCAGGACTAGAGAAGTGATTGTGCTACTGTACTTGGAAATGGTAAGGCCACATTTGGAATCCTGTGTTCAGTTTTGGGTCCCTCTTCACAAGAAGGACATTGAGGCACCAGAGAGAGTGCAGAGGAGGCGCCAAAGCTGCTGAGAGGCTGGAGCACAAATGTGATGAGGAGCGGTTGAGGAACTGGGGCTGTTCAGCCTGGAGAACAGGAGGCTGAGGGAAGACCATGTCCCAGGTGCAGAATCTGGCACTTGCTCTATTTGAAGTTCACGTGGCTGGTGATAGCTCAGTTCTCCAGTTTGTCGAGATCCCTCTGCAGGGTCTCTCTTCCCTCAAGTGTTGACAGTTCCCCTCAATTTTGTGTCATCAGCCAAATGACTAATTACACCTTCAAGTCCTGAGTCTAAGTCATTTATAAAGACATCACAGAGCACTGGCCCTAAGATGGATCCCTGTGGAACCCACTAATGAATGGTCACCAACCTGACATGACCCCATTTACTAGAACCCTTTGAGCCCAGCCCATCAGCCAATTGCCCACCCACTGCGTTGTGTGTTGACCCAGCTGTGTGCTGGACATCTTGTCCAGGAGGATCCTGTGAGAGACACTATCAAATTATACTGAAATCCAAAAAGAAGAACAGGTTTCCCTTGGTCAATTAGGTGGGTAACCTTGTCCTAGAATAAAATTAAGTTGGTCAGACAAGACTTTGCCCTCACAAACCCATGTTGTCTGGAACCAATGACTGCATTGTCATTCAGATGTTTTTCATCTGAAGGAGTTACCCGGAGTTACCCCTGTGTCTGTGTCTTTCTGGCCAGGAGTCTGTCCTGAGAAGGGGATCCAGCCTCTGCCACTCTCTGGAGAGACAAACCCTGTGTTCATGACACCAGGGAACAAAAGGGTGACTTGTGCAAGACCACCCTTCATCTGAACCAATTAGGCATGTACTTGTGGATGGGCTATCCAGCCTTATAGTGTGAACGCCCGTATAATTGACACTGCCCAGAACGGCTAATGCAGACACAGATTCCTGTGCTGCAGAGATTTATTTTTAGGCAGAATAATCTTTTGTTTCCTTTTTATTTTTTATTTGATGCTATTACACAAACACTTAGAGGATTATTGATGTATTTTAACATGATTATCCACAGAATTCCCACCAGCTTTGCATCTCAAGGAGTGGGAGGACAAAAACCAAGGGAAGGATGGGTCGGACACTGTCCTGGGATGTGTGAAACTGAAGTGTGCGCCCATCTCCCCAACACTTGCCCTGACAGTGAAGAGTGTGAGAAACTCTCTGCCAACCAGCTTGCAGCCAATGTTGTCTTGCCAGCTCAGGATTGGAGAAGAACCTGGGTGGGGGCAAATGGAAAGAGATACTAAAGATGTAGTCAGGGCTGTTTCGTGGCACTTATAAAGCAGCCCTGCACCTCATATGAATTATGCCTGTCATCAGGAATAACTTGAGAGCTGTCCCTAAATTGAAAACATGAAGGGGGTGAAAGGACAGCATCATTCAGGCAGGATGGGACCTCAGGAGGTGTCTTGACCAACCTCCTCCTCAAAGCAGGGTCAGACCAGATTAGTCAGGGGCCTATACAAACACATCTTGGACACTTTCTGGGGTAGAGCGGATGGACACTCCTGGGAAACAGCTTCCAGTGCTTGACTGTCCTCATGACTGGAAAGTTTCTCCCTTTCTATGGCACCTTTCCAAGCCCAACCATCCAGATTGCTTTTTACCCACCTATTTGCACACTGACACAGACCATAATATCCTACCTTGGACACAAGAATACCGTGGGGGATGATGCTGATTGCTTTGCTGACTTCCAGGTAACAGACCACCTCTGCTCTGACCACGTCCAGAAACCCCGTCCTTTCCTCGCAGAAAGCAAAGAGGATGGACAGGCACAACCTGCCCTGGGTAAATCCTGTCACCTTGTCTTCCAGACACCCAGAAATGGGGTCCCAGTGGACATGTTCTGGGGCACAGCCCTTAGTTCCCCTGCTCACCCATTGGCCATTTTGAAAAGTGCACACACTGTGTGAGAGCTGCCAGTGGTCAGGGAGTCCCCCCAGTCTCCATGAGCTTTCCAAGATGGTGGAGAGTGGCCTCACTGTGACATTGTCCTGCTGTCTCAGCTCCTGGGATGCTGCCCCTGCTGTCCCATAGACTGGAAAGGGTTGTGTTTGTTCCAGTGACCACTGACTTGATGCCCATCCACTGCTGGTTGTTCTGCCTTGAGTCACAGAGGCCTAGGAGACCTTGCTGGTGAAGAGGGAGGACAAGATACACAGAGAATATCACTTCTCTCCCTTCTTAAATTCATCAGTTACCACACAGTGTCTTTGTTTCTCCTTTAACTGTTCCTGCAGTAGTAGCAGCTCATTATGGGGCCCTTGAATTGCCTTACAGGTCTAGACTGAGTTCTGATCTGGATTGTCTGGGTGTCTGAAAGAGAAGGTGATGGGGTTTACCCAAGGGTACGTTGTGCCTGCCCATACTCTTTGCTTTCTGTGAGCTAAAAACAGGAGTGATGTGAGGAAAACATTGATGGTCTGTTACCTGGAAGTCAGCAAGGAATCCAGCATCATTTCCTGCAATATTTTTGTATCCAAGGTAGGATAAAGCCCTGAGTTATCTGGTCCGATGCTGCTTTGAGCAGGAGGTTGGTCAAGACACCTTCCAAACTCCTGCTGAACCTGAATAACATTGTCCTTTCATCCCCTTCATGTTTATAATTTAGACAAAGCTCTCAGTTTCTCACTGTCCACAGGAATAATTCACATGAGATGCAGGACTGCTTTACAGGTACCATAAACAGTCCTGACTACAACTTTTGCATCCCTTTTCATTTGCTCCAACCCAGGGTCTTTTTTACTGTCCTAATACCCTTCCAGAAAGAACAGGTCATCCTGTTAGTCCTTTCAGAGCAGTTTGTTCAAGTGGTGTCAGCATCCATGTACAGAGCCTGCACATCAGCCAGACATCAAAGCCACCATTGCAGAAATGGGCATGAGACACTTGAGCACCTCCTTAAACCCAGATATCAGCATGACATGTCTGCTGAGATTACAGTGAACTCCTAAACTGTAAGTGCAGAGCACCAGGTGGCCTTCTGTGCCTCTAGGGAGAAATTGATGTGCTCTGCTCACTCCCTGAAATGCCTGTACACCAATGCGTGCAGCATGGGGAATAAGCAGGAGGAGTTAGAATCCTATGTTCGGTCGGGAGATTATGACCTGGTGGCAATCACAGAAACGTGGTGGGACAGTTTACATGACTGGAATGTGGTCATGGGTGGCTACGCCCTTTTCAGGACAGACAGGCCAGCCAGGTGTGGTGGTGGAGTTGCTCTCTATGTGAGAGAGCAACTGTAATGTACTAAATTCTACCCAGGAGCGGATGAGGAATGAGTTGAGAGTGTATGGGTCAGGATCAAGGGGCAGGCTGGCAGGGGTGATATGGTTGTAGGTGTCTATTATAGGCCACCAGATCAGGCTGAGGAAGCTGATGAGGCCTTCTATGCGCAGATGAGAGTGGCCTCACAGTCACAGGCCCTGGTTGTTCTGGGTGATTTTAACTTCCCTGATTTTGCTGGAAGGACCATTCAGCCAGCCAGTCACAGTCCAGGAGGTTCCTCCAGTGCATTGATGATAACTTTCTCATGCAGATGGTGGAGGAGCCAACTAGGAGAGGTGCACTGCTGGATCTCATCCTCACTAACAAAGAGGGTCTGGTCGAAGCAGTAAAGGTTAAGGGCTGTCTGGGTTGCAGTGACCACGAGATGGTGGAGTTCAGCATCTTGTGTGGCAGAAACAGAATAGCAAGTAGAATTGCAATCCTGGACTTCAGCAGGGCTAACTTCTGCCTTTTCAAGCAATTGCTGGGGGAAATCCCATGGGCAAGACTGCTTGAAGGAAAAGGGGCCCAAGAGAGCTGGATTGCATTCAGAGATTTCTTCTTCCACGCTCAGGATCAGAGCATCCCTACATGTAGGAAGTCGAGGAAGGGAACCAGGAGACCTGTGTGGTTGAATAGGGATCTGTTGGGTATGCTCAAGCAGAAGTGGAGAGTTTACAGGTCATGGAAGCAGGGGCTGGCCACTTGGGAGGAATATAAGGCTGCTGTTAGAGGATGTAGGAAGACAGCTAGGATAGCCAAGGCCTCCTTAGAATTACAGCTGGTGAGAGGGGTCAAGGACAGCAAGAAGAACTTTTTCAAATACATAGCAGATAAAACTAATACCAGAGGCAATGTAGGCCCACTGATGAATGAGGTGGGTGCCCTGGTGGCAGAAGACACAGAGAAGGCAGAATTGCTGAATGCCTTCTTTGTCTCTGTCTACTCTGCTGGAGGCTGTCCTGGGGAACCCTGGACCCCTGAGACCCCGGATGAAGCCAGGTCAATGGAGGAGTTTGCTTTAGTCGATGAGGACTGGGTTAGGGAGCAATTAAATAGTCTGGACATCCATAAATCCATGGGTCCAGATGGGATGCATCCGCGGGTGCTGAGGGAGCTGGCTGAGGTCATTGCTGGACCGCTCTCCATCATTTTTGCCAAGTCTTGGGAAACGGAGAGGTGCCCGAGGACTGGAGGAAAGCAAATGTCACTCCAGTCTTCAAAAAGGGCAAGAAGGAGGACCCGGATAATTATAGACTGGTCAGCCTCACCTCTGTCCCTGGGAAAGTAGTGCAACAGCTTATCCTTGGTGTCATCTCAAGGCATATCAAGAATAAGATGGTTATTAGGGGCAGTCAGCATGGCTTTACCAAGGGTAAGTCATGCATGACCAATCTCATAGCCTTTTATGAGAATGTAACAAGGTGGATGGATGATGGCAGAGCGGTGGATGTGGTTTACCTTGACTTCAGTAAAGCCTTTGACACAGTCTCTCACAGCATCCTCACAGCTAAGATGAGGAGGTGTGGTCTAGACAATAGAGTAGTGAGGTGGGTTGCAAACTGGCTTAAAGAGAGAAGCCAGAGAGTGGTGGTCAATGGTGCGGAGTCCAGTTGGAGGCCAGTATCTAGTGGAGTGCCTCAGGGGTCAGTGCTGGGGCCAATATTGTTCAATCTATTCATTAACAATTTAGACGAGGGAATTGAGTGTACTATCAGCAAGTTTGCTGATGACACTAAGTTGGGAGGAGTGGCTGACACCCCAGAAGGCTGTGCTGCCATCCAGCGGGACCTGGACAGGCTGGAGAGTTGGGCGGGGAATAACCTGATGAAATTTAACAAGGGAGAGTGTAGAGTCCTGCATCTGGGCAAGAACAACCCCAGGTTACAGTATAGGTTGGGAAATTACATATTAGAGAGCAGTGTAGGGGAAAGGGACCGGGGGGTCCTGGTGGACAACAGGATGACCATGATCCAGCACTGTGCCCTTGTGGCCAGGAAGGCCAATGGTATCCTTGGGTGTATTACAAGAGTGGTGGTCAGTAGATCGAGAGAGGTCCTCCTTCCCCTCTACTCCGCCCTGGTGAGACCCCATCTGGAATATTGTGTCCAGTTCTGGGCCCCTCAGTTCAAGAAGGAGAGGGAACTGCTGGAAAGGGTCCAGCGTAGGGCAACAAAGATCATTAAGGGAGTGGAGCACCTCCCTTATGAAGAAAGGCTGAGGGAGCTGGGGCTCTTTAGTTTGGAGAAGAGGAGACTGAGGGGTGACCTTATTAATGTTTATAAATATATAAAGGGTGAGTGCCACGAGGATGGAGCCAGGCTCTTCTCAGTGGCAAACAATGATAGGACAAGGGGTAATGGGATCAAGCTGGAACACAAGAGGTTCCACTTAAATTTGAGAAAGAACTTCTTCTCAGTGAGGATGACAGAGCCTGGACCAGGCTGCCCAGGGGAGTTGTGGAGTCTCCTTCCCTGGAGACATTCAAAGCCCGCCTGGACACATTCCTGTGCGACCTCTCCTAGGCGTTCCTGCTCCAGCAGGGGGATTGGACTAGATGATCTTTTGAGGTCCCTTCCAATCCCAAACATATTGTGATACTGTGATACTGTGATGTGAGTCCTGATTGGGTATCCTGGTTTGTTTCCTGACCCATGTGGTGCTTCAGGCTGTGAAGAGAATCAAAACCAGCCATTTGACTGGGGTAGTTCCATTTTACACGTGTCACACAGGGCAGATGAAGGGAGCTCAGAACTCCAGACTCTGCTGCACAGTTGGGACTGCAAGGATTGGAAATGCAGGTAACAGTGTGTGTCAGTGCACATCACATAAAGATTCTGGTTTCCTTTGTGCCTTTGTACCAAAGCTCAATCTGACTAGATTTTGAAAGGATTGCTTCAAACCCTGTGACCCAAATCTCTACAACTGTCTCTCCTCAACAGCCTTTTACCCCAAGAAGGGGAAAACTTCCAATGCAGGCACCAAACCAGTGCCCAACCTGCGTGGAGAGCCAGGACAGTTGTGCCACACAACAGCAGTCTCTGAGGGAAGATGGAGGAGATGGAACTGAAATGGTTTCAACCCAAATCAGAGAATCATAGAGTCATTTAGTCTGGAAAAGACCCTTAAGAACATGGAGTCCAACTGCACATCAAGAACTGCCAAAGACACCACTAAACCACATCCCATAGCGCCACATCTCCATGTTTTCTAAATAGCTCCAACAATGGAAGCTCCAATCCTGAGCTGGCAGGACACCATCGGCTGCAGTTGGACATAAGATACTGGTCATGATTGTGAGTTCAGCCCTCACTGGCAGAATGTCTCACACCCCTCACTGAGGAGGGCAGGGGGTTGGGAGATGGGAGCACGTTTCAGTTTCCAGATCCCAGGACAGAGCCCTGGGACATCCTGCCCTTGAACTCTGGCATCCCATTTCTTGAGATGCAAAACTGGTGGCCTTCTGTGGATAATCATGTTAAAATACATGAATAATCCTTCAAGTCTTTGTGTAATTGTGGGAAACTGTAGCGGGTCTGTGGAATCCTTGACAGAAAGTATGGGAGTAGAGATCAACCTTGAAGATATTAAGGTTTACCCTTGAGAAGAATAAGAGTAAAGGAGTATCCGGAGATATGGAGATGTACCTGTGAGAGACGAGAGATGTACCTGTGAGAGAGAAGGGGATAGAAGAATAACATGGATGATAGCAAAATTAACCAGTGAGATATTAGTGCTGTAACTTGTAACCAATAGTGAAAAGTCACATGAACTGGTAGAATTGTATAAAAATGCACTTGTAGCAATAAATGGCATCTATTACTTTCATCCTGGAAGAACTTGGTCCATGTTGTTTGTCTGTCTCAACCGCGACATCTGGTGACCCCCACGTGATCCTGCCTGTGAAGACGGAGCCTGGTACAGCTGATAGAGCAGCCGAGGAGAGCTGCCGAAGATTCGGATCATTGAAAAGACACCTCGCTAAGGAGTAGGTGAGCTACCGGGAACATGGGGGAGAACTTATTTAAAGAAGCTGCTTCTGAAGAAGCGGGTTGTTAGCCTTCCGGAACTGACTTTAAGAAAAATGTTACTATGGGGCAAAGCACAAGGTTTAGAGGTTAATCCTGTGACAGCATTTAGTGTGTCACAATGGAGGGACTTGGGAGATAAACTGTTTGATAATACTACCCAAGGGTCCAAGGAAGCAACTGAACTGTTAACAACGTGGCGTTTGTTATTAGACACTCTGAAAGAGTTAAAACAGCAACAGGATAAGGCAGAGGTGGCGGAGGGGGATGGTCTTCCTGGTTCTCCTGGGCCAGATTCGGAGGAAAAGGCGAGACTAAGTACTACTCCGAACTCCCTTGTTACTAAAGATTCATCAAAAATGCCCAAGTCCATATTATCTGATACAGGTAAGGATCCGTGACACTTTCTTGGAAAGTTAAAAGGAATAGAGGAGGAGCGTACGTATGTGTGGCCCCGAGATCAGACAAAAATTATGAAAGAGTTGTATACATATGTGTGGCCCCGAGATCAGATAAAAGCTATGAAAGACTCACATGAAAATACAGCATTGGGTTATATACGATCTCGGGAGGGGCCCCCGGAGCACCGGTCAGAGCAGTGCATTCAACCGACTGCTCCGCCATCATCAATCAATCATGACTCAAACGTCTGCTCCACCATCATCAGTCGCGGTTCCGCTGTCTGCGTCACTGCCATTAATCACAGTTCAACCTTCTGCCCCACCGCTATCAGTCGTGGAAGGAAAAAGTGGACATTCTTTTTCCTATCCCCCCTTGCCTGGAGATTTAGGTGGGGAGGATCCTCCCGTGGTGAGCCAGACAGAGCCAAATAATGTAATTCCTATAAATTTGGGTCCCCCCAGCCTGCCCCCGCTCCCCTCCCACGCTGCTGCAGAGCAAATTCCCGAGGGTGGGGGTAGAGTTTCAGAGTGTAAACCAAACTTACCAAAAAGTTGAGATTTACCCCCAGCTTTGATTACAGTTAGACCACGGGACCCTGTGCATTTCTGGAAGAGTGGGAAGGCTAAAGCTATGGAAATAGGGGAATGGGATCTATCAGAAACTATATCGGTTCCTTCCTCTGTTACTGAGCCGCCACCTGTTGAATCTGTTGGATCTATGGCATTTCCTGTCATATACCATAATCCTGCAGGCGGGGAGCCCCATGAGCACGTTTCTTATTCCTGGAAAGTAATTCAAGATTAGCAAAAAGCCACTGCCCAGTACGGGCCTAACTCCCCTGCAGTTATGCAGCTGTTATGTTTGTTATATATGGAAGCTATGACTCCCTACGATGTTTCTCAGTTAGCTCAGGTTATTTTTCAACCTGTACAGCTCTCAGTGTTTCAAAGTATTTGGCAGCAAAGGGCTGAGGCACAAGCACTGGTAAACATACAATACCCAGACACTGATCCCTGTTCTTTTACAGATGCGGATGTATTGATGGGCTTGGGGCAGTATATTAATCCGCAACTTCAAGCACAATGGCCTCCTCTTGTGCTTGAGCAAGTGAAGACCATAGGGATCGAGGCTATAATTAGAACAGCGGAGCTGGCAGAACCAAAACAGAGATACACTGCTATCAAGCAGGGTCCTAAAGAGCCGTTTTTTTCCTTCATTGAAAAATTACAAGCGGCTGTCGAACACCAGGTGTTCGATGTGAATGTCCGGGGACTGCTGGTAAAACAGCTAGCTCGTGATAATGCTAATACAGATTGCCAGAAACTGATTGAAACTTTGCCAGGGGCTCCAACTTTAGAAGCAATGATTACTGCTTGTGCCAAGGTCGGTTCAGTGGAACATAAAATGACTGCACTTGCTGCTGCTATGGCAGCAGCTAAAATACAAGATCAAAAGTGCTATGAACACGGTCGGAATGGTCATGTAAGACTCATCTGTCCACATAAAAACAAACAGGCTTCAAAAGCTGTAAACACACCTGTCTATGATACAGCCTCAGTAACTTGCTTCAAATGTGGAAAAAAGGGACATTTTTCTAGGCAGTGTCATTCTAAGTATCATTCTAATGAACAGCCACTGCAACAGGGAAACGACAAGAAGAACACGAAGGGGCGCACGCAGACACAAATGCCTCCTTCAACAACACTTTGCAGCCCTGGCAATCCGTTTCTGGGGTCAGTGCACACGTAGCCCTCTGTGACACACTATCAGAAAAAACAGTGGAGCAGCCGGGATGGATGTATCCACCACCCACACAGTAACTACAACAACTCAAGAGGTGCATAAAGTGCCCCTGGATGCTTGGGGGCCAATTGGCAGAGGACTGAGTGCTTTGTTAATAGGACGATCAAGTAGTACCCTGCAAAGATTAATGGTACACGTGGGGGTTATTGATGCGGACTATACAGGACAAATTTGTGCCTTGGTTTCCACAGCGATACCACCTGTGACAATACAAAAAGGAACACGTTTAGCTCAACTTGTGCCCTTTTTGAGTTCTGTTCCTAGGACTGAGCAAGTTCTTCGTGGGGACAGTGGACCTGGTTCAACTGGAAAGCCACTTATTTTTTGATCTCAAACAGTGTCAGAGAAAAGGCCACAAATGGTTTGTACACTCATAATGAATGCTTTTGTTCCCAGCCAGGTGAAGCTTACTGGACTGCTTGATACAGGAGCAGATGTCACTATAATTTCACAACAGGACTGGCCTCCTTCTTGGCCCTTGGTTTCAAATACTGTGGGGGTGATGGGACTGGGTGGAGTCGCAAACAGTTTGATGTCAGCTAAACCAATAGTGATTGCTAATCCTGAAAACCAAAGGGCTACAGTGAGACCTTATGTGGCCCCAGTCCCGCTGAACTTATAGGGGAGGGATTGCTTAGGGCAGTGGGGAGTATGGATAACTACGGATTTTTAGCAGGGGTCACTGTGATGCAGGGTGTTTCTCAACCCACTTTAGCACTAAGATGGTTAGCTGAAAGACCAGTATGGGTCAATCAGTGGCCCCTTGCTCAGGAAAAACTTACAGCCCTGCAATATATTGTGATGAAGCAGCTAACTGCGGGACACATAGAGATCTCACATAGCCCTTGGAATACTCCTGTGTTTGTTATCAAAAAGAAATCTGGAAAATGGAGATTATTACATGACCTATGAAAGGTTAATGAGGTTATGGCAACTATGGGAGCTTTGCAACCAGGTTTACCTTCTCCTACAATGATTCCAATGCAGTGGGAAATTGTTGTAATAGATTTGAAGGATTGTTTCTTTACTATTCCTTTAGCAGAACAAGACATGGAAAAGTTTGCCTTTACTGTTCCGTCTGTAAATAATGGAGAGCTAGCAATAAGGTATCATTGGAAAGTGCTGCCACAAGGGATGAAAAATTCACCTACCATATGTCAATGGTATGTGGCAAAAGCTCTGAGTCCGGTACGTACTTTGTTTGCATCAGGGTATTGCTATCATTATATGGATGACATTTTGCTGGCCGCAGCAACGCCACAAAAATTGAGTGAAATGGAAAATAAGGCACGTGAGTCATTAAATCAGTATGGGCTGGTTGTTGCACCTGAGAAGGTGCAACGACAACAGCCATGGCTTTATTTGGGCATGAAAATTTTGGATCAGACAGTGATACCACAACCTATAAAACTGCAAGTAAAAATCAAAACACTGAATGATGTGCAAAAATTGGAAGGAATGATCAATTGGGTAAGACCTTATGTAGGAATCCCCTCTTCTCAATTGCAGCCATTGTTCGATCTCTTGCGAGGAGATACTAATATTTCTGCCCCTCGCACTTTGACAACAGAAAACCAGCAGGTAATTGCGAAAATTGAACAAGCAATCAGTAGTAAGCACATATGGAGAATTGATTTGACAGTGCCTGTACAAGCAATTGTTTTGATTGATCAATGCATTCCTTTTGCTATGATCGCACAATGGCACGAGAAATGGGGAGATCCTTTACATATTTTAGAGTGGGTCTTTTTGCCAGAAAAGTCAAAAAAGACAGCCCCGGGTCTTTTTGAACTGGTGGCTCAGGTAATTATTAAAATCAGATCACGCTGCATGGAATTAATGGCAAGAGACCCAGAAACAATCATGCTTCCTGTGCAAAGTCATTATTTTGAATGGTGTATGGCTGATAGTTCTGCACTACAAGTAGTTATGATGAATTATACGAGTCAAATCAGTTATCATTTGCCCTCACATCCAGTGATTGAATTAGGCAGACAGGTAAGATTTGGTCAGAAGCAACTGAATCAATCAAGCCCAGTAAATGGACCTACAGTATTTACAGATGGATCAGGAAGGACGGACAAGGCAGCCATTGTTTGGAAGGATGGACCACAGTGGCAACATCAAGTAGAATATCAGGAAGGATCACCACAAGTGGTCAAACTTAGAGCAATGACCATGGCGTTTCAGGCCTTTCCTGGCCCTGCGAATATTGTGACAGATTCTGCTTATGTGGCTGGGCTTGTACAACGGTTGGATAAAGTTGTATTGGGACATGTGTCTAATGAAAAGTTATTTGGTATTTTAAAACTGTTATGGCTTGAAATTCAGAAGCATCATCATGAATATTATGTCATGCATGTTAAAAGTCATACTACGTTACCAGGTTTCATAATAGAAGGAAATGCAAAAGCAGATTCTCTATTTTCAGCAGTGATTTTAGGACCTGTTCCTGATGTTAAACAACAGGCAATAGCCTCACATCATTTCTATCATCAAGGCTATCGTGCCTTGAGACGACAATTTGGCATTTCAAATTCTGAGGCACGTGCTATTGTTGCTGCATGCCCTGATTGTCAAGATCAGCATATTCCTACCAATCCCCGTGGCCTTTGAGCCTTGCAAATTTAGCAAACTGATGTTACACATGTACCTGAATTTGGGCACTTGAAGTATGTTCATGTCTCTATAGACACCTTCTCTTCTGCTATCGTTGCCACTGCTCATACTGCAGAATCTGCACGAGATGTAATACGTCATTGGCAGCGTGCATTTTCCTTCTTGGGCGTTCTGCAACAGGTAAAAACAGTCAACGGCTCAGCATATGTATCGCGGAAAGTTGCTTCATTTCTACAGCTCTGGGGAGTATCTCATGTTACAGGTATTCCTCACTCTCCCACAGGGCAAGGTATTGTGGAACGCGCTCATGGAACACTCAAGCGTTTTCTTCAAAAACAAAAAGAGGGAATGTTGGATGAACCACCTGATGCACGCTTGGCTAAAGCCACATAGGTTTTAAACTTTTTGCAGGTTTCTGATGATGCCCAGATGCCGCCCATTCTACATCACTTTTCCTCTTTAGTGGTTCAAGAAAGGGTGGGTCCAGGGGCAAAAGTGTTGGTGCGGGATTTGCGCACAGGACAATGGACGGGTCCACATGAATTATTAACCTGGGGGAGAGGCTATGCTTGTGTCTCTACAGATCAAGGACCACAATGGTTACCTGAGCAAAATGTGAAACCTGTGTTGCCTTCCTAATGATGATTGCTGCAGCTGCTTCATCTTGGATGCTTGCACAGACAAAAACTAACATGTGGATTACTTTAGCAAACATGACTGGCCAGGATTCCATATGCCTAGCTATGGCATCTCCGGAAAACCTGTTCCACACATGCTTGGTTGGCATCCCCCTTGACGACTACAGCAGCATCACACAGCTGTTTCAAAATAGTGGTTGATCCAGAGGCATTGCAACAAACTGTAATAATACTAACATGGCACTTTGGATTAACTGTCTCCCGGAAATAGGCATTGAACCACAGGAACTGGAATTGCTGGGATCTGTGCCCATGGATGCTTGTATCCAGCTGGTTTGTGAAAAGTGCCAGGACAATATGCTAAAACATGAATGGATAAGACTGCAAAATGTTAATGCTACCCTTGATGACTACAGAAATGAAACTCGTTGGTGCAATGCCTCGCAGAAGAATCCAAGGGGTGTTGTTAACAATGTGGGACAGCGGCCCCGAAAACTTCCGTATGGTGTATTCTTGATCTGCGGAGATAGAGCCTGGCCAGGAATTCCTTCTAATGCTGTTGGAGGACCATATATTTTGGGATGATTAACTCTCTTAATGCCCAATGTATCCATGATAGTAGATCACAGAAAAGCTACACCGGAAAAACATTTTTTGCATGCATATAAGTCAAAATGTGATGACAGAGTAGATTCTTGGGGATCAGGATTAAGGGTTTTAGAGTCTCTTGTACCTGGTGTTGGCACAGCTAAAGCTCTAAATACTTTAGAAAAATTAGGATGTTGGCAAGCTAAGCAAACTAACAGAACTTCTAAGGCTTTAAGCGGACTTTTGTTAGATGTAGATTCTGTAAGACATGCTATACTGCAGAGCAGAGCTGCAATAGACTTTTTGTTATTAGCTCAAGGACACAGGTGTGAAGATTTTGAAGGTATGTGCTGTATGAACTTGTCAGATCATTCATAGTCAATTCATAAAAGTATACAATTGTTGAAAGAGGGGGTACAAAAGTTACAAGTTGATGATGGATGGGATTGGTTAAATAAATTGTTTAGTAGCTGGGGGCTTTCAGGGTGGTTGTTATCAGTAGTGAAAACAGGACTGATTGTTCTGATGATTGTTGTAGTCGTGTTACTAATGTTGCCATGCATGATTTCTCTGCTGCAAAGGGCCCTGCAGCAGACAAGTAAGGCAACATTTTTAGCACAAATACAAAAAGGGGAAATTGTGGGAAACTGCAGTGGGTCTGTGGAATCATTGACAAAAAGTATGGGAGTAGAGATCAACCTTGAAGATATTAAGATTTACCGTTGAGAAGGATGGGAGTAAAGGAGTATCCAGAGATATGGAGTTGTACCCGTGAGAGAGGAGAGATGTACCTGTGAGAGAGAAGGGGATAGAAGAATAACATGGATGATAGCAAAATTAACCAGTGAGATGTTAGTGCTGTAACTTGTAACCAATAGTGAAAAGTCACATGAACTGGTAGAATTGTATAAAAATGCACTTGTAGCAATAAATGGCATCTATTACTTTCATCCTGGAAGAACTTGGTCCATGTTGTTTGTCCGTCTCAACCGCGACATGTCTAGGAATGTCAGTTTTTAAAGAATAATAAAAGTTAAACATGTTTACATTTACATTTACATATCTGTAAAATGATATTGTGCATCTGTGGTAGCCCCTCTGGCAGTGACTATTAAATAGGTATTTGCACTATAAGTCTTCATACCTCATCCACAAGCGCACATCTAAGTGGCTCGGATGAAGGGTGGTCAGGCAAACGTCACCGTTTTTGTCCCCAGGTGCATGGACACTGCTCATGTGCCTCTGCAGAGAGTGGCAGGAGCTGGATCCCCTTCTCGGGACAGACTCCTTCCAGGAGAGACACAGACACAGGGGTAACTCATCAGGTCGTTACAGCATTTCACTCAGCATCAGTTTTGACATATTGGGTGCTTTCCTGTGACTGCCCTTTCTGCACAAATGATCATACAAAGACAACCTTTTAGTAAGACATGGTCATAAAGGGGCTGTTATGGACAAGAGAGCTCACCATGAACTCTGGAGAGAGCGAGGAAGTTTATAAGAAGCACCAGGAAGAACCAAGAAGCTCAAGGCCTCTTCTGAAGAGCAGGAGGCCATGAGCAGCCATGATTGACCATGTGTAGGTGTGGGAGAGGGTCGGGGGATGTCAGGGAGAAACAATGAGATGACTGATGGCTTTAGTGAACCCTTCCAGTCATGTCTGAGCCCAGAAATGGAAAGCAGTTGATGTCTGCAGGTGGAGGAGGAATAGGAGGCAGATTTTTCTGGGAATATGGAAGGAAGAAACCCCTCTCTTGGGCTAATAATGTATGGCAATGCCATTTCCATCCTGTGGGCATGGCTGTGCCTGGAAGATGGGGAATGGCTGCTGCTGGGGTGGCTGTGCTCTGTCATGGCCCATGAGCTGACCCTGCTCTGCTCCTCTCTTACACTGCCCACACTTGGATGGTCCTCAGGAATCATCCATGAACCTGGTGGATGCATGAACTTCCTGGAGTGATGGGTATGGATCCAAATAGAGGATTCAAGCAAGTTTGGGACTGGGACATTGAGGTGACAGGTGACCATTGCTAGGTGTTCTCGTTAGGATGTGTCTGAGCTGCTCCTGAGCCCCTGCACACACAGAGCTGCACCTGGGCAGTGTCAGGAGGTGTGAGCAGGACAGAGCTGAGCACACAGCAGGTGCGACGGGGTCTATGACACTGACAGGGAGCTGACCCAGAGACAGAGACACAGCTGCAGGCAGCACAGACATGAGCAGGGAGAGGGAGATGGACCAGAAATGCTGGGGAGGGGATTCAGGAACCCCCCTGCCATCTCCTGCAGTGCAGACACATCTCCCAGTGCAAAGCCCTGGTCTCCTTTCCTCATTCTATGCCCCAAAATCATGGGTTCTAGGTCATGAGTCTCCACCTCAGCAGCTGGACCTCCAGGTGAAGGGTTCCTGGAACATGGTACACAGAAAAGTTGCTAAAAGTACTTGCTCTACAGTGTCATTATGTGAGGGGCAGCAGCACAGTCGGGTAAGGAGAAGGTTCCACAGCATGCCCGTCTGCCTTTCTGTCCTTGCTTTATTTTCTGCTAGCACTGCAGTGTCCTTCCCTGTTTCTCCACCTGTCCCGGGAGCTCTTGCACTCTGGGGTTGGGGTGGGAGTGTGGGTCAGTTTTTGTTCTGACATCAGCTTAGGGGGACTTGCCCCAGAGGTGTGTTCATGGAAACTGGATGCTCAAGCTGTATTTTAAGCTGTGATGAACTGTTATTCAAACTTGGTAGAAAAAGAGAATGAGCAGAAACATCCCTCCATCAGGGAGGAGCTTTCCATGAGAAACAGCATATTATTTTCCTCAGAGAAGTCTACCCTAACTTGTCACTGTCCTTTCCTCCTTGCACAGATCCTCATGCCCACAGGCAGCAAATGTCCAACAGCAACTCCATCACCCAGTTCCTCCTCCTGGCGTTCGCAGACACACGGGAGCTGCAGCTCTTGCACTTCTGGCTCTTCCTGGGCATCTACCTGGCTGCCCTCCTGGGCAACAGCCTCACCATCACCACCATAGCCTGTGACCAGCACCTCCACACCCCCATGTACTTCTTCCTCCTCAACCTCGCCCTCCCCGACCTGGGCTGCATCTCCACCATTGTCCCTAAGTCCACGGCCAATTCCCTCTGGGAAAACAGGGCCATCTCCTTTCTGGGATGTGCTGCACAAGTCTTTATGTTTCTCTTTTGTATTGCAGCAAAGTATTGCCTTCTGACCATCATGGCCTATGACCACTACGTTGCCATCTGCAAACCCCTGAACTATGAGACCCTCCTGGGCAGCAGAGCTTGTGTCCACATGACAGCAGCTGCCTGGGCCACTGGGTTTCTCATTGTTCTGCTCCTCACGGCCAAAACATTTTCACTGCCACTGTGCAAGGGCAATGTCCTGCGCCAGTTCTTCTGTGAAATCCCCCACATCCTCAAGCTCTCCTGCTTAGACACCTACCTCAGAGAAGTTTGGCTTCTTGTGTTCAGTCTGTTAATCGGTTTTGGATGTTTTGTGTCCATTGTGGTGTCCTATGTGCAGATCTTCAGGGCCGTGCTGAGGATCCCCTCTGAGCAGGGACGGCACAAAGCCTTTTCCACCTGCCTCCCTCACCTGACCGTGGTCTCCCTCTACGTCAGCACTGGCATGTTTTCCTGGCTGAAACTCCCCTCCATCTCCTCCCCATTCCTGGACCTCGCGATGGCCATTCTGTACTCAGTGGTGCCTCCAGCAGTGAACTCCCTCATCTACAGTATGAGGAACCAGGAGCTCAAGGATGCCCTGAGGAAACTGATGACTGGCTGGTTTTCTGAAGCAAAAAACTGCCCATCTCCTTCTGCATAGGAGTTTTAATGTAACTAATTACAGGCCCAGCCTGTCATCTCTAATTTTTTTTTGTTGGTGGTGTTTCTATTGTGATAATGTTGTCATCCCCTTTCAAATTCACTGTCTGCTGTTCTTTTATAACCACTGACTGTGCCCTTTGTGTAATTAAACAAAATATAGAACCCTGTAGTGACTCTTTTTCATGGGATCCTTTCACCAAGACCTGTTTGGAGCTGCAGGAACAGTTGCTGTTGTGGGTGGAGAGGAAAAGAGTCCAGCATGGCAGCACCAGTGCCATGGCAGCACCAGTGCCAGGGAGCACCAGTGCTTGTTCTTCCAGAGCTGTTCTGGTTCCACTCCCACACTCTCCTTCTCATCCCTTGTGTTGGTGCAAGGCCTGAGTGCTCTGGCAGCTTGGTCACAGTCCTGCTGTGTGTCAGTCCTGTGAGCGCAGGCAGGGACAGGCAATGGGCACTGCTGTGACAGAGCTGGCCTCAGAACAGCCTTTCCAGATAGAAAGGTGACCTCCTCAGGCAGGACCAGAAGGTTTAGGTCTTCCTCCAAAGATTATCTCAAGAACATGCCCACAAAAGTGGCCACAGATTCAAACCGCATTGTACAGCTGAACAGTGTGTGTGTTGCAGGGCTGGCACACAGCAGTGTCCTCTCACAGCCAGGTCTCCTGCCAGAGAGCTGCAGGACCAGCAGAGCAGGGTCTGGGCTGTGCTTGTGGGTACTGGACATCCCATGCAATCTGCCCCAGTCATCATGGACTAATCCCTCACAACCTTCATTTCCAGCCCAGACTTCTTGCCCCAGTTCAGAGAGGTTCTTTGTCCCTCCTTGAAAAGACACTGAATGAGTAGGTCCAATGTCCATGTTTGCATTGTACAGATGAAATGTGAGCATGAACATCATGTATGAGAGGTGAGATGAACCCAAGTAAGCACAAATGTTGTCAGATATTCTGGGGGTGCCATTTTGCACTGGGGACACGTGAACCCTGTCTGTACATACAGACTGGGGGATGAGATGCTGGAGAGTAGCTCTGTGGAGAGGGATCTGGGAGTTCTGGTCGACAGTAAATTGAACAAGAGCTACCAGTGTCCCTGGAGCCAAGAGGGACCCGTGTCTTGGTGCATCCAGCACAGCACAGCCAGCCAGGCAGGGAGGATATTGTCCCACTCTGCTCTTCGCAGGGGGGCCCTCAGGAGATAAAGCTACTGGAGAGTGTCCAGAAGAGGCTACAAAGTTGGTGAAGGGTTTTGAGGAAAAGCCATATGAGGAGCAGCTGAAGTCCCTGGGTTTGTTCAGCTGGAGCAGAGAAGACTGAGGGCAGAGCTCATGGGGCTGCAGGTTCCTCATCAGGGAGCAGGAGGGGCAGGGCTGAATTCTTCTCTCTGTGACAGTAACAGAAATCGAGGGAATGGAAGAAGTTTTGCCAGGGAGGGTCAGGTTGGACATCAGGAAAAGGTTCTTCACCCAGAGGTGCTGGACACTGGAACAGGCTCCCCAGGGAGGTGTCACAGCCTCAACCTGACAGTGTTCAAGAAGAGACTGGACAACGTCCTCAGACACACGGTGTGACCTGTGGGGTGTCCTGTGCAGGGACAGGAGTTAGACTCAATGATCCATGTGGGTCCCTTCTAGCTCAGGACATTGTATGATTCTATGAAGGTTTGTGGGACAGACAAGGTCTCAAGGTCATTTTACATTTTGAGAAACATCCCATGGAAACTAAATGCAGCACTGGGTTGTGCTTCCTTTAACCAATGTCCCCGTGTCCATTCCACATGACATGGGATGTCTCAGATGAGTGCAGAGCAGGGTGACACACCACAGGGCTGAGGGACACTGTGACTCCTGCCTCTGTGTAAAAGGAACAGACTCTGTCTCTGAACATCCCTGGGTGCATAAGAAGCCCATGAGGCCAGCTCAGATGTGGACACCTGACAGACCCTGACATTTCTGTGTGTGACTCCAGGAACAAACCCCACTGGCCCAGGCAGATCAATCCAATGTGCTCCTGTCTGTTATGTCCAGCTTAGCCGTGATGCTGGATTGTGATCTCAGATGTGCTAGAGCAATCACAGAGGTTCTGAGGTCCTTGGAAAAAGCAGTTGTCAAACCTGTCTTCAAGAAAGGCAGGAATGAGAATTGTGAGAATTACAGGCTGGTCAGCCCAGCTCCATCCCTGGGAAGGGAATGGGACAAGTCTTCCTGCAGCCATGTACAGACACTTGAGAAACAAGAAAGGGATTGCAGAAACCAAATGGGCAGGGAAAGAAAGGCATGTTGTGCACACGGAAATTTGCAAGGTGTCAGACATGGTTTCCCGTGGTGTCCTTAGAATGCGACTGGTGCTCTCTGGGCTATAGAAGTGGATGCTGGATGGGAAGTTGGCTGTATGATGAAGCCCAAATGTCACCAGTGGTACAAAGTGCCCCGTGCAGCCAGTTAGCAGTGGAATCCCTCAGGGACCAGCACCTGGGCCAACACTGTTGAATGTCTTCTCCCCTGAATGATGTGACAGAGTGAACCTTCAGCTCCTTTGGAACTGATGATGGAACACAGTGTAGTTTCGGCTCCTTTGAGGATGGTGGAAAGCTGGGCAGAGGCTTTGGACAACCTCACCTGGTTCACCCTGCCATGAGCAGGACACTGAGACAAGATGATGTTCAAACCTGAGTTACTCTGTGATTCAAGGAATCTTTCCCTTGGAAAGGTTTTGGAAGAAGGAATAGGTGCAGGAACAAGAAAATAAAAAAATACAGGCAGAGGAGGAGACCTAAAAGGTGTCAAATAAACAGAGTAGTTCCTGTGAAGAATGTTTCTCTACTCAAATTGTTAGCAGGAAATCTATAATCAGCTCCCCAAACTCCCTGTTTTGCTCATTGGCCCTCCTGGGATTTACAGCACATTTCTTTACATCAGATTCTGCACTGAAGTTTGCATCTGATTGTTGCAGCTTCTTTGCAGGAATTGCTTCATGTTTCCTTAGAGAACTGGATGTAAACAGGCACCGGGGAATTTTTAATTAGAGGAAACAATAAAGGACAAAAAAAAAAAAAAAAAAGCAAGAAAACACAATAGAACTTGATGATATTTCTCAGTTCTATGGTTAAATTAAGTAGTTTCCAGCAAGGTCCATTGCCAGAATTGAAGAGTTGCCTGTAGGGAGTATGAGAGCAACTGCTGAAAGACTTTACCTGTCTGAAGCTCAAAGCAGAGTGAGAGCTGAGAGGCTCTGAATGAGTAAAGAGTGAGAGGTGAAGAACCTCTGGGGAGTGATGGAAAGTGCAAATGTCCAGACAGGTTTCTGAAGAGATGAGTTCAGACATGGTGAGCTGGGTAAGGACAGGTAGAAACTCCTGGATGTTCAGGGGGATTAAATACACATCGTGACAGACAGAGTTCTGGCAATGCAAGCACAGGGAAAGGTCAATGTTTCATCTCCCACAGTTCATACACATTCTGAAAATTCATATTTTGGCAGGATAGAAATTCCACAGATGTTTTATTGGAAATATTGAATTATTTCATCTTATTAAAAAATAGAGTGTGTTTTTTTTTGTTCTTTTTGTTGTTGTTGCTTTGGTTTGGTTTCATTTTGTTTGCTTTTAAGTTTTGAGGGGAGTTCTCAGGTTTTCACGCTGAGCTCCATGGTCTCACTATAAGCACCCAGTGCAAACCTCGAGAGGCCCCCGTGTACCTGAGGTGTCTGCGTGGGACTGGCAGGTATCAGACCAGACTGATAGAGCCCTGTTGCTTCCATCATTTACATCTAGTATTCAAGACTTTTGTGCTTAATTAGAAAACTTTCAGGACTGTAGGTAAAGAGGCAGATACGTGAAGAGCACTTAGAAGAAGTGATAGAAGACTTATGCAGTTGATATCACAGAATCATAGAATCCTTTCAGTTGAAAGACATCCAAACCATAACCCGACATGAGCACTAAACCATCTCCCTTAAGAACCTCATCTAAATTCCTTTTAAACCCCTCCAGGGATGGTGACTCCACCACTGCCTTGGGCAGACTGTTCCAATGCCTGACAGCCCTTTCCAGGAAGACTTTTTCCTAATATCCAATCTAAACCTTCCCTGGCACAACCTGAGACCATTTCCTCTTGTCCTATCACTATTTGGGAGAAGAGACCAACACCCTCCATGTTCTAACCTCCTTTCAGGCAGCTGTGGACAGCGAGAAAGGTCTCCCCTCAGCCTCCTGTTCTCCAGGCTGAACAGCCCCAGTTCCCTCAACCGCTCCCCTCACCTCCTCTTCACTCTCTCTGGTGCCTCAATGTCCTTCTTATGATGAGGGGCCCAAAACTGAACACAGAATTCAAGTTTCAGTCTCACCAGTGCTGAGAACAGTGGCACAATCACTATAGTCCTGCTGGCTACACCATTCCTAATACAAGTCAGGATGCTGGTGGCCTTTCTGGTCACCTGCACACACACAGGCTCATGTTAAGAAGGCTGTCAATCAACACTCCCAGATCCCTTTCCACCAGGAAATTTCCCAGCCACTCTTCCCTGAGCCTGGGGCTGTTGTGACCCATGTGCAGGACTCGGCACTTGGCCATGTTAAATCTCACACAATTGGCCTCAGCTCAATGATCCAGCTGGTCCAGATCCCTCTGTGTGGCCTTCCCACCCTCCAGCAGATCAACACTCCCATGGAACTTGGTGTCATCGGCAAACTTACTGAGGCTGCACTCAATACCCTCATCCAGATCATTGATAAAGATTAAGTAGAACTGAGCCAAATACTGAGCCCTGGGCACACCACTCATGACTGGCTGCCAGCTGGATTTGGCTCTATTCACAATGATTCTTTTGGTCCAGCCCTCCAGCCAGTTCTTGATCCATCGCAGATACACCATCCAGGCCATGAGCTGAAGTTTCTCCAGGAGATGCTGGGGGGTATGGTGTCAAAGGCTTTATTCTGTCTAAGGACAAAACATCCACAGCCTGTGTGGTGGATTCACTCCCCACAACAGACTTTCCCTCATCTGCTCAGCCAGTCACCTTGTCATAGAAGGAGATCAGGCTGGTCAAGCAGGACCTGCCTTTCACAAAACCATGCTGATTGGGCCCAACTGCTCGTCTCGTGTGTGTGACCTCACAGTCCTTTCCCAGCCATGTTCCTGCTGTTGACCTATCCCCTGCAGAGGCAGAAGTGACCTCACGGTCCCCTCCACAGCCATTGGCTTCCTACTGGACTATGAGTTCCTGAGACACAAGTGACCACATGACATCGTACCCAGTCATCGCCCTCCGTGTGGTCCAGTGTGTGAGCAGATAAAACTAAGCTGCTTTCATCAAATTTATCCAATAGATTTCCTATCAAGGGTTTGAGTGGAGAAACGTTCCTCAGAGGAGCTGCTGTATTTACTCTGGGGCATTTTATATCTCTGCTTCTGCCTCTGATTTTTTTTTTCCTTCTTCCTCTGTCTATTCTGACATGAAAGAGCTCTCCAAGGAAAAGATTCATGGAATCCTACAATACTGCAGGTTGGAAGAGACCCCTGAACACCATCTCTGTCCCACTGACTTTTATGGCACCCCAAGGAATAGCTGACAGCATTTGTGCTCCCTTGGGTTCATCTCACCACATGCACACAGTGGACATGCACATGATGTGTATGGTTACATCTCATCTGTACAATGAACACATGGACTTTCGGCCTAGTATTTCCTAGAATCATAGAATGTCCTGAGTTGGAAGGACCCACCAGGATCATGGAGTCCAACTCCTGTCCCTGCACAGGACACCCCACAGGTCACACCATGTGTGCTGAGGACGTTGTCCAGTCTCTTATTGAACACTGTCAGGTTGAGGCCGTGACACCTCCCTGGGGAGTCTGTTCCAGTGTTCAGCACCTCTGGGTGAAGAACTTTTTCCTCATGTCCAACCTGAACATCCCCTGGAACGCCCTTCTTCCATTCCCTTGGGTTCTGTCACTGGTCAGCAGAGAGAAGAGATCAGTACCTTCCCTTCCTTCTCCCCTTGTGAGGAAGCTATAGCCAACATCAGGTCTCCTTTTAGCCTTTTCTTCAGCTCTGATGCTCAGAAACCCCTTGGTTTGCTTTCTGAAGCAGAAAGGAGAAGCCATGACCTCCAGGCAATGGGAAGGGGGATCCTGTCCCTCACACACATCTCAGGGCTCTTCCTGGGACCATGGGATGTGGGTGTGCAAGGCCGAAGGAAGGACAACACTGGTCCAACAACTTGCAGCTTCCCCATGGGGCTGCAAGGAGGCAATGAGGCCCCAGTGCCATGAGGACAACATGTCTTCTCCTGGGCCTCAGTGACAGAGACAACTGCCATGGCCAAGGGGACAGAGACCTGGGTTCTGTGGGTCTCTTCCAGCCTTGCCAGCGCCCTATGCCATCTCCATCACAGGCTGTTCTACACGGTCCTACACCTGCCCCTCTTTCCCTGCAGACTGCAGACACCCATCTTGCTTCCCCACCTGCTCTCACCCCAGCATTTCTGCACCTTCACTGATGTGTCTGCACCCTCACTGGCTGCTCTTTGGAACACAAACCACGGGCTGATCCAGACTCCCTCTGGATGACTTCTTACACCACAGTACTGCCCTTCCAGTGACATTTTTTCCTCCTGCTATCCAGTCTCCATCATCCAAGTTGCATTTTTTGACTTTTTTTTTAATCTCTCTTGTTTTTTTTCCGCTACTAAGGAAAACTCAACCATCTCTAAAAATTGTTCTTCATGCAGGCAACCCAACCCATTAGGGTCCTTGTGGTCTTTTACCTGACCGGAGAGAAGTAACCACACCATGATCTCCTAAATCCCATGAGTGCTGCTGGCCTTTCAGCTTCTCTGACAGACACAACCATGTCCCTGCTGCTGTGCTGTCATGTTCTCAGGTGGGATGGACGTGACAACCCATCTCCAAGACCTTTCCTGGGTAGGGCCTTTGGGCACTTGGGCAGAGGTTCTTTTCCAGCCATGTCACTGCTGCTGGGCTGTCACTTCCAGAGACAGAACTGAACTCACAGTCCCCTTCACAGTCACATGAGTTTGACTGGATTATGAGTGTCTGAGACTCAACTGACCTCATAATACTGAACCCATCCATCACCCTCCTCATAGCCTAGGACCTGACCAGATAAAATATGTTTGTTTTATCAAATTAAACAAATATATTTCCTTCTAAATGTTTGAGTGCAGAAACTTTCTTTGCAGTAACAGTTGTTTTTATGTTGACATCATTTATATCTCCTCTTCTGCCTCTTTTTTTTTTTTTTTTCCCTGTAGATATTCCATCTTCAAAAACGTGTCCAGGGGAAAGATTCATTGAATCATAGAGTAAGTCAGGTTTGAAGAGAGCCCTGAACATCATCTTGTTTCACTCTCTTTCCCAAAGCAGGGTGACCAGGTGAGGTTGTTCAGGGTCTCCACTCAGCTTTGCATCATCTCCATCACATCACAGAAGGGAGAATAAAGACCTTCAGCAGTTTTGACCCAAATGCTGGTCACTGAGGGATGACACACTAACTGCACAGAGGACACTCCATCACAGATGATATTTGGGCTTGATATTTCAGTGAACTTCCCACCAAGCATCCAGTTTTTCAGCCCAGACAGCACCAATCCAGCTATAAGGACACCAGGGGGGACCATGTCCAAGGCCTGGCACAATTTCATACACACAGCATGCGTTTCTTTCCCCTGCCCATTTTGGTTCACAAGCCTCTTTCTTTTCTTTCACGTGCCTGCAGATGGCTGCAGGAGGACTTGTCCCATCACCTTCCCAGGGACAGAGGCAGGTTGACCAGCCTGTGACTCTCCCAACTCTCCTTCCTGCCTTTGTTGAAGAGGGGTTTGATGGATGCCAGGACCTCCTCGGTTGCACTGTCATTTTGAAAACACGATCCAGAATCACAGGCAAGGGTGACATAACAGACAGGAAACCTCCCCTGGTGCAAATTGCGGCCATTTCCTCCTGTCATATCACTTCCTGCTTGGGAGAGGAGACCAACAACATCCATGTTCCAACCTCCTCTCAGGCAGTTGTGGACAGTGCGAAGGTCTCCCCTCAGCCTCCTGTTCTCCAGGCTGAACAGCCCCAGCTCCCTCAACCGCTCCTCATCACACTTGTTCTCCAGCCCCTCAGCAGCTTTGTCACCTCCTCTGTACTCTCTCTAGTACCTCAATGTCCTTCTTGAGATAAGGGACCCAAAACTGAACACAGGATTCAAGGTGGGGCCTCACCAGTGCCGAGCACAGTGGCGCAATCATTTCTCTAGTCCCACTGGCCACACTATTCCTGATACAAGCCAGGATGCTGTTTGTCTTTCTGGCAACCTGGGCACATTCTGGCTCATGATCAGCCACTGTCAATCAACACCCCCAGATCCCTTTCCACCAGGCAGCTTTCCAGCCACTCTTCCCTGAGCAGGTAGCATTCATGGGGTGTTGTGACCGTAGTGCAGGACCCAGCACTTGGCCTTGTTAAGCCTCAGACAATTGGCCTCAGCCCCATGATCCATCAGGTCCAGATCCCTATGTATGGCCATCCTCATGTCCCACGTCATGAGGAATGGACATGGGGGCCTCAGTTCAAGGCAGCACATCCTAGTGCTGCATTCAGCTGATCTCTCATGGGATGTAACTGGTGACATGAAGTGACCTCGTGACTGACTGTCCCACAGGCCTTCATGGAACCTGCAGGAATAGTTGATGGTGTTTGTACTGAGTCGGGTTCATCTTATGTACATGATATGCATGCTCATATCTCATCCGTACAATGGAAACACTGACTTCTGACTTAGTGTCCTTGTGTTGAGGGATGAACAACCTCTCTCAGCTGCAGTGAAGGACCAGTGCAGGAAATGGTGGTTTTGAGGGGCTGGTCTGTGATGACTGGGGAAGCTGCCTCAGGAAAAGTCCCATGAACATGGGCACACCCCAGATCCTGCTCTGCTGGTCCTTCAGGGCTCTCCCAGGAGGCCTGGCTAGGAGAGGACACTGCTGTGTGCCAGCCCTGCACACTCACACACTTCAGCTGTTCACTGGTGTTTTCTTCTCTGGGGTATTTGCCAGTTCAGCCCTCCCACCCCCTCCTGAATTATGCCACCTCCCTGCCCTCTCCCCAGCCGAGCTCAGCAGAGCAGACACACTGGAACTGGTCCCACAGCAGTGGGGACCAGTGAGAATGAAGGGCGGTGAGAATCTTCATCCAGCCAGCATGCTGAGAGGATCTCCAGCCCAGGCAGCTTGCAGACTCAGGTCCAGACTTGTTCCCCAGGACAGCATGAGACATTTGGCCTAGGGGATCCTCAGGAAGGTCCTGCTGCCACAGTGCCAGGGTTGCCTGCCCCGAGCTGCCACCTGCAGCAAAAGGTTTATCTTTCCATGTCTTCCCTGCACACATACAGTGCCCCACTCTTCTCCCATCTCCCCACAGAGCCCTTTCCCCATACAGTTGATCTGTGCTGACATGACCAGATGTTCCTGCACCCCCTTCCCATGCTTTATACAGCTCTGAGCTGGAGATGCTGCTCAGAGCAAGTGGGCTGTGGTGCCCCGGGGCCATGGGGTGAGTCTGCAGGCTCATACTGGTCAGGATAGGAGGAAGACCCAGCTCAGGGTGGCTCCGGCTCACTCAGCACACAGAGATGGCTCTTGCAGGTCCAGAGATCTCAGAGAGAGGATTCTGACCAAACAAGTCAGTGCAGGGTCCTTTATTTCATTTAAACACACAGACAATACAGCTCTTTATTTACACCAAGATTACGGGTCACATGAGACAGGTAGATATGGACATAGGCATAAGATGATAAATGATTTTGCCTGTGGAGAGCATTAATATGACCAAGAAAAGCTAAAACAAAAGAAAACCAAAAAACCTAGAAAACTCAGGCTGAGCTACTGAGTTATATTACAAGTAACATGCAGAAGAAGCAGGTCAGTTCATGACTACTTTTGAAAAGCAAACAGTCATCAGTTTCCTTACGGCGTGCTTGAAGTCCTGGTTCCTCATGCTGTAGATGAGTGGGTTCACTGCTGGAGGCACCACTGAGTAAAGAATGGACACCACCTGGTCCAGGGTTGGGGAGGAAATGAAGGGGGGCTTCAGGTAGGCAAACATGGCAGTGCTGACATAAAGGGAGACCACAACCAAGTTAGGGAGACAGGTGGAAAAGGCTTTGTGCCGTTCCTGCTCACAGGGGATCCTCAGCACGGCCCTGAAGATCTGCACATACGACAGCACAATGAAAGCAAAACATCCCCAAATGAAGCAGATAGTAAACACACGTACTGTAAAATCCCTGAGATATGCATCTGAGCAGGAGAGTTTCAGAATCTGGGGGATTTCACAGAAGAACTGGCCCAGGGCATTGCTCTTGCAGAGTGGCAGTGAAAATGTATTGGTTGTGAAATAAATAACTTACACTTTTTCTATTGATAAACAATGTTTAATCCAATTCCTTAATTGTATTCTTTAAACACGTGTTCATTAGAGCATAAGCAAAACAGTGCTGTGTGCGCAGGGGATCTGCTCCGCCCAACACGCACACCTTTTAACAATAAGAAGTGTGCTTAAATACAGTAAGGTATTACATATTCATAATGATCCCAGGAACGCCTATACATATTCATAAAGTGAGTCTCAGATAACCATTTCCATAGTCCCCTCCTTGACCCTCCCCTGTTGGCCTGCGCAGTGTCACTTGGAGAATTTGAGGAGGGGTCTTTGGATGAAGGCTCCTTCAGCTTCGTCACAGTGAACTTTTTACCTTTGGCTCATTATGTTGAGTTGACTGGGACCCAAGCTGCCAAGTCGATTGAAACCAGACTGGTGCCCCCTTTTGCTGTAAAACTTTTTATCTTGTCTCCTCAAGTTTACAGCTAGGTGCAGTAAAGCTTCTTATCTTGGCATTCGATGGGGTTCGGTTTTTCTTAACATAAGTTTACATAAAGCTTTAAACTAAGCATTTATTGTGTGGCTAAGCCTTGAAGTGTTAGTTCGTTAGTAGGCACCCATTATATGTTTAGTTAACCCTTAAAATGTTGTTCCCTCTATCAATATAACTTCATAAACAAGTTTCATAACTTTTTACATAGAACTTAACCACCTTCCCTTTTTCCAGGTTCAGAGCCTGTGCCTCATTTGGTTATATCTGTAAACATTAAACATTTCAGCACGAATCACAACTGCATTTCTCACAGCCGTGTGCAGCAGAGCATTGAGAAACCCAGTGGCCCAGACAGCTGCTGCCATGTGGACACAAGCTCTGCTGCCCAGCAGGGTGCTGTAGTGCAGGGGTTTGCAGATGGCAACATAGCGGTCATCGGACATGATTGTGAGAAGAAAATATTCTGCTGAAATAAAAAAGAGAAATATGAAGACTTGTTCAGCACACTCCAAATAGGAGATGGCCCTGCTGTTCCACAGGGAGTTGGATATGGAGTTGGGGACAGTGGTGGAGATGGTTCCCAGATCCAGGCTGAGGAGGAGGAAGTACATGGGAGTGTGGAGGTGCTGGTCACAGGCTATGGTGGTGATGATGAGGCCGTTGCCCAGCAGGGCAGCCAGGCAGATGCCCAGGAAGAGCCAGAAGTGCAACAGCTGCAGCTCCCGTGTGTCTGTGAACACCAGGAGGAGGAACTGGGTGATGGAGCTACCATTGTACATTTGCTGTTTGTTGGCATGAGCATCTGTGCAAGGAGGAAAAGACATAAATAAGTTAGGTAATAAAAGAAGTTTTGCAAAGACAGCAGAGAAAGCCACAGAGAAAACCACCGAGTTGCTGCACGTGAGGCCAGGAGACAGACCGTCAGCTGTTTGGCAGTTTCTCCTTTTAAGGGGTGAGGTTGTTAAGAAGGTGACTGACCACCTCTGACATTAAAAGTTGGGAGAGGAGACCAGGCACCTGGTCCATAGTCAGTGTCTGTACTGCGGGGCATGGCTAGGAGTTGCCCCAACCTCCCTTCTCATGGCTTTTCAGAGAGCTTATCCTTCTCCATCCTTGCCCAGATCTCAGCTGCCTGGAGCTGTCCCTACCAACAACTTTTTCTCTGTCCCTGGGTCTGTTCCCTGTCAGTGTCATAGACCACGTCCCACCCGCTGTGTCCTCAGCTCTGTCCTGCTCACACTTCCTGGCACTGCCCAGGGATAGCTCTGTGTGTGCAGGGGCTCAGGAGAAGCTCTGACAAGTCCTAATGAGAACTGGGTTCTCAGTGGCTTCTCCATGGCAGAGAAATCAATTCCCATGTCCCATTCATCACCCAGCTAACCAAGAGTGGAAAACTGAAAGCACAGACTCCTGCGCTTTCTGTTGTTCATCAGAAGGACCCTCTGCAATGTCTCTAGGGGTGATCTGGAGCTCTGAGCAGCCCCGTAACACATAGTGCCCTCTTAACACTAGAAGTACTCCTGCTCTGACAGGGGTCATTCCTTCCATCCACAGATTCTCCCCGCAACACTGTGGGGATCTCCTCGGGCAGGATGAGTGCTGACCCTGGCAGGTGGCAGAGTCCCTGCCCTGGAACAGCCCTGGGGTGCAGGGACCCTGCTCTGCAGGACAGCCCTGGGCACCCCTGCCTGCACGTTTACGTTTACACCCCACAGCCACCAATTCAAAAATGCAGCATTCACATCTTATAACCTTGATGTTGCAGAAGGCAACCCCTGCTCTGCAGCTCATCCTCCTCCTCTGCATCAGAGAATCTCTGAGAGTTGTACTTACATCTCTTGCAGGCTCTGCAATGTGACAGCTTTCTGAGATCCTAACATGATCTGCAGATACAATGCTCTGCAGCCACAGGCTTCATATCTGTGAAGATTTGTCTCTGAGTGATCTCTCAGCATCCTCCCACCCCAGACTGCATTCCCCTCTCTCTGCCTGGCTCCTCTGCCCTCAGTGCTGCAGGCAGAGCCCTCAGCCCTGCTGTGCTTTGCAGAGGAGTTGCTCCTGGGCAGAGTTGTCTCTCTGCAGTGCTACCACTTGCCATGAGCTCCCTCTGTCCCAGGAGCCCAGCCCAGCTCAGCAGCACAGGAGCAGCCCATGATGTCCCTTTCTGTGTCCCCTCTGGGCTCCCTCCAGGTGTCCCTGGGCCTCCAGGGGCACATCCTTTGAAACAACCTCAAGTAATCAGTGATGTTGATTCTCTCTCCTCTGAACAGACACTTCTTGCCAGCACTGTATATCTAAGTTTAAAAAATAAATCAGTATCAGAATCATATTTTCTTGTCCCATCATTACACAGGACACCAGGAATGTTGCAGCAGATTATTTAACTTCTGCAAACTGGGGGTGGGAATATCTTCAGTTGAATGAACTTAGGCATTTTGTTCTGGTTTTACACTGTTTCATCTAGAGAGACATTCATTAATCTTTGGCCATATCATGTCTGTGCTCTGCAGCAAAGCCTTTGCACACATGGAGTCTTGGAAACTTGGTACCAGGTATCTTGTGGCAGGTCAGAGCTGGGCTGGTGCCACAGCTGGGGTGGTTCAGCCCAGATGCGTGGCAATGTCCTCAGCCAGGGACCTGACTGGGGGAGCTGGAGCTGTCAGTGCTGCAGACAGAGCTGTGTCATGGATGGAATAAACTGTCAGGCAGGGTGGTAGAAGTTAGTTCATCTGGTCTGCAAGGACAGCAGCCTCCAAGCACAGCAACAGTCCAGTTCAAAATTCAGTCTAGACATGTAAGGCAATTCAAGGGCCCCATAATGAGCTGTTACTACTGCAGTAATGGTTAAAGAAGAAACAAAACCACAGTGTGCCCATTGATGAATTTAATCAGGAAAACTGGTGAGAATTTCTCTGTCCTCTTGTTCTCCATCTTCACCAGAAAGGTCTCCCAGACCTCTGTGACTGGAGG
Organism: Patagioenas fasciata; assembly: GCF_037038585.1. NCBI lineage: Eukaryota > Metazoa > Chordata > Aves > Columbiformes > Columbidae > Patagioenas > Patagioenas fasciata. The sequence goes on from NC_092526.1 coordinate 41,289,265, forward strand.
CAGAACGACCAGCAGTGAATGGGGATCAAGTCAGGGGTCACCAAAACTAACACAATCCTTTCCAGTCTATGGGACGGCAGAGGCAGCATCCCAGGAGCTGAGACAGCAGGACGATGTCACAGTGAGGCCACTCTCCACCATCTTGGAAAGCTCAAGGAGACTGGAGGGATTCCCTGACCACTGGCAACTCTCACACAGTGTGTGCACTTTTCAAAATGGCCAATGGGTGAGCAGGGGAACTAAGGCCTATGCCCCAGAGCATGTCCACTGAGACCCCATTTCTGGGTGTCTGAAAGAGAAGGTGATGGGGTTTACCCAGGGCAGGTTGTGTCTGTCAATGCTTTTTTCTTTCTGTGAGAAAAGGACAAGGTTGTGGATGTGGGGAGAAATTGATGGTCTATTAACTGAAAGACAGCAAGACATTCAGCATCATCTTCTGTAATAATATTGTATCCAAGGTAGGACATTATGGTCTGAGTCAGTGTGTAGGTAGATGGGTGAAAAACAATCTGGATGGTTGGCCTTGGAAAGGTGCTACAGAAAGGGAGAAACTTTCCAGTCATGAGGACAGTCAAGCACTGGAAGCTGTTTCCCAGGAGTGCGCACTCACTCTGTCCCAGAAGGTGTCCAAGATGTGTTTGCATAAAGCCCTGAGTAATCTGGTCTGACCCTGCTTTGAGCAGGAGGTTGATCAAGACACCTCCTGAGGTCCCACCCAGCCTGAATGACACTGTCCTTTCATCCCCTTCATGTTTTCAAGTTAAGGAGAGCTTTCAGGTTCTCCCTGAGCACAGGAATAATTCACATGAGGTGCAGGGCTGCTTTACAAGTACCCCTGAACAGCCCTGACCACATCTTCTTCATCTCTTTTCATTTGCCCCCACCCAGGATCTTCTTTTTTGCTGTCCTCATGCCCACTTTGTTCATCCTTTCAGAGCAGGTTGTTCAAGAGGTGTCAGCATCCATGTACAGAGTCTGCACATCAGCCAGGCAACAAAGTCATCATTACAGAAATGGGGACAAGGGTCTTGACCAGCTCCTTGAAGCCAGGAATCATCACAGCTTGTCTCCTGAGATTCCTGGGAACACCTGAACTTTAAGTGCCGAGCAAGTGAGTCGTGGTTGGGTATCCTGGCTTGTCTCCTGACCCATGTGGAGCTTCAGGCTTTGAAGAGAATCAAGACCAGCCATTTGACTGGGGTAGTTCCATTTTACACGTGTCACACAGGGCAGATGGAGGGAGCTCATAACTCCAGACTCTACTGCACAGCTGGGACTGCAGAGACTGGAAATGCAGGTAACAGTGTGTATAAGTGGACACCACATAAAGATTCTGGCTTCCTTTGCGCCTCTGCACTGACCTGGGATCTGTTCCTTGGCCTTTTTTGTCTCAAAAAGAAACTATTCTCCTATGCCAACAACACCTCACATCATGGGAAAAAAAAAAAGGGGGAAAACGTTAGGAAAGTAGGATGATTTTGGGGTAATTCTGTCCAAGAGGTGTACTCTTTAAATGATTTAAAAAAAAAAAAAAGTCGGAGAAAAATCGTTGTTCTAAGAACTTCTTTCAAGACACAACTACTGAGGTGTAGTAGAAGTTTTGAAAAGCAACAATGACTGTTAGGAATGAAATTAAAGAGATTTAGGTCATCATCATCACCAGTGAGAATAAGGAGTTCCCTGTTACTGTTATTAGTGACAGTACCACTGTTCAAAAACATCCTTCAGAGCATCTCCATTTTTCCTGAGCTACAAAGCTCTGCCTGATTGGATTTTGAAAGGATTGCTTCAAACCTCTGTGACCCAAATCTCTACAACTGTCTCTCCTCGACAGTCTTTTACCCCAGGAAGGGGAAAACTTTCAATGCAGACACCAAACCAGTGCCCAACCTGCGTGGAGAGCCAGGACAGTTGTGCCACACAACAGCAGCCTCTGAGGGAAGCTGGAGGTGATGGAATTAAAATGGTTTCAACCCAAATCGTAGAATCAGAGAATCATAGAACCATTTAGGCTGGAAAAGACCCTTAAGAACATGGAGTCCAATTGTGAATCAAACAGTGTCAAGACCACCTCTAAACCATATCCCTAAGAGCCACATCTCCAATTCTATTAAATACCAGCAATGGAAGCTCCAGTCCTGAGCTGGCAGGACACCATTGGCTGCAGTTGGACATAAGATACTGGTCATGATTGTGAGTTCAGCCCTCGCTGGCAGGATGTCTCACACCCCTCACTGAGGAGGGCAGGGGGTTGGAAGATGGGAGCAGGTTTCAGTTTCCAGATCCCAGGACAGAACCCAACTCATCCTTGCCTTGAACTCTGGCATGCCATTTCCTCTGATCCAAACCTGGTGGGCCTTGTGTGGATAATCATGAATAATCCTTCAGGTGTTTGTGTACTTTGTCTAGGAAGGACAGTTTTTAAAGAAAAAAAAAAAAATGTTTAACATGCTTATACTAAAATATCTGTAAAATAGTACTCTGCCTCTGTGGTACCCATCTGGCAATGACAATTAAATAGGTATGTGCACTATAGGCTTCATACCTCATCCATGAGTACACATCTAAGTGGTTCAGATGAAGGGTGGTCTGGCAAACGTCACCCTTTGTGTCCCCAGGTGCATGGACACTGCTCATGTGCCTCTGCAGAGAGTGGCAGGAGCTGGATCCCCTTCTTGGGACAGACTCCTTCCAGAAGAGACACAGACACAGGGGTAACTCATCAGGTCGTTACAGCATTTCACTCGGCATCAGTTTTGACATATTGGGTGCTTTCCTGTGACTGCCCTTTCTGCACAAATGATCATACAAAGACAACCATTTAGTAAGACATGGTCATAAAGGGGCTGTTATGGACAAGAGAGCTCACCATGAACTCTGGAGAGAGCGAGGAAGTTTATCATAAGCACCAGGATGAACCAAGAAGCTCAAGGCCTCTTCTGAAGAGCAGGAGGCCATGAGCAGCCGTGATTGACCATGTGTAGGTGTGGGAGAGGGTCAGGGCATGTCAGGGAGAAGCAATGAGATGGCTGATGGCTTTAGTGAACCCTTCCAGCCATGTCTGAGCCCAGAAATGGAAAGTAGTTGATGTCTGCAGGTGGAGGAGGAATAGGAGGCAGATTTTCCTGGGAATATGGAAGGAAGAAACCCCTCTCTTGGGCTAATAATGTATGGCAGTGCCATTTCCATCCTGTGGGCATGGCTGTGCCTGGGAGATGGGGAATGGCTGCTGCTGGGGTGGCTATGCTCTGTCATGGTCCATGAGCTGACCCTGCTCTGCTGCTCTCTTACACTGCCCACACTTGGTTGGTCCTCAGGAATCATCCATGAACCTGGTGGATGCATGAACCTCCTGGAGTGATGGGGTGTGGATCCAAATGAAGGATGGAAGCAAGTCTGGGACTGGGACATTGAGGTGACTGGTGACCATTGCCAGGTCTATGAAAGAAGCTGGATGAGTAGTGAGGAACTCACAGGCATTTCCAACTCCACAGAAAACCAGAGCCTTGCAGTTAAAGGAACAGCAATTGACATAAAACCTACTCCAAAACACAAAACACTCACACTGACCCCAGGAAAAGCCTTGAAAAACATTGGAGAAAAATCTACCAGGTCCCAGGGGTCAGGGCTCAGCCATTCTGGTGATGAACAAGCATCAAGGGCTGACATGGCATCAAAGCCACCTCCACATGGCCCTCGACACCTGTAACCAGTGTCTCCAAGTATTTTCTTCACTAGCCTCCAGGGACAGGGACCTGGACTGGTTGTTTCCTTCACAGCTGTGTCTGCGATGGCCCTTCATGGGGTCCCAGACACCCTCAGAAACTTGGGCTTGCTTCTGCCTTTCACTTCATTAGAGGTTTGTTCATTCTTTCAGCATCTCCAGTTCAGAATCACGGCAGCAGAGGGCTCATTACCATCTAAAATACTCTGTGCATCATTTTCCTAAAGGCCTCAAGTCTGGTGTGAATGATTAGAGAGATTTCAGGAATAACAAAGCAGAGAGCATTTCCATAATAAATAGCAATTAAACAGTATTTCTTCTATTTCCTTCCGTGTTCACCCTTCCCTCCATTTCCAGAACAGGTGGTATCAGCCACCTCCAGTTCATATTGATGTGGAATATCTCATGATAAAGACTGAAAATATCAGAAAAGTGGGTGCCTAAACCACCACTTGAGTGAAGAGACAGACCAGGACACCTCAAGAGGAATCACACGCCTCTGGACCAAGAGGTGGGTGTTTCTGGGAATCTCAGGTGCCACAGCACAGTGATACTTGTGTTCAGGGAGCTGGTCAAATGACCCATCTCCTGTTCTCTAATGGTGTATGAGTTTGCTCAGGTCACCCCTGACTTGAGCCCCATCCACTTCTGGGTGTTCTCCAGACTCCTGGTTTCAGGAACAAAGTCCCAGGAGACCTTGTTGGTGAAGATGGAGGCAGAAAAGCCGTGAAGAACCTCAGTCCTGTCTGATTCTACTCTTATGAAGTTAAGTGGCAGGCCCACGTTCATCCTGTCTATTCTTTTACTGTAAGGAAGCTGTATCAGCTCTTCTCATTGCCCTTCCCATGAAGATATCAAATCCAGGGCAGCTTTGGCATTGTCCCCACATCCATGGACAAGGTTTCTAAATTCCTCCTTTGCACCTTTCACTGCTTCCATCTCCTGTGTGCTGCCTTTTTGCCCTGGAGCTCCAACAGTTCAGACAAACACCCTCATGAGATAAATGCTTCTTTTCATGAGTACTTGAAGAGATCATTCTTGTGCTTGGAGGAGCCTGTCCTGTAAGGCTTGTTTAGATTTCCTGAGCTCCTTCACCCTCCAGATCTACTTCCATGTTGCCACTTTGCTCACCATCCCCCAGTATGTCAAAGTCTTCTCCTCTGGAGCCCACCAGCCTGTGCTCTGCTGCTGACCTTCCTCCCTCCCCTCTGGTGCCTGGGACCCCACTGTTCCCAGGTCATGACAGCCAAGGTGGAAACAGATATTCACATCCCTCACCAGCTCTTTCTTCTTCATCAGTACCAGATCCAGGTGAGCATCACCCTCATTGGCTTACCAGGCAGACATGTAAAGAAGTTGGTCTAAGATCCCCTGGACTGTTGACACCTGCCACTTTGCCAGGCCAGTGAATGTCAGGGCAATTACAGTTCCCCATAGGAATGTCCCCATTGACTGGAGACATCCTAAGGCTGCTGACAGAAGATCTTTTCCATTTCTTCTCCATGATCAAGTAGTTTGTAACATCTAACTGGATTTACATGGCAAAGTCTTGGAACTGGGGGTGGGTGTGGGTGTGCTACAGTTGTCACCTCTCTGAGAAGACAACAGGAGTTGGACCAACGTCAGACAGAACGGATTTCAGCTGGCTCCAAGATGGACCCACTCCTTGCCAAATCTGAGCCACTCAGTGATGCTGGCAGCACCTCTGTGATCTTGTATTTGAGAAAGGGTAAAAAGTGCTGCACAACAACTGTGCTTTTTACCTTGCTATCATCTTCCAGGAGCCTCAACTCCACTTTCCCATCCCTCACTGTTACATCCCTGATCAATTCTTTCTGGTTTGTAAGTGTAAAGTCCCACAGGGCAACTCACCTCACTGACTCCTCAGTCACTTGTGTCAGGAAGACATTGTCAATGAGCTCCAAAACCCTGCTGGATGGCTGGTACCTTGCAGGTATTGGGATATCTCAGGTCTGCCATGAGGACCCAGCCCTGGAAACATGAGGCTTCTTTCATTTGCCTGAAGGAGGCCTCATCTAATTCCTCTTCCTCATCAGTGAGTCAGTAGCTGATGTCCAGTGACCACAACATTGCCCATGCTGTTCTGCCCTCTCATGCTGACTCCTCAACTTTCAACTGACATTGTCTGTCCCCAGGCAGAGCTCCACGCATTCCTGCTGCTCTCCCACATGAACAGAAACTTCCTCTCGAAGTCCAAACCTCTGGCATTATAAGAATCAGACCCACAAGCTTCCACATTTCCTCCAGGAGGTGGTATTTGTAGTGTCCTCATGTTATTATCTTGGGAGACACACCCTCATTAGGATAAACAATCCGAATGCAAGAAATAACAGCTGAGCAAATGGAGCTTCAGCCAAGGGAGAGTCCAGACCTTGAGAAAATCTGGTATTCATCCAGTATAAAGCTCTGAATTTTGACAAGATGATGTGACCTGTTCTGTATTGGGGCAGGAGAACAACCCCATCCATCAGGACAGACCAGGACCTGACACGCTGAGTAGTGACCCTGAGGAGAAGGGCCTGGGCACTACAAGGTCCCCACACAAGCCTGTGGTGCATGCTCACCATGAACAAGGCAGCTGCACACGGGGCTGCATGAGGAGGAGCATGGGGACCCAGACACCTGGAGTTCTCATCCCATTCGGTTCAGCGCTGGTGTGACCCCACACACATGGGTGTGTGCCAGTGTGCAGCTTCCCAGTTTGGAGAAGCAGGGAGGAAGTGGAGAGTGCAGGGTTCTGCCAAGGCAGGTTCAGCACCTTGTGCACATGGTGTGGAATGCTGAGGGACCTGGGCTGCTTTGGCCCAGCAGTGCTGGGGAGGCTGCAGCAGTGCAGGAGTAGCCTGAGAGTGCTTGAAGGGTGGTTTCAGAGATGGTGGAGGTTTTCTTCATAGTGGGAAAGAGTATGAGAAAGAAATAATTGCCCAAAGTGCGGCTGGGGAGGTGCAGGCTGGACATGAGCAGAAAGGAATGTGACTGGAAGGGCAGTGCTGTGGTGGAGCAGGTCACCCAGAGGGAGTCTGCATCAGCCCAAGGCTTTGTGCTTCAAGGAACAGCTGGGGAGGATGTAAAGATCTCAGCAATGGAAGGAAGATGCTCAGACAAGAGCAAAGTGGGGCAGCAGGGGCGATGTCTGCAGCCTGCAGGGAAAGAGGTGCAGGTGATGCCACAGCATAGGACAGGCTGTGGTGGAGATGATCAAGGGATGTAAAGAGGCTGAAAGCCCCCACCAGACATGAGCTCCTTCTCCCCTTGGCTATCGCTGTTGTTTCCACCTCTGATGCCTGTGAGGAGACACCTTGTCCTTCCAGCACAGGGGCCTCATGGTCTCCTTGTTCCCACCCAGGAACTGGGGAGGTGTGGGACCATAGTCCTGCCCTTGGCCTCACACAGCCCCACATCACACTGTCCCAGTAAGAGCACTGGGCAACGTGGGAGGGACAGGATCTGCCTTCCCAGGGCTGGGAGTCAGGGCTTGGCCCTTTGATTAATGAAACACATCCAGGTTTACTCACCATCGGAGAGGGCTTTATTTTACTTTTCCTGACCTGTCATTTCTGCCTCCAGTTTTCTGCTCTAACTGACCCTGGGGACAGTTAATCAGTAAAGTCCTTCAGTGGGACCCATTAACAGTACAAGAAACTTTGGAGGTGGAATCTAACTTGGACTTCTTCAGAGGTTTCATCAACTTCCTCCAGGGTCTGAGGTTCATGGGCTCAACACCAAACCCACCAGAGGGGTCATTAAAGCTCCTTGGGCTGCTCCTGTGCTGCTGAGCTGGGCTGGACTCCTGGGACAGAGGGAGCTCATGGCAAGCAGCCGCGCTGCAGAGAGACAGCTCTGCCCAGTAGCAGCTCCTCTGCAGAGTGCAGCAGGACTGAGGGCTCTGCCTGGGTATCTCAGGGAGACAAGCAAGGCAGAGAGAGATTAATGGTGGTCAGGATTGGGAAGATGACTGAGAGCTCACTGGAGGAGAAACCTTTGCAGCCCTTGCCATGGTAGGTCTCTGGGTGCAGGGCAGTGCAGCTCTAGGCATCACCTGGAGGCATCTCCTAAAACTGGCACAGGCACATCTTGTGGATCTGTAAGGATGGGATCTTGTCAGGCAATGCTGAATACCCGTGAATCTGGGTGAGCATCCAGGGGTGCCAAGGGCTGTCCTGCAAAGCAGGGTCCCTGCACCCCAGGGCTGTGCCGGGGCAGGGACTCTGCCGCCTGCCAGGGTCAGCACTCAGCCTGCCTGGGGAGATCCCAACAACACTGAGGGGAGAAGCTGTGGGGGGAAGGAGTGACCCCTATCAGGGCAGGAAAGGTGCTTCTGCTGTGGAGAAGGTGCTGTGTGGGTCAGGGCTGCTCACAGCTCCAGATCACTCCCAGCATTTTTCCAAGGGGATGTCTCAAGGAGAAGATCAATGCAAGGATTAGCAGACTGATAAGGAGCTTTCCTGAGCCCAGTGGCTTTCCTTTCCCAGCGGTTGGGCGGTGCAGGAAAGGATAGAATGAAAAAGAGCTCTCATGCTTAAACAAGTCACTGATACTGCTGAACTGCAACTCTGAGTGATCAATACATCTGCCAGAAATGTCATAACAACCCTTCATCCGCTTCTCTGCCTGTGGTCAGCACCTGCATCAACTTTGCTGGACCCGTCTTTTTTCCAACCTGCAAACAGGTTGGAAAGATGCCCCCAGGCAGTACCCTGTGAACAGCCAAGTCTGTAGGGTCAGGGGGAGGGCACAGCAGGTGGGATGGTCTGTCAGTGCTGACAGGGAAGAGACATGGACAGGGAGACACCTCCTAGGGGGAGAATCTCCAGGCAGAAGGGATGTGATACGGGAAGGGGAGGAAACAACCTGAAATTGTTATGGGAGAGAGAACAGAGAAAACTCTCTATGATCCCCTGCAGTGCAGATCCCTCCTGTGAGCAGCCCCCTCGCCTCCTCTCCCACCCAGCAAAGCCTCTGCCCTCAGGGTCGGCGGCTCCAAGGCATGAACCATCTCCTCTGCAGCCAGAGCTCCAGTTCCTCTGCAGAGCACAGGGGCTGAGAGCAGCTGCCCAGCAATGTTGGTGTCTGGGAGGTGGCTGCACAGCTGGGGAAGGGTGACGCTGTCTGAGTGCTCGGCTGCCTCTGCCCTGGCCTCTCTCACACCCACCCTCACTGCATTTTCCTTCTTGCTCCACTGCTCTGGGTCACTGTGGTTGTGATCTTGTTCTTGCTGTCAGGCTCTCTGGGGGTGGAAGTTTCAGCTGCAGAGTCACAGCCTGATCTTGTGGGTCCTTTCCTGCAGGTGTGTCCATGGGAACACGTGTCCCAGCTATGCTCTGAATTGTGGGGCTGTGGGCAATGCAGTCTGTGGGGCTGGGGAATGAGCTGAGTGTCCCTGAATCAAATGCCATCATTAGGACCCTTGGCTGTCTTGTTGAGGTTTCCTTCTAAGCTGTGAGCTTCCTTCCAGGATGCAAACTTGTCCTGCAGCATCTGTGTGTTACCTGAAAGCCCCATGGAGAAGCACAGAGTTGCTGCGACAGAGAAAATGCTGTTGGGTTTGTGAAATGAACTGTGTGTGTCCTGGGCTAAACATGGGTTGCTGAGACCTTAGGAAAGAGTGAGACGTGTCATGGTCTGAGGTGGATTCCTCTGCTCTCAGCAGTGCCTGGTGGCTTTTCAGGACAACATGGCAGTGTGATCAGCCTCCGTCCCAGAAACGTGGGGGCAGCTGGAGCAAGACAGAAGGACAGACCAGCTGTCCTCACCCTGTACTGACCTATAGGCCTCCTCTGGTCTCACAGGACTTACTCTGTTCTCACAGGACTTGCTCTGTTCTCCCTGAGTGCAGCAGAAATGCTGAGGGTTTCTGACACCCACGAACATTCCCCAGGGGAGCTGCAGGCTTTGGCTGGATGATCTTTTGAGGCCCCATCCAATCCCTAACATTCTGTGATTCTGTGAAGCTGTAGAAAACACAAACATTTCAAATTTCATTTTACCATCCTGTTTCCTTCTGGTGACAGTGCAGATGCTGACAGACCCTTCTTCACCAGCAGCAGTTTCGGATGACAACTTTGAAGCCCAGGTCTGTATCTTGCCCCCTGTTCCTATGTCCCCTGCTGTAGAGCAGGGCTGACTCCTCAAAAGCCAGCAGGCACAGGCCCTGCTCCTCACGGCACCTTCAGCCAGCACCACCCAGGGCTCAGCCTCAGAGATCAAGGAATGTCTGGAAAAAGACAAGCGGGTGTGAAGCAGGGGAGGGTGTGTGAGAAATGGCTTTGATTTTTGCACAGAGAAATCTCCCCTGTCATGTCATTGTCTTTTCTTCTTTTGTCAGTGCCTTGTGTCCAGAGGCTGCAGATGTCCAACAGCAACTCCATCACCCAGTTCCTCCTCCTCCTGGCATTCACAGACACATGGGAGCTGCAGCTTTTGCACTTCTGGCTCTTCCTGGGCATCTACCTGGCTACCCTCCTGGGCAACGTCCTCATCATCACTACCATAGCCTGTGACCAGCACCTCCACACCCCCATGTACTTCTTCCTCCTCAACCTCTCCCTCCTCGACCTGGGCTCCATCTCCACCATTCTCCCCAAGTCCATGCCCAATTCCTTCATGGACACCAGGTCCATCTCCTACCAAGGATGTGCTGCCCGGATCTTTTTTTAATCTTCTTCATCTCAACAGAGTATTTTATTCTCGCAGTCATGTCCTACGACTGCTACATTGCCATCTGCAAACACCTGCACTACGGGATCCTGCCGAGCAGCAGAGCTTGTGTCCACATGGCAACAGCTGCCTGGGCCACTGAGTTTCTCTATTCTCCGCTGTGCGCAGCCAATACATTTTCACTGCCACTGTGCAAGGGCAATGCCCTGGACCAGTTCTTCTGTGAAATCCCCCAGATCCTCAAGCTCTCCTGCTCAGACACCCACTTCAGGGATGTTGGGCTTCTCTTGGCTAGTGTCTGTTTAGCATTTGTTTGTTTCATGTTCATTGTGCTGTCATATGTGCAGATCTTCAGGGCCGTGCTGAGGATCTCCTCTGAGCAGGGACAGCACAAAGCCCTTTCCACCTGCCTCCCTCACCTGGCCGTGGTCTCCCTGTTTGTCAGCACTGGTGCATTTGCCAACCTGAAGTCCACCTCTATCTCTCCCCCATCCCTGGACCTGGTGGTGTCTGTTCTGTACTTGGTGGTGCCTCCAGCAGTGAACCCCCTCATCCATAGTATAAGGAACAAAGAGCTCAAGGATGGTCTGTGCAAACTATTTTCCTAGTCACTACTTCAGATCAGTTAGGTGCCCATTATCCCACCAGAACACCCACAGTATCTCAGAACTATCCAGGAATGACTGTTCTTCATACTTGTCTTTATTTTGCCTTAGTGCTCTTCTTCGGCTGTGTTTTTTGGTTTGTACCTATGGTAATATTATTGTTACCCTCCTGCTTGTCTTTTCTTGACACAAAGACTGTATGTAGATATGAAGCCAGACTTCCTGTTCAGATAAAATCTATTAATAAACCAGGAGAAAATTGTCTGTCTCAGCTCCCATATCTTCACATCTCCTCTGGAGCTGGAGCAGCAGACCCAGCATGCAGGAGGTCTTCAGGGGGGCAAATGTCCAGCTACCCCATGGAGGAGCAGCCCCATTGGCCCTTGGGGTATACCCTGGCTTCCTCAGGGCTCACTCTCACTCTCTGGCACCTGTGAGTCAGGGCTGCTGCTTCCCTGGAACCATGGCCAAAGACAGCAGCAGAGTGCAGCCTTTTCAGTGCTGGCCTTTCCCCATGTCCTCATTGTCCTGCTGGGGCCTTGGATTTGTGCCACCCCTGAGATCAGGTGGATCTTGTGACAGGTCTATTTTCCGTACAGTGGCTTCCCTGTGGCTGCAGGCAGGAGCAGGCCATGGGAACCACATTGTCAGATCTTGTCTTTGTGCAAGAACCAACATAACTAAAAAGACTCCACAGGACAGGGCCAGAAGGCCACATGCCTCTTCCAAAGCTGGTGTTAGGAATACACCCAAGTCCCTTATTCTGTGGGGCCAGCCCAGACTGGGCTGCTCTGCTGGGCTGGGCTGGAGAGAAAGCAGGAGCTGTGGGGAGATCTGGGGTGGGGATGGGAAGGGTCAACAAGAGGACATCCCAATGCTTGTTGAGCTGTGTGACCATGCAGGGGGAGGACACACTCCAGTGGGGTGAGTTGCAGAGCTAAGACACACAGGGGCAGGAGAGAGGAGGCTGCTCCATGTCCTTGGTGCACAGTCAGACTGGGAAGGTGCCCAGGACGTTTGTCTCTCCCATCACCATTTCCAGCACTGGCCACTCCCCCCTGTTACAGAACCACAGAATGTCAGGGGTTGGAAGAGACTTCAAAAGCTCATCCAGTTCAATCCCCCTGCCGGAGCTGGAACACCCAGATGAGGTTACACAGGAAGGTGTCCAGGTGGGTTTGAATGTCTGCAGAGAAGGAGACTCCACAACCTCCCTGGGCAGCCTGTTCCAGGCTCTGGTACCCTCACTGGGAAGAAGTTTCTTCTTATCTTTAAGTGGAACCTCCTGTGTTCCAGTTTTCACCCATTGCCCCTTGTCCTATCATTGGCTGTCACTGAGAAGAGCCTGGCTCCATCCTCGTGACACTCAACCTTTCCATACTGATCACCATGAATGTGGTCACCCCTCAGTCTCCTCTTCTCCAAACTAAAGAGACCCAGCTCCCTCAGCCTTTCTTCATAAGGGAGGTGCTCCACTCCCTTAATGATCTTTGTTGCCCTACGCTGGACCCTTTCCAGCAGTTCCCTCTCCTTCTTGAACTGAGGGGCCCAGAACTGGACACAATATTCCAGATGAGGTCTCACCAGGGCGGAGTAGAGGGGAAGGAGGACCTCTCTCGATCTACTGACCACCACCCTTGTAATACACCCGAGGATACCATTGGCCTTCCTGGCTACAAGGGCACATTGCTGGCTCATGGTCATCCTGTTGTCCACCAGGACTCCCAGGTCCCTTTCCCCTACACTGCTCTCTAATATGTAATTTCCCAACCTATACTGGAACCTGGGGTTGTTCCTGCCCAGATGCAGGACTCTACACTTTCCCTTGTTAAATTTCATCAGATTATTCCCCACCCAACTCTCCAGCCTGTCCAGGTCCCGCTGGATGGCAGCACAGCCTTCTGGTGTGTCAGCCACTCCTCCCAACTTAGTGTCATCAGCAAACTTGCTGATAGTACACTCAATTCCCTCGTCTAAATTGTTAATGAATAGATTGAACAATATTGGCCCCAGCACTGACCCCTGAGGCACTCCACTAGATACTGGCCTCCAACTGGACTCCGCACCATTGACCACCACTCTCTGGCTTCTCTCTTTAAGCCAGTTTGCAACTCACCTCACTACTCTATTGTCTAGACCACACCTCCTCAATTTAGCTGTGAGGATGCTATGAGAGACTGTGTCAAAGGCTTTACTGAAGTCAAGGTAGACCACATCCACCGCTCTGCCACCATCCATCACCTCTGTCCACTTTGAGCTTCAGGCAGGTGAAGCTGAATTGTCTTTCAGCCATTGCTCTCACACTCCCTGTGGGAAACTCTTAAATGTGGTGATGGACCTTGCTGGAAACTACTTAATTTACCGCAGAACTGAGAAAGAACATTAAGTTCTATTGTACTTTTTGGTTTTGGTTTTGGTTTTTCCCCCCTCTTTTTTTTGTTTCCTCTAATTAAAAAAGTCCTTCTATGCCTGTTTACATCCAGTTCTCTAAGGAAACATGAAGTAATTTCTGCAGATAAGTTGTAACATCCAGGTGCAAACTTCAGTGCATAACCTGATGTAAAGAAATATGATGTAAATCTGGGGAGACCAATGAGCAAAACAGGAAGTTTGGGGAGCTGATTATAGATGTCCTGCTAACAATTTGAGTAGAGAAACATTCGTCACAGGAACTGCTATGTTCATGTTGGCACCTTTTATACCTCCTCATCTGCCTCTTTTTTTTTCTTTCTTTTTCTCCTTTTTTTTTTTTTTTTCCTTGTTCCTCCCCCTATTCTGGCTTCCAAAACCTTTCCAAGGGAAAGATTCCATGAATAATAGAATAACTGACGTTTGAATATCATCTTGTCTCACTGTCCTGCTCAGGGCAGGGTGACCCAGGTGAGGTTGCTCAAGGCATCTGCCCAGTTTGCACCATCCACAAAGGAGCTGAAGGTTCACTCTGTCACATCATTCAGGGGGAGAAGAAAGATGTTCAACAGTGTTGGCCCAAGTGCTGGTCACTGAGGGATTTCACTGGTAACTGCCTGAATGGGGCACTTCGTATTACTGCTGACATTCCCACCTAGCATCCCATTCTTTAGCTCAGACAGCATCAATCTGCCTATAAGGACATCACAACAAACCATGTCTGACACCTTGTGAAATTTCTTGTGCACAACATTCCCTTCTTTCCCTACCCATTTGGGTTCAGCAATCGCTTCGTTGTTTTCCAGGTGCCTGGACATGGCTGCAGGAGGACTTGGTCTATTCCTTTCCCATGGAAGGAGACAGGCTGACCAGCCTGTAATTCTCACAGTTCTCACTCCTGCTCTTCTGGAAGACAAGCTTGACAACTGCCTTTTCCAAGGGCCTCAGAACCTCACTGAATGCTCTGACACATTTGAGACCACAATCCAGAATCACGGGTAAGATGGACATAACAGACAGGAGCACATTAGATTGATCTGCCTGGGCCAGTGGGGTTTGTTCCTGGAGTCACACATAGTCTGTCCCTTTTACACACAGAGGCAGGAGTCACAGTGTCCCTCTGGTTTCTAAGAGGTGGGAGGCATCTCAGTCCTAAGGTGTGTCCCCCTGCTCTGCACTCATCTGAGACGTCCCATGTCATTGGGAATGGACACAGGGACGTTGGTTAAATGAAGCACATCCCAGTGCTGCATTTAGGCAGCTTCTATGGGATGTTACTCCCAATGAGAAATTACCTCAAGACCCTGTCTGTCCCGTGGGCCATCATAAAACCTCCAGGAATAACTGATGGTATTTGTTCTCACTTGGGTCCATCTCACCTCACGTACATGATGTGTGTGCTCACATCTGTGCAGTGCAAACACGGAGTACTGACCTAGTCATTCAGTGTCATTCCATGGAGGGGCAAAGAACCTGTCTGAGTTGGGGTGAGAGGCCAGGGCTGGAAATGGAGGTTGTGAGGAATGAGTCCAAGATGATTGGGGCAGATTCCATTGGGTGTCCAGCACCCACAAGCACAGCCCAGACCCTGCTCTGCTGGTCCTCCCGGTGTCTGACAGGAGGCCTGGCTGTGAGAGGACGCTGCTGTGTGCCCAGTCCTGCACACACACACTGTTCAGCTGTACACTGGGGTTTGCATCTGTGGCCACTTTCTTGTGCATGTATTTGAGAGAAGTTTTGGAAGAAGACCTAAACCTTCAGGCCCTGCCCTGAAGAGATCTCCTTTCTTCCTGGAAAGGCTGTTCTGAGGCCAGCTCTGTCACACAAGTGCTCATTGCCTGTCCCTGCCTGCGCTCACAGGACTGACACACAGCAGGACGGTGACCAAGCTGCCAGAGCACTCAGGCCTTGCACCAACACAGGGGAAGAGAGGGAGAGTGTGGGAGTGGAATGAGAACAGCTCTGCAGTCCAAGTGCTGGTGGTCCCTGGCAGTGCTGCCAGGCTGGACACATTTCCTCTCCTCCTGTGCACACAGGAACTGTCCTTACAGCTCCAAAAAGGCCTTGGAGGAAGGATACCATGAAAAAGAATCACTACAGGGCCTTTATTTTGTTTAAATACACAAAGAGTATGGCCAGTAGTTGCAAAAGAAAAACAGACAGTGAATTTGAAAGGGGATGACACCATTATCACAATAAAAACACCACCAACAACAAAAAAATAGAGATGAAAGGCTAGCCCTGTAATTAGTTACATTAAAGCTCTTATGGAGAAAAAGGTGGGCAGTTTATTGCTTCAGAAAACAGTAAGATATGAGTTTCCAGAGGGCATCCTTGAGGTCCCTGTTCCTCATACTGTAGATGAGCGAGTTCACTGCTGGGGGCAACACCAAGTACAGAACTGACACCAGCAGATCCAGGGGTGTAGAGGAGATGGAGTGGGGCTTCAGGTGGGCAAACATACCAGTGCTGAGGAACAGGGAGACCACGGTCAGATGAGGGAGGCAGGTGGAAAAAGCTTTGTGCCATCCCTGACTCAGCACAGCCCTGAAGATCTGCACATAGGACACCACAATGAAAGAAAAACACCCAAATGCTAAACAGGCACTAACCAGAACCCCAATATCCCTGAGGTAGGAGTTTGAGCAAAACAGCTTCAGGATGTCACAGAAGAACTGGTCCAGGGCATTACCCTTGCACAGTGGCAGTAAAAATGTATTGGCCATGTACAGCAGAGAATAGAGAAACCCAGTGGCCCAGGCAGCTGCTGCCATGTGGACACAAGCTCTGCTGCCCAGCAGGGTCCCGTAGTGCAGGGGTTTGCAGATGGCAATGTAGTAGTCGTAGGACATGATGGTGAGAAGATAGAACTCTGCTGAAATGAAAAAGACAAAGAGAAAGAGCTGGGCAGCACATCCCATATAAGAAATGGCCCTGGTGTCCCAGAGAGAACAGGCCATGGATTTGGAGACAATGGTGGAGATGTAGCCCAGATTGAGGAGGGAGAGGTTGAGGAGGAAGAAGTACATGGGGGTGTGGAGGTGCTGGTTACAGGCTATGGTAGTGATGACAAAGCCATTGCCCAGGAGGGCAGCCAGATAAATGCCCAGGAAGAGCCAGAAGTGCAAAAGCTGCAGCTCTCATGTGTCTGTGAATGCCAGGAGGAGGAGGAATTGGGTGATGGAGCTGCTGTTGGACATCTGCAGCCTCTGGACACAAGGCACTGACAGAAGAAGACAAGACAGTGACAAGACTGGGGAGATTTCTCTGAGCAAAATCAGAGTCATTTCTCACACACCCTCCCCTGCTTCACACCCCCTTGTCTTTTTCCAGACCTTCCTTGATCTCTGAGACTGAGCCCTGGGTGGTGCTGGAGGTGCCGTGAGGAGCAGGGCCTGTGCCTGCTGGCTTCTGAGGAGTCAGCCCTGCTCTGCAGCAGGGGGTCATGAGAACGGGGGGCAACGGCCAGTCCCGGGCTTCAAATTTGTCATCTGAAACTGCTGCTGGTGAAAAAGGGCCTGTCAGCATCTGCACTATCACAAGAGGAAACAGGATGGTAGAATGAAGTTTGAAATGTTTGTGTTTTATACAGCTTCACAGAATCACAGAATGTTAGGGATTGGATGGGGCCCTCGAAAGATCAACCAGTCCAATCTTGCAGCTCCCCTGGAGAGTGTTGTTTGGTGTCAGAAACCCTCAGCATTTCTGCTACACTCAGGGAGAACAGAGTAAGTCCTGCGAGACCAGAGGACACCTGTGGGTCAGTGCAGAGTGAGGGCAGCTGGATTGTCCCTCTGTCTTGCTCCAGCTGCCCTGGGCTGGCACCTTTCTGATATGGAGGCTGATCACACTGCCATGTTGTCCTGAAAAGCCACCAGGCACTGCTGAGAGCAGAGGGAACCACCTGAGACCATGCAAAAGGACAAGTCTGACTAAGGGTGACGGGTCCACCAAAGGTCATGCAGGTGCTGTCCACAGGCAGAAGAGTGGTCAATGGATGTTATGGGGTTTTCTTGCAGACGTACGAATCACTCATAGTTGCAATTCAGCAGTATCAGTGACTTGATTAAGCATGAGAGCTCTTTTTCATTCTATCCTTTCCTGCACCCCCCACCCCTTGCGATAGGAAATGGAAAAGACAGGCTCAGGAAAGCTCCTTATCAGTCTGCTAATCCTTGCATTGATCTTCTCCTTGAGACATCCCCTTGGAAAAATGCTGGGAGTGATCTGGAGCTGTGAGCAGCCCTGACCCACACAGCACCTTCTCCACAGCAGAAGCACCTTTCCTGCCCTGATAGGGGTCACTCCTTCCCCTCACAGCTTCTCCCATCAGTGTTGTTGGGATCTCCCCAAGCAGGCTGAGCGCTGACCCTGGCAGGTGGCAGAGTCCCTGCCCCGGCACAGCCTTGGGGTGCAGGGACCCTGCTCTGCAGGACAGCCCTGGGCACCCCTGGGTGCTCACCCGGCTACACAGCTGTTCAACACTGCCTGACAAGAGCCCCATCCTTACAGATCCCTCAGGTTTTGCCTGTGCTAACTTAAGGAGGTGCCTCCAGGAGCTTCAGCTGCGTTGTCCTGCACCCAGAGACTTACCATGGCAATGGCTGCAAGGATTTCTCCTCCAGTGAGCTCTCAGTCATCTTCCCAATCCTGACCACCTTTAATCTCTCTCTGCCTTGCTCATCTCCCTGAGATCCCCAGGCAGAGCCCTCAGTCCTACTGCGCTTTGCAGAGGAGCTGCTCCTGGGCAGAGCTGTCTCTCTGCAGCGCTGCCACTTGCCATGAGCTCCCTCTGTTCCAGGAGTCCAGACCAGCTCAGCAGCACAGGAGCAGCCCAAGGCATTTTAATGACCCTTCTGGTGGGTTTGGTGCTGCGGCAGGATGCAAACACCCCTCTCTCCCCCTGCCCCTCCTTCAGTATGGAAGGAGTAGGCACATCTCCCTCTCTCCCTACTACTTGAGGCTTAGAGCTTCTTTTGTTTGGCCCCAGAGCACCCTGGCCAGGACCATTAGGAGAAGGGAGTGCCGAGGCGCCAGTGAGCCTCTGGGCACCTGCGACCAGTGTGGGTGATGTTTGGCAGCTTCAGGGGCACCCCACAGCTGGTGTGGGGGTGCAGAGAAGATTCTAGAATGCCTACAGCCAGGTCTGATCAACCAGTATAAAAATGGGATTCTTGTTGAGACTTTGCCCATTGTCGCTGGTCTCTTGGAGCATGAGTAAGATGCTGCCACTGAGAGCCCCTTTCCCCGGGATGGAGACTCCACTTGCCTTGCCGCCACGTGTGTGAGTAAAACTTCTTGCAGGATTGCGAATATACTTTTACTTTCCATGCACATATGCATGTGTAACTTTCCGTGCTCAATATGAGCATGTGTAAAATTACTTCTCGCATAATTGCAGGTGTATTTTTCTCCCGTGCTTCCACATAAGCACGTGTAACTTTCCGTGCTTAATACAAGCACGTATACTTTCCGTGCACATTTGCACGCATACTTCCCATGCTTAATACAAACACGTATACTTTCCGTGTACATTTGCACGTGTAACTTTCTGTGCTCAATACGAGCACATGTATCAATTATTTCCTCCCACAATCGCGAGTGTATTTTCTTCCTGTGCTTCCACATAAGCACATGTAGTATTCCGTGCACATTTGCACGTGTAAGTAAATTAACCCTCGCAGGATTGTGAGTGTATTATAAATTTACCATCGCGGAATTGCGAGCGTACACCTTCCGTACTCACTACGAGTACATGTATATCTTTAAAAATAATCACGCACCGTGTTCAGGCAAGTGTGTACTCCTCTGGGACTCAGAGACAATTCCGGCATTGTTTTGGGTGAAGCCATGTGTATGCACTCTGTGGACCGCCTGTTTTATTAGTTGCTGTCCCTTAATAATTTTCCTCAAGTGATATCCGAACCCGAATTTAAGTCACTTTTGGAGTGTTAAAACCCTGTTTCTCACCGGTTTAATAAAAGTTGTTTCGGACCTTGTCCCTTAAACTAACCTTGGGGTGTCTCCGTGACAGGTGCTGAGTCCATGAACTTCAGACCCTGGAGGGAGTTGAATAAACCTCTAAAGAAGTCAAAGTCAGATTCAAACTGCAAAGTTTCTTGTAATGTAAACGGGTCCTGCTGAGGAACACTACTGAGGAACTGACCCCAGGGTCAGCTAGAGATGACAGGTGAGGAAAAGCAAGGTGAAGGTCTCTCTGATGGTGAGTAAACCTGGATGTGTTTCATTAATCAAAGGGCCAAGCCCTGACCCCCAGCCCTGGGAAGTCAGATACTGTCCCTCCCACGTTGCTCAGTGCTCTTCCTGGGACAGTGTGATGTGGGGCTGTGTGAGGCCAAGGGCAGGACTATGGTCCCACACCTCCCCAGTTCCTGGGTGGGAACAAGGAGACCATGAGGCCCCTGTGCTGGAAGGACAAGGTGTCTCCTCACAGGCATCAGAGGTGGAAACAACAGCGATAGCCAAGGGGAGAAGGAGCTCATGTCTGGTGGGGGCTTTCAGCCTCTTTACATCCCTTGATCATCTCCACCACAGCCTGTCCTATGCTGTGGCATCACCTGCACCTCTTTCCCTGCAGGCTGCAGACATCCCCCCTGCTACCCCACCTTGCTCTTGTCTGAGCATCTTCCTTCCTTTGCTGAGATCTTTACATCCTCCCCAGCTGTTCCTTGAAGCACAAAGCCTTGGGCTGATGCAGACTCCCTCTGGGTGACCTGCTCCACCACAGCACTGCCCTTCCAGTCACATTCCTTTCTGCTCATGTCCAGCCTGCACCTCCCCAGCTGCACTTTGGGCCATAATTTCTTTCTCATGTTCTTTCCCACTATGAAGAAACCTCCATTGTCTCTGAAACCACCCTTCAAGCACTCTCAGGCTACTCCTACACTGCTGCTGGGCCAAAGCAGCCCAGATCCCTCAGCATTCCACACCATGTGCACAAGGTGCTGAACCTGCCTTGGCAGAGCACTGCACTCTCCAGTTCCTCCCTGCTTCTCCAAACTGGGAAGCCGCACCCTGGCACACTCCCGTGTGTGTGGGGTCACACCAGTGCTGAACCAAATGGGATGGGAACTCCAGGTGTCTGGGTCCCCATGCTCCTCCTCATGCAGCCCCGTGTGCAGCTGCCTTGTTCATGGTGAGCATGAACCATGGGCTTGTGTGGCTGCCCTTGTAGTGATCAGGCCCTTCTCCTTAAGGTCACTGCTCAACGTGTCAGGTCCTGATGGACAGGATTATTCTCCTGCCCTGATACAACAGTGCGCACTTCTCCTTGTACAACTTAAGAGCTTTCAGATGCTGGAACCCCAAAATTTCTCAAGGTCTTGACTCCTTGACTCTCCCTGAACTGCTGCAGCCACAGCCTCTCCTCTTCCAGTAGGGCAGGGACCACTCGCCTGGGGAGCTCCCGGTGACCCCCAACAAAAAGGAGCCCCGGCCTCCAGGACTCTGCTCAGCCCTTCAAGAGGTCACTGCAATAGCAGCAGTAGCAGGTTCCATCAGCAGTTTATTAAAGAAAAAGAAAATAATTTCCAACTTCCCTGGCACACTCTTGCAGTGCTGCTTTCTTCACTTTATCCTGGTGCCTCTCCCTGGCCGCCGTGCCCCACTGTTGGTGGCACCAGACTGTTGGGGGGCATGGCCATGTGCCCACACAGCCCCAGGGCCGTGTCATTGGTGCCCTCACTCCCAAGGGGACACCCAACTTGTCACTTCCACATAAAGGAGCTCCATACATCCAAGCAACCTCTTCACTTTGAGGGAATCCCTCTGCTGATCCTTCCAGCTTGTCTCTCCTGAAAAGCCTGTACCCAGCCACTGCAGCACCCCCAGCTGTGTGACTTGTCCCACCACACCTTGGCAGTTACTGCATGGATGTCAAACAGCACAGGCTGCAGCTTGTCCTGGCTGTGCCTGCCCAATGCATTATACGTGTGTGAAAGCCTTGGCACCTCATATAACACTGCAGACCTGTAACTGGCATTAAAGGGAAAAAATGCCCTGAATTTGATTCTGCAATAGAATCATAGAATCATTTCGGCTGGAAGAGACCCTCAGGATTATCGAGTCCAACCATAACACTAGCACTAAACCATGTCCTTAAGAACCTCGTCTAAATGCCTTTCAACCACTCCAGGGATGGTGACTCCACCACTGCCCTGGGCAGCCTGTTCCACTGCTTCACAACCTTTTCCATGGAGAAATATCTCTTAATATCCTACCTGTACCTTCCCTGGAGCAACTTGAGGCTGTTTCCTCTTTTTCTGTCACTTGCTACTTGGGAGAAGGACGAACCCCCTTCATGCTCCAAGCTCCTTTCAGGCAGTTCAGAGATCAGAAGGCCTCCCCTCAGCTCCTGTTTTCTAGGCTGAACCCCCCAGGTCCCTCAGCTGTTCCCATCACACTTGTGCTTCAGCCCCTTCCCCAGCTGTGTTCCCTTCTCTGAACTTGCTCCAGCACCTCAAGGGCTTTCATGGTGTGAGGGGCGCAAAACTGACGCCAGGATCCAAGATGCAGTCTCATCAGTATGCTGTTGGCCTTTTTGGCCATCTGGGCAAACACTGGCTCCTATTGAGCTGCTGTTTACCAACAACTCCAGGTCTTTTTCCACCAGGCAGCTTTCCAGACGCTCTTCCCTGAGCCTGGAGCATTCATGGGGTTGTTGTGATCCAAGTACCTGACCTGGCAATTGGCCTTTGATAAACCAGATACAATTGGCCTCAGTCCAACAATCCAGCCAGTCCAGATCCCTCTGTATGGCCTTCCCACCCTCCAGCAGATCAATGCTCCCACCCAAATTGATGTCATCTGCAAATTTACTGAGGCTGTACTCAGTCCCCTCACCCAGAAAATTCAAAAAGAGATTGAACAGAACTGACCCTAATGCTGAGCCCTGGGGACCACCAGTCATGACCGGTGCCTAAATGACATGGCTCCGTTCACCACAACTCTTTGGGCCTGGCCCTCCAGCCAATTCTTTATCCATCCCAGATACACCATCCAGGCCATGAGCTGCAGCTTCTCCAGGAGATGCTGTGGGAAACAGTGTCAGAGGCTTTACTGAAGTCTAAGTACACAATATCCACAACCTTTCTCTCATCTACTGGGTGGGTCACCATGTCATAGACGGAGATCAGGTTGGTCAAACAGGACCTGTCTTTCATAAATCCATGTTGACTGGGCCTGATCGCTTGGTTCTCTGGTAAGTGCCATGTGATTAAGATCACCTGCTCCATGACTTTGCCCGGCACCAAGGATAGACTGACAGGTCTGTAGTTCCCCAGACCCTCCTTCCAACCCTTCTTGTAGATGTGTGTCATGTTAGCCAACTTCCAGTCAACTGGGACCTCCTCAGTTAGCCAAGATTCCTGGTAGATAAAGGAAAGTGGCTCAGTGATCACCTCCACCAGCTCCCTCAGCACCCTCGGGTGGATCCCATCTGGCCCTATAGACTCGTGGGTGTCCAAGTGGTGTAACAGGTCACCAACCATTTCCCCTTGGATTATTGGGGTTTCATTCTGCTCCCCACCCCTGTCTTCTGGCTCAGGTGGCTGGGTACCTGGAGCACAACTGTTCTGACTATTAAAGACTGAAGTAAAAATGCGTTCAGTACCTCAGACTTCCCTTCATCTTCTCTCACTATGTTTCCCCCCACATCCATCAGGGGATAGAGATTCTCCTTGGCTCTCCTCTTGTTGCTAATGTATTTACAGAAACATTTCTTGTTGCCTTTCACAGCCATGGCCAGGATGAACTCTAGTTGGGCTTTGGCCCTTCTCATTTTCTCCCTGCATAACCTCACAGAATTCCTGTATTCCTCTAGAGAAGCCTGCCCCTCCTTCCAAACATTATAAATTCTATTTTTACTCCTGAGTTCTAGCTGCAGCTCTCTATTCATCCAGGCCGGGCTTCTTCCCCACCGACTCACCTCCTGGTACAGCTGCTCTTGTGCCTTTGAGATCACCTTTCTGAACAGAAACCAGCTTTCCTGGACTGCTTTGTCCTTCAGGACTGTCTCCCAGGGGACTCTGCCAACCAGCCTTCTGAACAGGCCCCAGTCTGCCCTTTGGAAGGCCAAAGTACTGGTTCTGCTGACCACCCCCCTCACTTAGAATCATAGAATGATTTTCATTGGCAGAGACCCTCAGGATCACTAATCCATGTCCCTAAGAACCTAATCTAAACGCCTCTTAAATACCTTCAGGGATGGTGACTCCACCACTGCCCTGGGTAGCCTGTTCCAATGCCTGACAACCCTTTCTGTGAAGAATTTTTTTCCTAATATATAATTTAAACCTCTTCTGCACTCTCTCTAGTACCTCAATGTCCTTCTTAGGATGAGGGACTCTGGAGCAGACAGTGTTTGAAAAACATGCAGCCAACTTCAGAAAAATGAAGTGACTTAAGCTGAAAGGAAAACTCAGTAAAAGATAATTAGTCTTGTTCTAACCAAAAGCAGGAGTGACCTCATCACAGCCTGCACCTTCCTCAGAGAGGCAGCAGAGGTGAGGGGCCTATGACCTCTCTCTGGTGACCAGTGAGAACAGGACAGGTGGAAATAGAATGAGGCTGTGCCAGGGGAAGTTCAGACTGGACATTAGGAGAAGGTTCTTCACTGAAGGGTGGTCGGTCACTGGGACAAGCTGCCCAGGGAAGTGGTGATGGCTCCCAGCCTGTCAGAGCTCAAGGAGTGTCTGAATGATGCTCTTTGTCTTATGGTTTAGTGTTACATAACCACACGAGCAGCAGGGAGCTGGACTCATTGGTCCTTATGGGGATCTGCTAAGGTGAGATGTTGTATGGTTCTGTGATCTTGAAGCTCAAAAATATTCCATCCCAGACACATTTACGTGTGTGTGTTTGTCTCTTTCTGGGCTAACTGAGGAGATCTCTGGGAAGGATCTAAACCTTATATGTGTCATATCCATATGTATATTTTCCACTAACACAGCCAAGTGGACAGAGAGACATGGCGGGATTGGGGAGGTGAGGAACAGGTTCTCCATACAGTGATGGACCTCAGGCAGACTGCTTCTCCTTCCTGTCCATACCTCCTTAGGGCACACTCTGCATCAACATCAGTGGGAGAATTCTCCTGTCCCTTATTCTAAGTGCTCTTTCTCTACCTTCCTCTTTCCCTACACCCTTGAAACTTACCTAAATATGTGTACAAGTGTTGAAGACCAGATGTACATGACGAAAGCAACATAGATCTGAGAATCTTCTCTGATAACTGCCAGTCCCAGGCAGATACCTCAGGTACACGAGGGCCTCTGGGTTGCCCCCACTTCTGTTATTTCATTTTCTCCCACAAGAATATAATCAATGTACTGACAAACAGCTGTGCTTTCGGGTTTGGGTGTTTTTTCTAGCTCTTGGGCTAAAGTGTGATGAGCTAACGTGGGAGAATGTTTGTGCCCCTGGGGAAGTCGGGTGAAAGTGAATTGTCATTTCCCAGGTGAAAGCAAAACAATCTCTGTCTTCTGGTTGCAATGGTATCATAGAACCCATGTCTTTAACATCTATTGTTGCTATGATTGGATGAGCTGCTTCTTCCTGTATCATGGTTATGAGTTCAGACAGACTGGGGACCGCAGCAGTTAAAGGATCAGTGTTGGCATTGAGCTGCCAAAGATCTATTGTAAGTCTCCACGTCCCATTGCATTTTCTAAATGGCCACACTGGAGAGTTTAAAGGAGAACGGGTATTTATTACCACTCCTTGTTCTCACATTTCTTGTATAACCAGTTTAATACCTTCTTTGGCACCCAGGAGAAGAGGATATTGTTTCACATTTGTGACCTGGCTATATGGGAGTGCCAGTGCAGTTTGCAATAGTCTGAGATGTAACTGTGACATTCCACAAGTCCACAAGAATCCTTTTGAATCCTTCCCATCTCCCTTTGAGGGTGTCCATACCTAGTAAACTGTTTGGAATGTCTCCAGTCGCCATCTTGATAGTGACTGGGTTCTCATTCCCCAGCAATAACAATTTTACTCAAGCAACTTCCATAACTTCCATTGACCCTAAAGCATTAAGGACGCAAAAACATCACCTCAAGGGAAAAACTCCACACCTTTCAGCATCTACTTCACTTAGAGTAGAAATCTGTGCACCGGTGTTGATCAAAAAGGTTATAGGTGCATGCTTAGGACCCACTATAGCCATGATTAATAAATCTCCACCTCTGGTACGTGTGAGCTTTCAGATATAAATCCATCCTCCATTCCCCCGCCCACTACTAGGGAATGGAGGTTCTAGTTTTCCTGTTTCTGGGAGAGACTTTCAGCCTCGGTGGGGGAGGGAGCTGAAGCTGTAACAGGTAGGACTCCTTTCATGCTCTGTGAGGCTTCTTTTGGATTTGGCCACCTTGATACTAGTTTAGTAAGTTTATCAAGGGGTAAGCCTTCCATTATATCTCTGGGAACTCCCTTTTTAATTCCCAAAACCCACCATTGTTGTCGGACCTCAGGCTGTTCTCCCTTTCCTGTTTTAATGTATGGATGCTCCTTTCTTGGGGCACCAATAGCAGCAGCAGTACTAGTAGAGAGGGGCAGATTCTTGACTTCAATATGATGAATTCCTCTCGACCTTTCTTCTAAGATTTTTACTGGGCCATATTTCCTATTATAATCTGTCAGTTCTTGTGCTACTTTCCCCCACATCCACACCTTTTGAGTATTGGCTTGGTTGGGGGAAGTTGGGGCAGGGGTGAAGGGGGAATCCATGCTGTTATTAGCTCCATCTCTCTGGCTCCCACTTCTGTTACCCTGGCTCCTAATCACACCTTCCAACCTTTCTCCTGGTCTCATTAATGTGAGTGTCCTTTGAAGGTTAATCCCAGTAGTTTTAAGTGATTCTGGAAGTCCCCTTATCAAGGGAGTCATCATGTCTGAATTTACCGGCAACATCACTGGGGGTTCACATTCGGGAGTTAGTTTCCTTTCGTGTATCATTTGCAAGCAGGCTGCTTTGTGTACTCTTTCTAGCAATTGATCAGGTGTGCCAGTGATTGCCAAGGGCTCTCCCCTCTCTAAAGGATTTAACCCTCCAGCCCAATAAGCAGCTGGCTGGGTTAGAGACCATGGGGCACATTTGTCACCAGTTGTTAAGAAAACTCAGTGTCCCCAGTAACCATTTGCTTCTTGTTCACTTACGTGAATTTGGTCTCCCCCAGTTAGTGGTATGCGCCACACGTATTCAGTTTCAATTCTTTAGGGAGGCGACCATATTCTTTTTTTTGTTTAGCCAGTTCCATGGCAGTGTAAGGTGTTTGCTTAGTTGTAATGTGAGGGTCAGTATCCTCCTCATTTGCATAAAAATATTCTGATTTCACTAATGGTCTCACATGTGGGTATTTGTCGTAACGCTTTCCCATGTCCTTTAATACTTTCTGAGGGTAAATCTGATTTATTTGTCAGATACTTTTCTCCTCTAACTTCCACTCCCTCAGCAGTCCTGTGGTTTTTAAACATTCTTCCTTTAGACTAGCTTTTAACGAGCAGTTTTCTTCCCTTTCCTTTTCTAACTGTTGAAAACAATTTTCTAATTGTTCTAAACTTAAGGTAGTTTTTTGCAAAATCTGCACTAGATTTTCAAGAAATTCTATAATTTTGCTTTTATTACTATGTCGTCTGAGGCGATCTTCAATTGCTGCTACTAGGCTGACTCCTAAGACAGCACAGGCTACAGCTTTATCTTTATTTGATCTAAACTTAGACTTAGTCTGTAAAAAAATCACTTGGTTGACTACACTCTGTAAATTAACCCAGTTATCACGAGCCCAGTCTTCTCCAGCTACGGAGGGTCGAGCCCCATACTTTGCTAAAAGTGTGCAGAACGAGTCTTGATCTTTTACTAACAAAAAATCTTGATTATCAGCCTTTTCAGTCATTCTTATTATGAAGGGGTGTAACTCACTCTGGGAAGGCACAACTCAGTTACAAAGCCACAGCAACAGCTGCGTCACCCTTCTCTTTCTCGAGTGGTTGAAGGAGCCAAAATCTGCTATGGGGAGGCTCAACGTAGTTACATAAACAGACAAGATAACCCCTTCACTCTCCCTAGCAGAAAATTCTCATCAACATGACAGCAAAATCCCTTTTGCACTTTGAGAACTTTTGGTTTGATTCCAGGAGACAGAGCCCTCAACTCAAGTTTGGGGTGCTCTACGCCAAGGTGTGTGTGGTGTACGGGAAATCTGAATCATCCCACTTGCATTTTGGACACTTCTCACCGATCACGGTGGAGGGTCAGGCGCGGCTGGAGCAAAACGTCCTTCCCCTGATACAGACCAGGCACTACCTGCACCCCTCTGTTTCCCAGAATCCTGTCTGTGATGCCAATTTAATGTCACGGTCCATTCAGTGATGGATTCGTGATAGTTCGTTTACCTTGATCTCGAAGTGCAAAATTAAGGCAACCAAAATGCCAAGGGGTTATAATTCAATCAAGCACTGTTACTTTATTATTTTGCCCATAAAGTGGCACGCGACAGAGAGAGAGAGTAGAGAAAAAGGGGAAAGGAAAAAGAAAAAGGGAAAGAAAAGAAAAAGGTGGAAATGAGGATTTGGTTACCACCAGACAAGTTCCAAAGGCATCCCTCTGGTCCCGTAGAGTCCTGCCGGTCTTGCACCATTATTCCAAGGGCTGATTGTTCTCATAATGAAAAATCTCCCTTGTGTGCAATTGCTAGCTCCCAAGAATAAATTGTATCCATTTCCCCTCATCTTTTTCATGTGACTCCTTGTAAAAGGGGAGTCTCTTCTTTGTAGCCACTGCTTCAGTTGGGTTTGTTTTCAAATCTCTAAGCAATATGTCTCAGAATACACAGTGCCACAGATTCCTCCAGAAAAATACAGTCCAGCAAGCACGAAAACAAGGGTTGTGCTCATTTAACTAAAAGCGAGTTAATTTTCTTCATGCAGTTAGAAACCTTTATTTTTCATAGCTAGCATGGCCATTTTTCAGATTTAGTTTGACAACAAGAAGATAAAACCCCAGGACACAGTTAGGGCTTTTCAGTTCTGCTGTCTGGGAGCCAAGGTCTGTCTGAGCTCTGCCCACAGGTGTGAGGCTGCTGGGAAGGGGGCACAGATGGGACAGACCTTGGCTGGTGTCCAGACTGATCAAAGGGACTATTCCGTCCCACTAGCATCAGGCTTCCTATTTAAGGAGAGTTGGGATTTTCTGGCTGGGAGGACAGACACGAAGACAGAGAATCGTTCTGGTTTCTGCTTTGTTTTGGCGGAGTTCTGTTTGGTGGTTCTCTCTAGTTTCACCTTTTACCATCCTGCCGTTTGCAGAGGCGTCTGGGCCTTATTGCCTTTTTCTCTCTTCTCTCTCTGGGATGGGCTGCTTGGGACCAGGTGCTGCTTCCTGGGACTTGCTGCTAAGTGCAGGTGGAGTTCATGAGGAATTGCATTGAGTAACTTTTATTTGATATTCTCTTTCTGCACCCTCAGTAAGTTTGCAGATGACATCAAGTTGGGTGGGAGTGTTTGTTGGAGCGATAAAGGACTCAGCACTCCGATTCAATGTGAATCACGCAGAGCCATTTATTACAGAAACAATCCTCCTTATATACGCAACTGTTCTCTAATCACGCGTCCATGCTCCAAGCATGGATTCGCTAAAGGAGTATCATGGGCAGTCCACACGCTGGAGCCCCACCGATGATAGGTCCAACGACTCATGCCATGCTGAATGAAGAAACACCCCTCTTTCTCACAGCACATTCTGTTCTCAGCTTCTCGAAGTGGCCTTGAGATTCCTTTGGGCCTGACTAATTCAACAACATATCTCCTTCTAAGGAAACTCCTCCACAAGTGTTGATCTGCTGGAGGGTGGGAAGGCCATACAGAGGGATCTGGTCTGGCTGGATCAATGAGCTGAGGCTGATCGTATGAGTTCCAACAAGGCCAAGTGCTGGGTCCTGCACTTGGGTCACAACAACCCCATGAATGATGCAAGTTCAGGGAAGAGAGGCTGGAAAAGGAGCTGGGCGTGTTGGTGGCAGCAATTAAACATGAGTCAGTATGTGGCCAAGGTGGCTATCAGCATCCTGCTTGTGTCAGCAGCGGTGTGGCCAGTAGGCCCAGGGCAGTGACCATCCTTGTGCTGGACACTGAGGAGGTCAGACCTCAAATCCTGGGGGCAGTTTTGGGCCCCTCACGCCAAGAAAGCCCTTGAGGTGCTGGAGCGAGTTGAGAGAAGAGAACAGAGCTGGGGAAGGGGCTGGAGCACAAGTGTGATGAGAGCGGTTGAGAGACCTGGGGGGTTCAGCTGGAGAACAGGAGCTGAGAGGAGACCTTCTGATCTCTGAACTGCCAGAAAGGAGCTTGGAGCCAGGGGAGGTCGGGCTCTGCTCCCCAGGAACAAGCACCAGGAACAGAGGAACGGCCTCAAGTTGCGCCAGGGGAGGTTGAGGTTGGATCTGGGGAACAATTTCTTCCCCAAAGGGCTGTGGAGCATTGGAACAGGCTGCCCAGGGCAGTGCTGGAGTCACCATCCCTGGAGGGTTGGACAGACGGAGATGATGTTCTCAGGACATGGGGCAGTGCCGGGGTTGGGTTAGTGGTTGGACTTGATGATCCTAGGGTATCTTTCAACTGAAAGGATTTGGTGATCCTGTGGTCAGTGATTAACCCTACCCTCCATGATTAACTGGGGTAAACAATGATTAACCAGAAATTGATACACGAGGCCAAAGGATGTTGTGCAATTAGCAGCACAATTAATAGTCAATAATTAAACACAGTGCTGTCAATAATTGATGATTAAGTATGTCAGGTGATCGATTGCCACTAATTAAGCACACCTTGCAATTAATCAGAACTGATGCAGGCAGTAATTAATGATGAAGCATGTTGGGTGATCAATAATCAATGATGTGTAGAAAATTAATGAGCACTAATGAAGAGCATCAGGCAATTAATAGTTGATAACAAAGCTCATCATGCAGTTATTGATTGTTAATTGAGAATGTTGTGGAATCAATGATTAATAATGATAAATCACCATGTGTGTTGGGTGATTAATAGTCCAGGACATTGTGCAATCAAGCATCAGGGATTAATCGGGGTTGATTAATGAGGACAGAGCTAATGAGTCGGATGAAGATGAGGGGGAAAAGGGTGAGGACACGCTGGGTTTCAGGGGTACGTTCTGCGTACACTCGCTCAGGGTTTTGCATGCTCACTTGGGGCTTTGCACACTCATTTGGGAATTTGCATGCTCTGTGCACACTCACTCAGGACTTTGCATGGATATGCACACTCAGCTTGGGGATTTACACAGCTCTGCACAACTCTGCATGGCTTTACACACTCACTGGGGCTTTGCACAAGTGCACAGCTCTGCACACTCACTCAGGGCTTTACACACTCGCTTGGGAATTTGCACAGATCTGCACAGTCCCTGCACGCTTGCTCAGGTATTTGCACAGCTCTGTATGCTTGGCTGGGGACTTTGCAGGGCTGTGCACGGCTCTGCGCGGCTTTGCACACTCGTTGCACGCTCCCTGCACACTCGATCAGGGCCTTGCATGTTCCTTCAGGCTTTTGCACAGCTCTGCACCCCACTGGGTTCTTGGGGAAGGCAGGTTCTGTGCCCCTCACCCCGTGTCCCCCCAGAATGATGATTAGGGTCCCCTTTGTCCCCTGGGTAATGACACAGATGCTGAGTTCGCCAGAGACATTATGGCGTGCTCAAAGCTTGGAGGGTGTCCTGGTGCAGGGGTGCTTTCCAGTGCTGGGAGGTGGGTCCCTGTACCAGAGCACCATCCCGGTACTGGGGGTCCTGGTGCCAGGAGGGGTTCCTGCTGTGTGTGTGTGGGGGGGTGGGGTCCCAATGGTGGAGAGGGGTTTTCAGTGCTGGGATGGAGTTCCAAATGTCAGGGGGTCCTAGTGCTGGAAAGTCCCGATGCTGGGGGATCCCGTTGCCAGGGGGGGTTCTCAGTGCTGGGGGAGGGTCCAGGTGCAAGAGGGATTCCTGGTCCTTGGGAGGTCCCTGTGCCAGGGGACCTGGGTGCCAGTGGGGTCCCAGTGATGGGGGTGTTTGCAATGCTGGGGAGATGTCCTGGTCCCAGGGGAGGTCATGGTCCCAGGGGTGGTTCCCAGTGCTGGGGGGGTTCCTATATTAGGAGGTCCTGGTGCTGGGGTGGTCTGAATGCTAATGGGGGATTTCAATGCTGTGGGGGTCCTAGTGCTGGGAGGAGGTTCCTGGTGCAAGGGGGGTCCTGGTGCCCAGGGGGGTTCCTAATGCTGGGGGGGTCCCAGTGCTGTGGGGGATTTGTGGTGCTGGGGGAAACCTGGTACCTGGGTGGTATCGCAATGCTGGGGGAGGTCTTGGTGCTGGGGGGGTCCTGATGCAGGGGTTCTCAATGCTTGGGGGTGTCCCAGTACCAGGAAGGGTTCCCAGTACTGTGGGGCTCCCTGTACCTGGGGGTCCTGGTGTGGAGGGGGGTTCCCAATAACAGGGGGATTTCCCAGTCCTGGAGGGGTCTCAGTATGTGTGGGGGCGGTTTGGGTGCTGGGAGGGGGATGTTCCTGGTCTGGGGAGGTCTCAGTGTGGGAGGGAGTCAGCGCGAAACCATGCGCATCTGGTAGAAGGGGGGGGATTTGGTGAAGCCGAACACCAGCGGTTCCAGCGATAACTGTTCCGGGGGCTGCAGTGGCTGCAGCCGCAGGTTCTGCAGGATGGTGCAGAGGAACAGGAACAGCTCCATCCTCGCCAGACCCTCGCCCAGGCACAGCCGCTTCCCTGCAGGGACACAAGGGGGTCAGGGGGAGCCAGGGGTTCAGGGACCCCCCACTCTCAAAGCTGGGGCTACCTGAGGAGAAGGGGACAAAGGCATCATTGCGCTTGAAGTGGCCACTCTCGTCGAGGAAATTTGTGGGGTTGAAGGTGTTCGGGTGTTTGAAGATGGAGGGGTCATGCAGGACGGAGCTGAGCAGCGGGTACACGTCGGTGTCCTGGGGGAGTCAGAGGGGACATGTGGGGGACACGGGGCAGTGTGCAGCAAGTGTGCACAGGGAAGTGTGTGTGCAGCAAACATGCACAGAGAAGGGCGCGTGCAGCAAGTGTGCGTGGGGCAACATGCAAAGGGAAACATGCATGGAGCAGTGTGCATGGAGCAGAATGCATACAGCAAATGTGCGTGGAGCAGTATACATGCAGCAGCAGGCATGGAGCAGCACTCATGCACAGGTGTGCACAGGGCAGTGTGCACAGAGATGCATATGTGCAGCGTGTGCATGGAGCAGGGTGCACGGGGAAGCGTGCATGAAGAAAGTGTGCATAGAGCATGCAGCACATTTGCATGGAACTGTGCAAATGGGCCAGCGTGCACAGAACAGCATGTGTGCAGCAAGCGTACATGAAGCCATGTCAGCGGGGGTGAGCACAAGACAGTGCAAACAGGGCAGAGTGTATGAGGAAGCAAGTGTGCATGGGGCACCAAGCAAGTGTTCAGGGAGCCATGCAAACGAGGCAGGGTGCACAAGGAAGCATGCATGCAGCAAGGGTGCATGAGGCAGTGCAAACATGGAAGCATGCAGGGAGCACTTTGTAAAAGGCAGTGTGCACAGAGAACGGTGCATCCAGAATCGTGCACAGAGAATTGTGCACGCCACTGGCACCTTGGGGATGAAGTAGCCGCGGAAGACGATGTCTCGGGTGACACGGTGGGGGACGTTGAGGGGGATGAGGTCGCTGCAGCGCTGGATCTCATGGATCACGGCATCCGTGTACGGCATCCGGCCTCGGTCCTCCAGAGCGGGTGCCCGATCGCGGCCGATCACCCGGTCAATCTCCTCGTGCACCTTCTCTGCAGCACCGAGTGGGACAAGGGGTCAGGGAGTGATAAGGTCCCCATGGGTGCGTCGGGGCTGAGGGGGTTGCGCCCCACTCACCCTGCACGTGCGGATGCTTCATGAGCATGAGGAAGCCGTAGCGTAGAGTGGAGCTGACGGTCTCGGTGCCAGCGAAGAAGAGGTTGAGGGTGGTGAGCTCCAGGTTCTCCAGCGTGAACTCCGATGAGGGGTTTGACTTTTCCTGGGGGGACACACATACATGGAGTGTGGAGGTGCAGGGAGCGCCCCATAGTGCACAGAAGCACCCCAGGTTTTGCACAAGTGAGCTGGGTGCGCATGAACACCTCTGGGTGCAGGGCATCACCCCAGGGTGCTCAGGGGATGTGGGTGAACAGGAGCACTCTGTGTGCAAAGGAACATCCCAGCGTGCACGTGATCCCCTCTAGGTTGCAAGCACCTCCCCTGGCGTGCAGGAGATCAACCCAGGCACAGAGGAGCACCCCAAGGTGGAGGAGATCTCCCCATGTGCACAGGAGCATCTGAAGTTTTGCACAAGTAAACTCGGTACAAAGGGGCCTCCCCACCTTCTCCATCTGCTGCAGGAAGCAGTCAATGAAGTCACGGGGGGCCCCGGGCTGCAGTGAGGCCGCATTGTCCTTCACCCTCCGCGCGATGAAGCTGCGCATCTGCCCCAGCATCACCGGGATGCGCCGGTGCGGGCCCGGCACATGCTGCATCAGCGTCTCCGCCATGTCATATACCTGGTGGGGGGTACAGGGATGTCACTCGTCCTCCCACAGACACCACTCTGCATCCCAGGAAGCTGCCAGCCCCCCCCATCCACCCATTGCATCGCACCTGTCCCACCTGCACCCAGAGACTGGGAGGTCCAGAAACTCTTGATCATCATTGCACCCCCAACAGCCCCCATTACACCTCCCTGTAGTCCCCCCACTGCACCACCGTGACACAGTCCCCCACACACTCCCTGGACAGCCCCCAGCCACCCCTTGCAGCCCCTGGGGTCCCAGCTGCTCCCAGGGGTGCTGAGTTCCCAAAAAGTCATTGCACCCGCTGACACCTCCACCTATTGCATCCCCCCCTACTTCACCCCTATTACACTCCCAGAACTCCCCCATCCACCCCTTGCACCCCCCAGGTTGCACCTGCACTCAAGGTACTGAGCTCCCAAAACCTGTTGTTCACCATCAAACCTCCTCCGACCCCCCCCCAACTCAGCTCATGCACCCCCTGACCCCACATGCACCCAGAAACTGGGTGCTCCCAGAAGCTCTGGTTCATCATCGCACCCCCGGATCCCCCAGTTAACTGCCCCACTCCCCTCATTGCAACCCCATCATCACCCCCCACCCCCAGTCGACCCACCTGCGCCCAGGGGGTGCTGAGCTCCCGGAAACTCTCGTTCATGAGCCGCAGCAGCTCCAGGAACTCGCTGTCACGATAGTCGAAGCGGTTCCCGAACACGATTGAGCAGATGATGTTGGACACAGCGCAGCTCAGCAGGTACGTGGGGTCAAACGGTTTCTCTGGGGGAAAGGGGGTTTTTTGGGGAGGCGATCAGCACCCAAGGGTGACCCCCCCACCCACCCAGACCTCCCCAAACCACCTCACCCCCCACTCCATAACCTGAGTGCAGCTCAGTAGGTACAGGGGAGTCGAAGTGGGGAGGTGGGAGGATTTTTTGGGGGTGTCAGCACCCAGGGGTGCGCCTCCCTCCAATCCCCCTGAGCCCCCCCACCGAAGTGCAGCCCACCGGGTACGTGGGGGTCAAACCACTTCTCGGGGGCAGTGGGGCTGTTCTTGGGGGGTGTCAGCACCCAGGGGCGTGTGTCCCCCACCCTGACCCCCCCCATACCCTGGGTGTCTTGCAGTTCCTTCAGCAGCGCTTGCGCCTCCTCCTGGATGCGGCTCTCGATGCTTTTCCGGCCCATCCCGAAGTCCCGCAGCACTGAGAGCGAGAAGCGGCGCAGCTGCCGCCAGCGCTCCCCATTGGCGAAAATCACCCCTGGAGACACAGGGGGTTCAGCACCCTTGGGGAAACAGCATCCCAGGGGAGGGGACATGGGGGGGGCAGCACCCATGGGGAGAGGACAGGGGGATCAGCACCTATAGGGGGTGGGTAGCACCCTTGAGAGGGTCAGCACCCTGCATTGGGAGAATATCATGGGGGTCCAACCACTGTCAGTGTGCCACCATTGGGGTCCCACCCTCAGTGTCCCCGCACACCGTGGCCATGGAAGGTGCTCTCCACGGTGGGTATGCGTCCGCGCCCGGCGAAGGCCTCGGCGTTGTCCACCAGCGCCTCGCGCACTGCGGCGTGTCCACAGAGCACCAGCACTCGCCGGGTCCCTAGCCACACCGTGAACACAGGGCCATACTTCTCACTGAGCTGGGGACACCACGGACAGTCGTGTCACCCACTGTGTCACCCACCCACCCGCTGTGTCCCCTGCCACATCGTGAACATTGGCCCGTAGTTCTCACTGAGGTGGAGACACCAGGGGACACCTGCGTCACCCACCCACCTGCCGTGTCCCCAGCCATACCAGGAACATGGGATTGTACGTCTGGCTGAGCTGAGGGGACACTGGGTGACACTCAAACACCCCTGCTCCCCTCACCTTGAGCAGCACCTGCAGGAACCCCCTGTGTCCCCCCATGTCTTCATGTCCCCACCTGGAGCAGCCCCTCTAGGATCCGGGTTGGGGACAGCTGCAGCAGGTTCCCATGTCCCAGCCATGTTTCCCCATGTCCCCATGATGTCCCCACCTTGAGCAGCCCCTTTAGGGTCCTGGTTGGGGACAGTTGCAGCAGGTTCCCATGTCCCCCCATGTCCTCACCTTGAGCAGCCCCTCCAGGGTCCTGGTTGGGGACAGCTGCAGCAGGTTTCCCAGCAGCGGCAGCGCGGGGGGCCCAGGGGGCAGTGGGTGCCCCCCCTGCCGCCCCTTCCCCAGCAGCAGCAGCAGGAGGAGGAGGAGGAGGAGGAAGAGCAGGAGGAAGCTGAGGGACCCAGCCAACTCCATGGTGGCACCTCTGTCACCGTGTCACCTTCTGACGCTGCTATTTATGCACTGATTGCAGAAAAGGGGGCAGGCCCAGCGGGGCCACCACCCCATGGTGGCTCTGGTGCTGTCCCTGTGGGTGGCACCAGGGGTGGACCCGTAGGTGTCCCTGTGAGTGTCCCTGTGCCTGGCCCTGTGCATGTCCCCAAGCTCTGGTGTGTGTCCCTGTGTCCCTGTGCATGTCCCTGTGCCCTGGTCTGTCTCCCCATGCATGCCTCCAAGCTGTGGTGTGTGTCACATGCATGTCCCTGTGCTCCTCCTGCATGCCTCCAAGCCCTGGTGGGTGTCCCCATGTTCTCGTCCAAGTCCCCAAGCCCTGGTGGGTGTCCCCATCCACGTCCCCAGGCCCTGCTGTATGTCCCCGTGCCCTCTTCCATGTCCCCAAGTTCTGGTGTGTGTGTGTCCCTGCATGTCTTCATCTATGTCCCCAGGCCCTGGTGTGTGTCCCCACACATGTCCCCATGCTCTGTGCATGTCCCTGTGCCCTGGTTTGTGTCCCCATGTATGTCCCAAGCCCTGGTGTGTGTCCCCGTGCCCTCATCCATGTTCTCAAGCTCATGGGGCATCAGGAATGTGTCACAGTGGGGTGTGGGGACACAGCCGTCACCTACACCCTCTGCCCAGCAGTGGGGTCCCCGCCAGTGACACCCGAGGCCGCGGTGATGCATGGCCTGGTCTGGCCGCAGCAGGGCTGGTGGGTGCTGATGGCCCAATGCCAAGCGAAGGCTGCCATCATCGTCACCGTCACAGCACCATGACCATCTAAGTGCTTCCGGACCTGCTCAGGGACCCCCAGCACTCACAGCACCCTATAGCACCCCATGGGGAGCCTATGGACACCCCACATCCCCTATGACACCCACAGCACTCCACAGACACCCTACAGCACCCCATGGACACCCCATGGCCCCCACGGCACCCCATGGTACCCAAAGCACCCCACAGCACCCTATGACACCCACAGCACCCCATGGACACCCCACAGTCCCACGGCACCCACAGCTGTGGATACTCCAGGGCTGGGAGCAGGGGGTGCCCAGGGGAAGGTGTGGGATGGGTGGCCAGGGGGGATAGAACCTCTGTCCCTGTCCCCTTCCCTGTCTTGGTGTTGGCAGGAGGGGTGACACGATTGCTGTCCCTGTGGTAAGGAGAGGCAGCAGGGAAACGATCACTGTCCCCGTCACAGAGGCGGCAGTGGCCGCAGTGGGGATGACACGGTCACTGTCCCCAGATCCACCTCCCTGGCCTGGGGCCTGTGGTGTCACTGACAGCGTGGCCAGTTCCCATCAGGGAGGGGACAATGATGTGACATCCGGGGCAGGGACACCCCCTGGCCCCGGAGTGGCCTTCACAGCAGCTGGGGGGGGCCTGTCCCAACCCTGTCCCGTGTCCCCACCTCATGTCTGCACCCTCTGTTCCCACCCCCTGTCCCTGCCCTGTGTCCCCACCCCCTGTCCCCAGCCCATGTCCCCACCCTGTGTCCCCAGCATAGTTCCCTGTTCCAGCCCCAAGTGGCCATCCAGTGTCCCCACTGGGTGTTGAACTGGGTGCTGGGGGGGGGGGGCACTGGGTGCTGAACTGGGTGCTGGGGGTGCAATCTGGGTGCACCAGCAATGTGCCAATGCTGGTGCACGCCCTGCTGCTGTGGCCTCGCATGAGGTCCATTGATGGCAGACGGGACCCGTCAGTGTTGCATGGGTGTGCTGGCATAGCACAGGGTGTGTGAGCCTTGCACAAGGTGCATGAGCCTCACACGAGGCATTTTAGCTTTGCATGGAGCATGTCAGTGTTGCATGGGCTGTGCAAACCTTGCACACAGCACATCGGCGTCACACAGGGCACACAGGACTTGCATGGGGTGTGTTGATGTTGCACAGGGTGTGCAGACCTTGCACGAGGCACACTGGCTTTGGACAGGCTGTGTGAGCCTCACACCAGGTGTACAAGCCTTGGATGGGGCACATTGGTGTTGCACGAGACACACAAACCTTGCATGGGGTGCACGAGCCTTGCACAGGGTGTGCTGATGTTGCACGGGGTGTGCAGACCTTACATGGGGTACACTGGCCTTGCATGAGGCATGTCAGTGTTGCACAGGGCATGTTGGTGTCGCACGGGGCATGTTAGTCTTGCACGAGGCACAGTAGCTTTGCACAAGGCAAGTGAGCCTTGCACAGGGTGCATTAGCCTTGCACAGGTCATGTTGGTGTGGCACAGGGTGTGTGGACCTTGCACAGGGCATGTCGGTCTTGCACAGGGACACTGGCCTTGCACGAGATACATTAGCCTGTCAGAGGGCATGTTGGCATTGCACGTGCTGTACGGACCTTGCACAGGGCACATGAGCCTTGCACGTGGCATGTTGATGTTGTGTGGGCTGTGCGAGCCTCGCATGGGGCATGTGAGCCTTGCACGGGGAATGTTGGTGTTGCACAGGTGATAAGAGGAACAAAAATCTTTTAGAAAACCCTAGGCCTAATGTAACAGGAACTTAATAGAGAAACAACAGCTCTGTAGAAACTGGACATGAGGGAAAGTGGGATGTCCTGGGCTTGCAAGCTGGGAAAGCAGAATGTTCCACTAAATGAAGAAAGAGCTGCGTGACCGTTGCTGAGTAGCAGCACGAACCAACAACACACACACTCTAGAAATCAGGTCAAGGAGCCGACACTGGAGGGGCAGCAGATGTGAGGACACCAGGGACACCAGTGACCCTGATGAAGACTCTGGAATATCAAAGATGTACTGCCAGAAAAGGGTGGGGTTATGTAAATAATTGATGTTTAATGCATGAAGGAAGCAGTAGAAACAAATGAACATGCAATAGGTATATGTAATAAATACTAAGAAGTGTGAGTCATGCCCGTTCTTGATTAGAGGAACGATCCTCTGAGCGTCTGGTGCGCTGCAATAGAAGTGCTGCTTTTTAACACTTTCAACACAGTGTTAAAGAGGTTTTTTTGCCAACTTTTCGGTATCATTAGCAAAGCCAATTTCTGCACACCAGTTACCCCAGAAACAGACAAACACATATGGGTCTTGAGACTGAAGAATATAGAATAATAGCACATCTAGAGTGAGAAGGGACCCATAAGGATCATTGAGTCAAACTCCCTGCTGCTTGCAGGGTGACCTAAAATTGACGATAAGACTGAGAGCATTGCCCAGATGCTCCTTGAACTCTGGCAGGCTTGGAGTCATGACCACTTCCTGGCGGAACCTTTTCCAGTGACCAACTGTAAGAGTTGGCCTAAAGATGAAA
Source organism: Patagioenas fasciata (assembly GCF_037038585.1). Lineage (NCBI taxonomy): Eukaryota > Metazoa > Chordata > Aves > Columbiformes > Columbidae > Patagioenas > Patagioenas fasciata. The sequence goes on from NC_092526.1 coordinate 41,328,859, forward strand.
CAGTATTTGCCTGAAATATTTGCCATCAGGGACTAGGAGAATCAGGGCCCTGACAGAAAGAACAGATGGACAGTGACTTAGAGAGAGGCTTGAGGAGAACTATTGTGTTGCACAGGTCTCTCCAGCCCAGGGGTACCGGTAACAATGGCTGCTGTGTGGAATCACCTGCTGCCTCAGCCAAACTTCCCCCTGCCTCCTAAAAGGGATTGTTACATGGGTCTCTCCAACCCAGGGACAACAGCTGCCATCCAGAAGATATGTTCTCACCTGCTGCCTCAGTCACACCTGCCCCCACCTCCTCCCTCAAACAAAGGCCAACGAAGAAGAGCATGCCCAGAAGCTTGCCAAGGGTCCTGAGGTCACCCAACGGACCAGAAAAAGATGCCTGAATGTGGAGCCACGCAGGCACAGACGAGTCCTGGCAAGCAGAGCGGGGACTTTTTGAGCCAGTGCAGTTAAGCCTGGATTGCGAAACAAAGGTGGAGATTGGCCTCTGTGTGCACATACGCAGGCACATCGCAAGAAGAGCCAGAGGCCACGGATGCATTTGCAAAGAGCAAGTTTTATTTTAGTTACCTCTCTACTGGGGGATCTCCGAAGCCACACCTGAGCTCCCAGGCAGAGGTGACACAAGCGGGGACGCAGGCGCTGGTCAGTTCAGCCCTGCTGGAAGATCACTGGGCCTGCTGAGCTCGCCTGTATTTCAAGGCTTCAGGCAGGCGCAGCCTCCCGCTCTTTCTCACAACGAAGCAGGAATCTCAGACATAGTGATAAGGTGCCCAGAGTTTCTCCCAGGCCTGTGTTATCTAACACAGAGCTTCTACTCATCAAGCACACAAGGTCAGTAAGACAATTAGTGTGATGTGTGTGCTTTTTCTACAGACAGGTGCAAGTCACTTGAGCGTGTTTACATGTAACTAACCTCCTCGCCAAATCTTCCGCTATATCCCCATACAGCCTCAAACAATGGGAGCGAGGCGGGGTGAAGAAGCATAAAAGATGACTCCCAAAGGGACATGGTGAAGATCTTCCCACCAGAGGATCATGAATCACGACAGAGGACCAGCAGGATGCTGCTTGGGACCTTGGACCATAGGCATGCCTTTGGGCCCATGGTGGTACCCAACCAACCAACCAAACAACTAACCCTCTTTCCACCTTTTTTTTTTTTCTCTTTCCCTTTCTCTCTACTCTATCATGTGCTGCTGTGTGGGCAAAAAAAGTGAAGTAACACTGTTAATGAATAATAACCCCTTGGCATTTTGGTTGCCTTAATTTTGCACTTCGAGATCAAGGTAAACGAACTATCACGAATTCATCACTGAATGGACCATGACACTAAATTGGCATCACAGACAGGATTCTGGGAAACAGAGGGGTGCAGGTAGTGCCTGGTCTGTATCAGGGGAAGGACGTTTTGCTCCAGGCGCACCTGGCCCTCCACCATGATTGCTGAGAAGTGTCCAGAATGCAAGTGGGATGATTCGGATTTCCCACACACCACACACACCTTGGCATAGAGCACCCCAAACTTGAGTTGAGGGCTCTGTCTCCTGGAATCAAATCAAAAAGATCTCAAAGTGCAGAAGGGATGTTGCTCTCATGTTTTCTGCTAGGGAGAGTGAAGGGGTAATCTTGTCTGTTTATGTAACTACATTGAGCCTCCCCATAGCAGATTTTGGCTCCTTCAACCACTCGGGAAAGAGAAGGGTGACGCAGCTGTTGCTGTGGCTTTGTAACTGAGTTGTGCCTTCCCAGAGTGAGTTACACCCCTTCATAATAAGAATGACTGAAAAGGCTGATAATCAAGATTTTTTGTTAGTAAAAGATCAAGACTCGTTCTGCACACTTTTAGCAAAGTATGGGGCTCGACCCTCTGTAGCTGGAGAAGACTGGGCTCGTGATAACTGGGTTAATTTACAGAGTGTAGTCGACCAAGTGATTTTTTTACAGACTAAGTCTAAGTTTAGATCAAATAAAAATAAAGCTGTAGCCTGTGCTGTCTTAGGAGCCAGCCTACTAGCAGCAATTGAAGATCGCCTCAGGCGACATAGTAATGAAAGCAAAATTTTAGAATCTCTTGAAAATCTAGTGCATGTTTTGCAAAAAGCTACGTTCAGTTTAGAACAACAACTAGAAAATTGTTTACAGCAATTAGAAAAAGAGATGGAAGAAAACAGCTCATTAAAAGCTGCTCTCAAGGAATGTTTAAAAAACACAGAAGTGCTGAGGGAGTGGGAGCTGGAGAAGAAAAGTATCCGACAAATCAAACTAATGAAAAGGATACTGACTCTCACATTACAACTAAGCAAACACCTTACACTGCCACTGTGCTGGCCAAGCTAAAGAAAGAGTATGGTCGCCTCCCTAAAGAATCTGAAGTGGAGTGCGTGTGGCGCATATCCCTAAGTGGGGGAGAGTCCCTGGCAATCACTGGCACACCTGATCAAATGCTAGAGAGTGTACACAAAGCAGCCCGCTTGCAAATAATACATGAAAGAAAATTGATTCCTGAATATGAATCCCCAATGATGCTGCCAGTGAAACTTAACATGATAACTCCCTTAATAAGGGGACTTCCAGAGTCTCTCCCAGAAACAGGGAAACTAGAACTTCCATTCCCTAGTAGTGAGAGGAGGAATGGAGGATGGATTTATATTCGACAGCTCACACACAGAAAAGAGGGAGATTTATTGATCACAGCTATAGTGAGTTCAAAGCATGCTCGTGTAACCTTTTTAATCGATACCGGTGCACAGATTTCTGCCCTGAGTGAAGAAGATGCTAAAAGGTTTGGGGTTTCTCCCTTGAGGGGATGTTTTTGTGTACTCAGTGCCTTAGAGTTAACAGAAGTTATGCAAAAATTACTTCAAATTGCACCATACAGCCAAGTTATGAATGCCAAACAATACTCCCTTCCCCTGCGTGCCAAGGGAGGTATCAAACCAGTTATACAAGAAATACGAGAACAAAGAGTGGTAATAGATGCCCATTCTCTCTTTAGCTCCCAGTGTCTTGGGAGAAAGGTGTGTTTGTCGTTAGCCTGGCTCTGGTAGACACAGAGAAGATTGCAGGACAGCAACTGATTGTATTAAGAGGCCCATTTGAAGTCATAAAAACAGTCACTTCTGTGACCCCTCCTTCTGATGGGGTGGCCCAAAAGGCCTCAGTATGGAAGTGGTATGCTCAGATTGAACACTATTGTAGCGTTTTCTCAGTATCTGAAGGAGCTTTAAAAAATCTAGCTATACAAGAAATCAAGAGCTTAAACGATGATCAAGATAAACCTGCCTCAGTAACCCAAGTTGCACCTCCCTTTTCTCATGATCAGTGAGTTAGTGCTTGGTTTACTGGCACTTCTGCTAAAAGAGAAGGAAAGGTGTGGAAATACAGGGCAGCAGCACTCCATACCTCTTCCAATGAACAGATTATAACAGAGGGAGAGGGCAGTGCACAAGTAGGTGAATTAATCACAGTATGGAGTGTTTTCCAACACGAAGCACAAACTGCTTCTCCTGTCCACATTTATACTGACTCTTAGGCTGTGTTTAAGGGCTGTATCAAGTGTCTTCCTTTCTGGGAACAGAACAGATGGGAAGTTAATAGGATTCCAGTGTGGCAAAAGGAAAAATGGCAAGAAACCTTAAGTATTGCTGGAAAGGGAAATTTTGCTGTGGGCTGGGTGGCTTCTCATCAGGTAGATGGGGGATCCCCAGGAGAATGGAATAACGGAGCTGATGAATTAGCAAGACTGGCCCCTGTACAAAAGGACCAAATTTCGGCAGAATGGGAACGCTCGTTAGTATGGTTACATGTGAAACGCAAGCACACCGGAGCTAAAAACCTGTATGGTAAAGCTCTGGCCCGAGGCTGGCCCGTCACCAGAAAAATGTGTAAAACCTGCATCTCGACCTGCGAACAATGTCGGAGACAGCTAGAAAGGCCCTTTAGAAGACAACCCTCCGCATTTGAGGGAGAGTGAAGGTTAGTGGGATGCCTGGCAAGTGGATGATGTTGGTCCCTTTAAGCAATCAGGAGGCAAGCATTTCATACTGGTGAGAGTGGAAATAACATCAGGATCAGTCCAAGCTGAAGCTTTTGGCAAAGCTACAGGTGAAAACACTGTGAAACCATTGCGAGAATGGCTTGGAACTTTTCCAAAGCCACAAGAAATGCAGTCTGACAATGGTTCCCATTTCACTGCCAAAGTTGTACAAGATTGAGCACAAAATGAAGGGATTAAATAGATTTTTCACACCCCATTTTACCCACAAGGTAATGGAATTGTAGAAAGAACAAACGGCCTCTTGAAACGGCTTTTGAAACCTCATGAGAGTAATTGGGATACTTGTCTGTGGCAAGCTGTCACAGGTGTAAGTGACAGATGGGGTGTAAATGGATGCCCCAAAATCACCACTTTCTGCCCAAACGCCCCTTCCTTGATTCCCTTTCTAAAGGGACCAAATGATTCCAAGGATCCAGCCCATTACCCAGGGCAGCCAGTCCTGGCGGAACTCCCCACTGTGGGAAGTGTACCACTGATATTGAAAACCCCTTCAAATGCAAATTCATAGGTAGCTTCCAATGCCCTGGGCAAGGAACATCAGATAAATATCCATTGGATAATTCCATCTTTTTAATTATTTTTGCCTCAAAGAGGCGAGCCCTGTTTGCTTTCCTTTTTGCAGGGGAACTCTGAGGGACACAGAGAATAACACGAATAATCCAATAATCGAATCTGAAAGCCTAGTTTGTCAAGATGACCAAAAGTATAATTGGGTTACTAATACTTTTCTGCATCCTCTCACCTACTCATAACCAAAAATATGCTAAATGGCCTTGTGTGGAGGGGTTTCTGTGAGATGGAGATTTGTTATTGAACTAGCCAGGCCCAAAGGAATTTCAAGGCCAACTCAGAAAGCTGAAAACAGGACCTGCCGTGGGAAAGAAGCAGTTCTACAATAACAACGCCTCAACATTAGGTCATTAGGTCATGGTTGTGAAGAATTTGAGAGAATGTGTTGTAATAAGTTGTCTGATCATTCTGAATCTATTCATAGTACTTTAGACAAACTAAACCAGCATGTTAATAAGATTTCATAGTAGAATTGGGGTTTGACAAATGATTTAAAAGCTTGGGAATAGGTGGGTAGTTGTTTGATCTTATGTAAGGCTTAACTGTATTATATGTAACCGTAATTATTGTTGTTAATCATGTTGCAGTGTATTTCAAAGATGATTCAGTGTGCTGTCAATAGGGCCTGGCTGGTTCAAGAACAATAACGGGGGAATTGTGGAGGGGTTTCTGTTAGATGGAGATTTGTTATTGAACTAGCCAGGCCCAAAGGAATTTCAAGGCCAACTCAGAAAGCTGCAAACAGGACCTGCCGTGGGAAAGAAGCAGTTCTACAATAACAACGCCTCAACATGATGTAAATCAACGGACCTATCAGCAGTGAGCCTTCAGCGCGTGGACAACTCGTGAACACAGATGATATTCAATTAGTGAATGCATGCTTGGAGCGTGGACACGTGATCAGAGAATAGCTGCATATATAAGGAGGCTTGTTTCTGTAATAAACGGCTCTAGCGTGATTCACATTGAATCAGAGTGCAGGGTCCTTTATTCGCTCCAACAAATGGTGACCCTGACGTGATACTCTGAATGGCGCTTCACTGCGATCGGGGAAAAGCCTGGAGTGGCTCAGCTGGAGGCGGATCAGCTGGACTGAGAACCAGGCAGAGGCATACAGACATTCCACAGACAAATTTGTCGAAGAAATCACCGGAAAAGGTGAGCGACTGGGGCAGGAGGAGGGAAGAGTGAAGCTCCTCCTGATATCCTCTCTGTGAGAGGACTTAAATATTAAGAAAGTAACATATGTAGACTGTTAGTTTGGTGTAGAACTAATGGCTACCCGGGAGAAACTGAGAAGGCTTTTAAACTTGAACTTTGGGATGATACAGGGCAGAAATTATGGGATAAGGTCAGCAATGGAGATAAAGCTAAATCATTAGTAACTACATGGAAGCTTACAATTTCCACCTTAAAAGATCTTACGGCTGAACAGTCTGCTGCTGTTGGAATTTTTGTAGCATTGCAGCCTGATAAGAAACCTGAAAGTCACTGTGAAGTTACCTGGTTCGTGTCTTTGATACCCTCCCTATTCCATCTCCTGCTGTGCCTTCGGCACCCCCAATAGTTCAGCAGTCCGGAGCGGGGGGAGGAAAAATGTTGAGTGAGTGGCCTCCTACACTATTACCCAACCCTGATGAGAACAGCAAGTCCAAAGGATTGGAATCAGACAACTTGCCCAAAGAACCTGTGAAAGCTGAGAATGCTAAAGTCATAAACAAGTGTACTATCAGTCCTTTTACCAATTTGTATCTGTCTTTAACATCTTTTAACCCTCCAGCTTCCACGAGAGAGCAGAAGGAGTTGCCAAATAAGAACTGGACAAAAGAACTGTGTGAAAGATTAGATCAGCTATTAGCGAGTGAATCCAGCAGTCGGCAATGCAGTCATGCTGATCGTGATGGGAAAGGGGTGCACCTCGGGACTCAGGTTATACGAATAATTATGATGCTAGAAAGTATTGCTGAGAATGTGCACTGTTCCGAATCCCCCTGTTACTAATGATTCTCCAGCACCGTTCGAGTCTGCGTTATCTGATGACTTGGATGAGGGTTTGCAGCATTTTTTTGAAAAGGAGTATGTGGACATGTTGCCTCGAGATCAGATAAAAACCATGAAAGACTCAAGCAAAATTGGACCTATGCAATGTAACAGCTATAGATCATTTAGGACAGAATGATGGGGATTCGTTGAAAGCGATGGGTATCCATCAGCTCTTGGAAGAGACACTAACTGACACATCACAATTACAGGCGTGATTAGTTTCTGAAATCCTGAGGCAGTCAACAGACCTTGCATATCAAGCTATGATAAAGGTGCCTGAAACCAACAAAGCAGCCAAATTATCAATCAGGGTCTCAATGAGAATTACATGCAGGTTGAAAACTTAGAAGGTAATAAAGCACTGGTGTTGAAATTAGCAGTAGAGAATTCTAATGTTTGCTATCAACATGTTATTTGCGAGTTTTACAGTACATATTATGCGCTCCTGTGTATTGCCTCTCTGAAAATCAAGCAGCTTGTCAGGAATGTAAGTTAATTGTTTTACTAGTTGTTTTTAAGTGCGCCATAAAATCTTCTCCCCATTTTTCCCACTTGCGCTGCAACGAGCCCTGTGCTTCTCCCCCTCCCTCCCTCTTCTCAAGGTTTTTACTTACGAGATGGGGTCAGAATTGACTGTTTTCAGCCATGTTCCTAAGAAATTGGTATTGGGAGGTGTTCTAGAACATAGGAAAGCACTTGGAAATAGCAGGAAATATGATCTTGTTAAATATTGAAATTTGTGTTGGCTGCTGTATAAGTTAAATGATTGGGAAAAGTGTCCAGAGAATAGAATCTTGAAATATAACACCTTGTTGCAATTAATGTTGTTTTTAAGGTGAGACGAGTAGGACAAAATAAATCCCTACAAGAGATCATTAAATCATTTCAGACAGTTTTACAGGCAGAACGGTTTGAATTTCAACAAGCTGAGAGAGAGTTAACTGATAACATACGGGTCAGAGTAAACTTGCTGAAGTCTGCAAGATGCTTTCCTCATTAACCTGGTTTCTTTGTGGGTATCTAAGTATGTTGCAGTTTTGGCAAGTCTTTGTTATATGGTACGGTAAGTTCACAGACTGTTAAATCATGAGAATCCATTGACTCAAAATGTGCGTTTTGTGATAATACAGAGCACCATGAGTAATTTAGTTCTTTACTGCATGAATGTGATGGTAAAATTTTTGTGTGTAGTAGCTGTTATTTTTCTTTCTAGCATGCTAGCTTTATTCTGGTATCCAGACTTGCGCAACTCTGTGATAGGCTGTGTCTCATCTCGGTGTACTAGCTTTGGCTCTTTCGTATGCACACCATGTAAAGAATCCTGTTCTGGGGTAACACCAGATGAGACACTAGTAACAGCCTTGCCCAGTCCAGCTTGCAGTGGCAGGGGGGTGGGTGCCGATTGTGCTCCAGCCGCACTGACCTGTTTTGTCAGGGAGACCCAGCGGTACCTCTGCCTGGCTGAGCAGTAGGAGGTTGAAAGGTGCAATGCAAAAATTGAGAGATTGTCTTAGTGTAACTGTGATCCATCTGCATATTTGAACTTGATGTTTGGTTTTCATATCTAAGCTCAGTATTTTAATTTGCATATTTATATTTGGTACCAAAATACTTTTGTTTGGGGAGATAATTACAAAATGGGAACCGGTTCCACTGCTAAAATACCACCTCACTCCCCCTTAGGATGCATCCTTACACATTAGAGTAATTGCTTATATTGTTATCTAATAATTCTGAGATGAGAAAATAACTGAAGTTCTCTGATTCGCATTGAATTTATGTGTTTGTTGGAGGTATGGGAACTAAATGCTATGATAGATGTGAATTTGGAAGAGGTTGTATTTAGAAGTTGCTAGAATATGAACTGATTTGGATTTAGGAAAATGGAATAATGGATTGATGTTTAATATGCTGGTTTTTGACATCTGTAAATTGCAAAAAGTAAATGGAGCTAAGGAATGTAACTATTGCTGAGCTACTTGGAAATGCATATGAACTGTATTATGGTTGGAATGAAATGGGAAAACAAAAAAGCAAAATATCCCAGGCCTGTGTTTGAACATAAATTTCAGGCCTGTGTCAAGTTTCAAGATAAACTCAGCTCATTGTAAATGAGGAGTCTGCCAGAGCCTCCTACTTCGTACCAGCAATTACGCCACCTGCATGGCCTTGGCTATATCTGAACTGTAGCAAGAAGGAAACAAAACAAAACAAACCAAACAAAACAAAATAAAACAAAAAAACAGAAAACAAAAACACAACCTGGCTGCCTGCTTTTAAAGTGGTTAAAGGGGGGTTTTCTCTCCCCCCCCACTGCAGTGATGTTGTAATAATGAATGGAGCAGTCTGAGGGTGAAGTTTAAAGGCATCCCTAGCAGATCTGTAGTTCTAATGAAACTGGGAAATTAAACAAAAAATAATTAATAGACTTATTCTGTGGTAACTAGTTGTAAAAGACTTCTTAGTAAATTCACCATGATAGTTTTGAGATCGTGGCAAATAAAGAAAGAAAGACCGTTTCCTTGAGACCAATGGAATGCCAAACTTGGAACAAAGTTTTACCATATGAATTCTTGTATTTGTCAGAAAGCCCTATACCTCTCTTGGATCAAGATTTGTTAAGTAAATTTTAAGCTCTAATAACATTTTCTGAGAACTCTGTTTAGCTGCATGTCCTACAAGAAGCTGCTTGGATGGTGCAGATCTGCTTGCTTCAAGCGAGAAATCTCCAAGGAAATTTCGAATGCTGTATTTCCACTAATATTAAAAGCCAATGTTTCAATAAAGCAAATACCACACTGATAGAATTGAAACAGGACTTCAATCCGGTAAGGGAAAACAGTATCCAATAAATATGAGAGCTGAAATGGAGTTGGAAACTTTGAGGAATAAATTTATGACAACCTTACAGGCTGACTGCATTCAGTTGGACTTGCAGATTTGTCTATTTATAGCTACAACATAGAAAGAACATGTGGCTATTGTGGGACAGTATGATGAGATTGCTAACAGACTGATACACCAATTGTTATTCTGATCAAGAAATGCAGGGAATGAATTTAAGTCTTAATAGGCCATGATCCTTTTGTCATATATGTACTGTTTGTGAAATTTAGTTTTGATTTTTTGTTTGTAATCTATGTCCTTGTAAATTGCACTAAGCTGGTTTTCTTAACAGCACAGCTTTTGGCATGCCTAAATGTAAATTGCTGCAGAACCTGCAAGTCTTTAACATCAGGTCACAGACCATATTTGTATTTGGTCTGATCCTACATACTTGCACAGTTTTTGTTGATGGTTCTGGGAAGTCTCATAAAGCTGTAGTGGTCTGGCGTGAAGATAACAATTGACATCATTCTGTAAAAATTATTGAAGGTTCAACCCAATTAGCAGAACTTGGCGCAGCTTCACACTACTTCGAGCTTTTTAAGGAGGAACCTCTAAATTTGATTTGTGATTCTGAGTACATAGTCAAGATCCAACACACGTATCTGATTCCAAACTGTCTTTGTCTGTTTGTTTAAAACCCCCCACCCACACACACACACACACAAAAAAAAAAAAAAGAAAAATAAAAGAGAAGTAGAGGAAACACCACAAAACCAATTATCAAAAGCACTCTATGCGATGAAACACTTTGCAAGTATGACCCAAAACCATGCTAAATCAGAAAGAACCTACATTAGTTATGGTCAAATCACTAGTTAATGGTCAATGGAAAAGGCCACATCAACTGATAACCTGGGGAAAAGGTTCTGTTTGTGTCATTACAGACCAAGGATCAAAGTGGATTCCTGTGAAATGGGTCAAGCCATGGTTGAATAAACACAATAAAGATTGAATGGATGCAGATGGACAGGAGGGAGATAAGTTGTGAGGACCGTTTCCTATGTAAACCGTGGATCCTAATTCAGTGTTATAGATGCTCACAGACCTGGTTGTCTAGAAGCCTGTTAGCAAGCAGGTGATGTACCTTCTGTGGAGAATGGCAATTTGAACACACAGCAGGAGAGCTAAAAGGGCGATATTACACTTAGATAGAACTGAGGTAAAATTATGGGACATTCTTCCCATAATACTGCACTCTTTCTCTCTAGTCTAGCAGCTAGTAAAAGCTTTAGGAGACATATCAAAGTTAAGATATTGGTTTTTAAATAGGTTAATCTAACTTCTGAAATACTAACTCAATTAATAGCAGATGTTGATGATATTAGGCATGCTACTCTACAAAATCGCACAGTTATAGATCTTTTAACACTAGGTCATTAGGTCATGGTTGTGAAGAATTTGAGAGAATGTGTTGTAATAAGTTGTCTGATCATTCTGAATCTATTCATAGTACTTTAGACAAACTAAACCAGCATGTTAATAAGATTTCATAGTAGAATTGGGGTTTGACAAATGATTTAAAAGCTTGGGAATAGGTGGGTAGTTGTTTGATCTTATGTAAGGCTTAACTGTATTATATGTAACCGTAATTATTGTTGTTAATCATGTTGCAGTGTATTTCAAAGATGATTCAGTGCGCGGTCAATAGGGCCTGGCTGGTTCAAGAACAATAACGGGGGAATTGTGGAGGGGTTTCTGTTAGATGGAGATTTGTTATTGAACTAGCCAGGCCCAAAGGAATTTCAAGGCCAACTCAGAAAGCTGCAAACAGGACCTGCCGTGGGAGAGAAGCAGTTCTACAATAACAACGCCTCAACATGATGTAAATCAACGGACCTATCAGCAGTGAGCCTTCAGCGCACGGACAACTCGTGAACACAGATGATATTCAATTAGTGAATGCATGCTTGGAGCGTGGACACGTGATCAGAGAATAGTTGCATATATAAGGAGGCTTGTTTCTGTAATAAATGGCTCTAGCGTGATTCACATTGAATCAGATTGCAGGGTCCTTTTATCACTCTAACAGCCTTGGTCTGAAGCCACTGTCAGATACACTATTTCTCTAGGACCATATCCCAAAGACTGCTTTCCAATTTTAGCTACTGTAGTAAGTGCATCACCCAAATGAATGGAAATGGGATAGGAAGGATTGGGTTAGAGTCCTGAATGGTACAATTGGAGAAAAAATTAAAGTTGGATGTAGAAAGGTAGAAGGATCTAACCATGAAAAAGTCTCTTCAATTACAGTTAATGGAAACCTTTTAGATCTAAATTCGAAAACTCAAATTCACCCTGACATCTCAGTGAAACTCTGTCCCACTGCAGAGTGGAAATGTAACAAACAAAATCCTCTCATTTTGTGTTGTCGCCAAAAGAATCTTGGCAATTACAACAATACCACCTTGGACCCAATTACCTGCAATGGGGAGATTACTAAATCCTGCAAAGATGAAGAAACTCATTGTTGACACAACTTCACTTTAACAAGGACCATCCAGGTGGTGTGTAATTGGTCAAACAATCATGCAAACCAGTTGGAACTACTAGGCCTGAACTACAAATTTAAAATAAATGCTCTCCTCGAACCCCTAGTGACACTTGTAGCAATAGTAACCTATCACAACAAAGACAGCATTTTCACGCCAGATGTCAAAAATAAAACTAAAACTTCACCCTCTTTTATGGTGGTCCAGAGTGACGGTCTCCTTGTGCAATGCAGACTGATTACTGAGTCCCTCACTGAACCTGTAAACAGCTGTGGAATTGGACTACACGGCTCTACTAGATCACGCCAAAAAAAAAAAAAAAAAAAAAAAAAAAAAAAAAAAATCAAAATTGTTGGCTATATTTGACTGCAATACAATACACACATAAAGTAACGTGTGGTAAAAATAATACCAGACATTGGGGGGAACTCAGGATAGAGGTTGTGATGCCTACCACCCAACTAACAGCAGTACCTAGTCTGGAAATTTTTTAAATTGGACCATATGTGATCAAAAATATAGGCCAACAACAAATACTGTTCAATTCAGAATGGTCCCTCAAGCGTGTTGTGTTGTTAATGCAAAGTAACATTTCTGAGATTCAGCCAGCCCACTCTCCTTTCTTAAGGACCTCCTTCGAGGGGTCGACAACCTGGCTGAGGAAACAAATTCCTAATAGGACACTGAGACACCTGACTGGTGTGTTGGGAACAGGACTGGGAGTTCTAAATGGTATTGATTCAGAGATATTAATGAATAAACTGACTGCTACAACTAGTGATTTTGCAAAATTGCAAATGCCCTTGCAGTCTTCCCTATTGGCTTTGGGAACTAACCAGTGGCTGTTACCCACAGTATTACCAAAACAGGAAAAGGTAAATATAAAAGATCACAAACTGATAATAGACACACTTGGTGTGGTCCAAAATAACCTTTCTGTGGCTCTCAGTTGTATTCAGGCACAACTGCGGATGCAATCAGTGGCTGCCTCGATCATAAGGGAAGGTGAAGAAGGTGCTTTTCCTACCAAAATTCAGAAAATTGTTTGGGACAGCGCCACTGAATTTAAGAGAGAACTGCAATCCTGGTGGACTTCAGTAAACTTCACTTATAACCCCATCACAAACACAGCCATGATTTTTGTGTAAACCATACACAATGCTTCAATATACATAATCTACCCCATCATTGCATTAGGGTTGAACCACAAGGGAACTGTACTCTGTCCTTTTGAGCATAGAGTATGGGCCCAAAAAGTGGATGAAAAATGGCCAACTGTTCATTTAGAATCTTGTATTGTGCGAGAACAGCAAGGATTAATCTGTGAAAGTAATACAATCAGTGCTCAAGACATTTGTCTGGACACTGAGCAAAACGTTTGCCACTTAGAGGTTAGTCCTGACAATCGAGAAATGGTATTAGTGTACATTGGCAAAGGTTGTGTGTGCTTGAGGACTGCTTGCAACTCTATATTAGTAGATACAGTGATGGTAAATGTTAGAGATGATTCAAATTTTTGTGTTTGTAATTTTGTTAAAAATTAATGGATGTGATTTTTCTTATTTAGCACCAGTTATACCTCATCAACTTATACATTCTAATTACACACTGATTCATGAATTACTGCCTACACCTATCGAGACGAATCTCACATTGGTAAAGCAATTGTTACAATGCCAAGACTTGATCAAGGTCTCGGAAGAGGCTCAAGTAAATGGGCAGAAGACCTTAATAACCATTCACCACAATGCTGAAAAAAATTCACCGTGTGTTAAGAAGAACAGAAAAAGATGCAGAATATAAGTGGTGGAACATGCTTTTTGGGTGGTCACCTACTGCTACAGGCATCCTGAACAAGTTGTGTCACCCAATTGTTGCTCTCTCAGTACTAGTTTTGGTAGGTTTTGTTCTGTCCGTGATATTGTATATTTTAAATTATAAAATGTTAAACCGTTTGACACATTTGTCATCTGTACTTAATGCACACAGTTTGTTTAGTGTGCCCTTCAATGCAGACATTCTTAAAAGCATTGATACAAAGCAGATCACAGGGATATAAACCACTTTATGTTTCCTTTCCCTTTTTCTTCCTCCTTCTGTCTCCAAGGATGGTGTTACTGCCCCAAGCTCCTGATAATGTTCAGCCATGGCATGGTGTAAAAGTCAGTCCGAAGAACAGTATTTGCCTGAACATCACCATCAAGAACAGATACCCTGACAGACAGAACTGGACAATGACTTGGAGAAAGGCCTGAGAAGAACTGTGTTGCACAGATCTCTCCAACCCGGGGGTACCAGTAACAATGGCTGCTGTGTGGACTCACCTCCTCCCTCAAACAAAGGCCAACAAAGAGCATGTCCAAAAGCTCGCCAAGGGTCCTGAGGTCACCCAACGTACCAGAAGGAGACCCCTGAACATGAGGCCACGCAGGCACAGATGCGTCCTGGCAAGTGAAGCAGGGACTTTTTGAGCCTGTGCATTTAAGCCTGGGTTGCAAAACAAAGGAGGGGATTGGCCTCCACCCATGGAAGCGAGTGTCGGTAAAGCAGCATAAAAGATGGTTCCTGACTGGACATCATTGAGATCTCCCCACCAAAGGATCATGACAGAGGACCGACAGGATGCTGCTCAGGACCTGGGACCATAGGGACACCTTTGGACCCATGGTGGTAACCAGGCTTCTCTCCCCCGTTTCTTTTTCTTTCCCTTTTACTCTACTTTATCGCGTGATGTTTTACGGGCAAAATAATAAAGTAACACTGTTTGATTGAACCCCTTGGCATTCTGGTTGCCTTAATTTTGCACTTCGAGATCAAGGTAAATGAACCATCATGAGTCCACCACCAGCACCTAAGATAGCAAGAAACAGAAGAATGGTAGCTCTTGGAACAAGTCCCCAGCCCCACGCTCCTCCTCGCCTCTACCCCAGCTCACCACAAATGCTCCTCTGAGTCCAAAGGGACCACAAAGCACCTGCAACACAAGAAGGAAACACTGAACTAAGTCACCAGGCAATACTGTGCTCCTGAACACCCACCATCACCACCACCTCTCCTTTTTGGCTGCTGGCCGGCGTGCAGCTTCGCCTCTCTGAGCTTGCCTGTGGCACCTGCAAAAACAAAGGCACATGCTCAAACACTGCCCAAAAGCACAGCCTGCCCACAGACGGTCCCATCTCCAGCTCCCTTACCTTGGCCACTCACCCACCTGGCCACCGTTGCTTTTGACTGCAACACTGTTGACCACATAGAGGTTCAGCTACCACCTGTAAAACACAACCAAAGGACACCCATACCTGCACCAGCAACACAAGACCTGAAATGAGCTGCTTCTTCAGCCCAGCACTCATTGCTCATCTTGCTCGAGGAGCTGCGGTGCTGACACCCAGCTTTCCTCATTGCTTTAGACTTATAAAATAGAAAAAACAACCAAACTTACATAGAGGCACGTGGCACACCTTCCCTCTGACACCACACACCAACCCACTTGCTTACGGCACTCTGCTCACCTCCTCCATTGCTCTTTTGTGCCATGTTGTGCTTCCACATCTGAAATTAAGTTATTCAATATGTCAGCAAGATGCTGATCAACAGATTTAACTTTCCACAGGTCTCATTTCTATTTAGCAGTCCCACCAGAAGCTCTAATCCAGTCCCTAAAACACTAGTGAAGGGACTGTCCACTCCCCTGCCCACAGCTATTCCTCTCTAGATGACCTCTGCCTACACAATTTAACATGTCAACAGACTAACCATGGACTCCTAGAGCTCAGTCCACCCACCAGTGACTCTACACCTCTGGGCAGAGCAGCTCAAAGTCAAACGTACATATGTGCAGACTGATGCTTCATAGAACACTACAAACATCACCACTCCAACAGTACCAAAACTGTTCAACAACAAGAATGACTCCAAGACCAGAGACAGCATCAATCAAAAGAACCTACAGGGAGGCAGCAGTGACGCGAGGAGCCTCTACTGCAACCCCAAAACAAAAAGGAGCTGAATGCCACAGCGCCTTATGAGATGGTGGCACTGGCACAACAAACTGAGATGGCGCAAGCAGCTCCTGCAAGACCCAAGAACTTCTTCCCAGTATCTTGAAGTCCCAGTCCCTTAGACTGGATGGGTGGAGAGCAGAGCTGCCAATGCAGCGTGGAAAAAAACACCATAAAACACAACTGACCAGAAATGTCCAAGGCATAAGAACCATCCACACTTTCGGTTGTTGATACAAGAAAACCAGCACCCAATTGGCACTACGCTAATCAGCACCAGCATTCCAGACCCTGGAATGGCACCTGAGATGCCAGTCACGCCCCTTGAGCACAATGAGAGCGCAGGATCATCTGACAGGCACAAGGCAGGCTTCCTAAACTACACAACAATGCAGACACAGGCTGGAGCTGCCCTGTCCATGCTGGCATTGCACTGTAAAGTTGCCTGCGCCCTTTACCTGCCCAAAGGGGACTGTTTCTGGATAGCCCTTTCCCCTATGAGAACTTTAATCCCCCGCTGCGATTCTCAGCCCCTATCCCTCCACTTAGCTTTCAGAGGGCCCAAGGACTGAATCCATCCTCAACATAGGAAAACACCACATGGGCTCAAGGGGACCTTCCTGCAGTTGCCACTTTCCCCTTCATCACCTGCCATAAGAAAAGAAAACACACGCACACTAATGAGTACCCAGATAATATTTATCAGTAATAGTCCACAAGTCATTGCTCACCTTGTCTGAGTTCTGGGAGGTACATTTGAATGATCTACCAGGGGCCACCGCATGCTGCAAAGGCTCTAGGAACAACACACTATTCTGTGGGTGATCAGGGAGGCGGTGAACCACCCCATAGCCTGAAAGACACTCTGCCTTATGGCCCTGCTGCTTCCTTCAGAAATGCTAAAATTCCATCTACAGATACGAGATGCTCATCCTAACCCCTGCTAAATACCCTGAGCATCAGCCCTAGGAAGAGAGATTATAAAAGCAGCTTGTTATATAGCAGTACCAACCAAAAAACAATGCTGCATTTTCATCGCAGTCAGGAATTCCACAAAAATGCAAAGCACCTGAAATTAGATCAATAAATTAAACATAGTTTACAGACATATGTTCTGCTACAGCTGCTATTGAACCTTCACTGCTCTTGAAGCTCTTACCACAAACAGACACCTCCACTTCTCCAAACACACCTGCCCATGTGGATTAAGTAGCTCAAAAGCTGCCAACTGCTGAAAGAGCAACATAGAACCAACACCAAAGCAGCCTCAAAGCAGAATGACCTCCCGGGGCTCAGCTATCCCAGGCCCTGCCCACCCTCTTCCCACAATCCCCTGGGAAAGGGGAGGGGTGAATCACCCCAGGCCCCACCCACCACTCTTACCAAATCACCAGGACCCTCACTGGGAGTTACAGCACCTGCACTTTTTTACTTCTATTGCATCTGCAATGGGACTGAATACAGATTTTAACTTAGTTTTTCTAGGGTGTGGATAGAAAATTAAATACAATAACAACATTATTATTAAAATTGTGTATTGAAATTTCCTATAAAAAAAAGGAAGATGTTATTGCATTTCACTAAATTTCTAGCAAGACCACAGATACTACCTGACTTCTACCAGGAGTACATTCTAGGTAGGACTGAATGACAAAGCAGAATAAGATTCCATAAGAATCTCTTCTAAAAAATAAGCCAGGGCTTGCTTCGCCTCCCCAGGACTCCAAAGGTCTCCCCAGGACCCCTCTCATTTTTCAGGGCTCCCTGGACCCTCCCCAGCTATCACCTCATCTCCCTAGGGCTTCCCTGAGATCCACCGTCCTCCGCAGGGCTCACCTCAATTCCCCAAGGCTGCCAAGTTCTCCCCAGGGCTTGCCTTGGTTCCTCAGAGCTCCCAATGCCTCCCTAGGGCTTGTCTCGGTTCCTCAGGGCTTCTAATACCACCCCAAGGCACCCCAAAATGTGTCTTGGCTCCTCAGAGCTCTCCATTCCTCTCCAACGCTCCCCTACAGGCCTCTGTCAGATTCCATCAGGCTCTGTCAGGCTCTATCAGGTTTTGTTGGGCTCTGTCAGGCTCTGTTGGGCCCTGTCAACTTCTGTAAGGCTTTTTCAGGCCCTGCCAGGATTTTCAAGCTCTATCAGGCTCTGTCAGGCTTTCTCGGGCTCTGTCGAGTTCTGTCAGGCTCCATTGGGTCCTGTCAAGCTCTGTCGGGTTTTGTCAAGATCTATCGGGCTCTGTTGGGACCTGTTGAGCTCTGTCGGGATATGTTGGGCTCTGATGGGCTCTGTCAGGCTGTGCACAGCTCTGCACGGCTTTGCACACTTGTTGCATGCTCCCTGCACACTTGACCAGGGCCTTGCACATTCCTTCACGGTTTTGTACAGCTCTGCACCCTACTGGGTTCTTGGGGAAGGGAGGTTCTGTGCCCCTCACCCCGTGTCCCCCCAGAATGATGATCAGGGTCCCCTGTGTTCCCCGGGTGATCACACAGATGCTGAGTTCACCAGAGACTTTATGGGTTGCTCAATGCTTGGAGGGGGTCCTGGTGCTGGGGGCGGTTCCCAGTGCTGGGGGGTTGGTTTCTGGTGCTGGGGGCATTCCCAATGCTGCCGGGTGGGTCACCATACCAGAGCGCCATCTTGGTACTGGGGGTCCTGGTGCCAGGAGGGATTCCCGCTGTGTGTGTGGAGGGGGTGGGGTCCCAATGGTGGAGAGGGGTTTTCAGTGCTGGGATGGAGTTCCAAATGTCAGGGGGTCCTAGTGCTGGAAAGTCCCGATGCTGGGGGATCCCGTTGCCAGAGGGGGTTCTCAGTGCTGGGGGAGGGTCCAGGTGCAAGAGGGATTCCTGGTCCTTGGGAGGTCCCTGTGCCAGGGGACCTGGGTGCCAGTGGGGTCCCAGTGATGGGGGTGTTTGCAATGCTGGGGAGATGTCCTGGTCCCAGGGGAGGTCATGGTCCCAGGGGTGGTTCCCAGTGCTGGGGGGGTTCCTATATTAGGAGGTCCTGGTGCTGGGGTGGTCTGAATGCTAATGAGGGATTTCAATGCTGTGGGGGTCCTAGTGCTGGGAGGAGGTTCCTGGTGCAAGGGGGGTCCTGGTGCCCAGGGGCGTTCCTAATGCTGGGGGGGTCCCAGTGCTGTGGGGGGTTTGTGGTGCTGGGGGAAACCTGGTACCTGGGTGGTATCGCAATGCTGGGGGAGGTCTTGGTGCTGGGGGGTCCTGATGCAGGGGTTCTCAATGCTTGGGGGTGTCCCAGTACCAGGAAGGGTTCCCAGTACTGTGGGGCTCCCTGTACCTGGGGGTCCTGGTGTGGAGGGGGGTTCCCAATAACAGGGGAATTTCCCAGTCCTGGAGGGGTCTCAGTATGTATGTGGGCGGTTTGGGTGCTGGCGGGGGGGGGATGTTCCTGGTCTGGGGAGGCCTCAGTGTGGGAGGGAGTCAGCGCGAAACCATGCGCATCTGGTAAAAGTGGGAGGTTTGGTGAAGCCGAACACCAGCGGTTCCAGCGATAACTGTTCTGGGGGCTGCAGCGGCTGCAGCTGCAGGTTCTGCAGGATGGTGCAGAGGAACAGGAAGAACTCCATCCTTGCCAGACCCTCGCCCAGGCACAGCCGCTTCCCTGCAGGGACACAAGGGGGTCAGGGGGAGCCAGGGGTTCAGGGACCCCCACCCTCAAAGCTGGGGCTACCTGAGGAGAAGGGGACAAAGGCATCATTGCGCTTGAAGTGGCCACTCTCGTCGAGGAAATTTGTGGGGTTGAAGGTGTTGGGGTGTTTGAAGATGGAGGGGTCATGCAGGACGGAGCTGAGCAGCAGGTACACGTCGGTGTCCTGGGGGAGTCAGAGGGGACATGTGGTGGGTGGGGGACATGGGGCAGTGTGCAGCAAGTGTGCACAGGGAAGTGTGTGAGCAGCAAACATGCACAGAGAAGGGCGTGTGCAGCAAGTGTGCGTGGGGCAACATGCAAAGGGAAAAGTGCATGCAGCAGGAATGCATGTAACAGCATGCGTGCAGCAAGTGTGCATGAAGCAGCGTGCATGCAGCAAGTGTGCATGAAGCAGCGTGCATACAGCAAGTGTGCATACAGCAAATGTGCATGAAGCAGTGTACATGCAGCAGCGGGCATGGAGCAGCACTCATGCACAGGTGTGCACAGGGCAGTGTGCACAGAGATGCATGTGTGCAGCAAGTGTGCATGGATCTTGGTGCAGGGGGAAGCGTACATGCAGCAAGTGTGCACAGAGAATGCAGCACACTTGCATGGAACTGTGTAAATGTGGCAGCATGCACAGAACAGCATGTGTTCAGCAAGTGTACATGAAGCCATGTTAGCGGGGTGTGAGCACAGGACAGTGCAAACAGGGCAGAGTGTATGAAGAAGCAAGTGTGCATGGGGCACCAAGCAAGTGTGCAAGGAGCCGTACAAATGAGGCAGGGTACACAAGGAGGCATACATGCAGCAAGGGCGCATGGGGCAGTGCAAACATGGAAGAATGCAGGGAGCACTTTGTAAAAGGCAGTGTGCACAGAGAACGGTGCATCCAGAATCGTGCACAGAGAATTTTGGGGGTGTCAGCACCCAGGGGTGCTCCTCCCTCCAATCCCCCTAAGCCCCCCCACCCCAGGTGCATCCCAGTGGGTTCGTGGGGGTCAAACCACTTCTCGGGGGCAGTGGGGCTCTTCTTGGGGGGTGTCAGCACCCAGGGGCGTGTGTCCCCCACACTGACTCCCCCGTACCCTGGGTGTCTCGCAGCTCCTTCAGCAGCACTTGTGCCTCCTCCTGGATGCGGCTCTCGATGCTTTTCCGGCCCCTCCCAAAGTCCCACAGCACTGAGAGCGAGAAGCGGTGCAGCTGCCGCCAGCGCTCCCCATTGTCGAAAACCACCCCTAGAGGCACAGGGGGTTCAGCACCCTTGGGGAAACAGCATCCCAGGGGAGGGGACATGGGGGGGGCAGTACCCATGGAGAGGGGACAGGGTGGTTAGCATCCATAGGGGGTGGGTAGCTCCCTTGAGAGGGTCAGCACCCTGCACGGGGAGAATGTCATGGGGGTCCAACCACTGTCAGTGTGCCACCATTGGGGTCCCACCCCCAGTGTCCCCACGCACTGTGACCGTGGAAGGTGCCCTCCAGAGTGGGCAGGCGTCCGCGCCCAGTGAAGGCCTCGGCGTTGTCCACCAGCGCCTCGCGCACTGCGGTGTGTCCACAGAGCACCAGCACCTGCCGGGTCCCCAGCCACACCGTGAACACAGGGCCATACTTCTCACTGAGCTGGGGACACCACAGACATTCATGTCACCCACTGTGTCACCCACTCACCCGCTGCGTCCCCTGCCACACCGCGAACATTGGCCTGTAGTTCTCACTGAGCTGGAGACACCAGGGGACACCTGTGTCACCCACCCACCTGCTGTGTCCCCAGTCATACCAGCAACATGGGGCTGTACGTCTGGCTGAGCTGAGGGGACACCGGGTGACACCCAAACACCCCTGCTCCCCTCACCTTGAGCAGCACCTGAAGGAACTCCCTGTGTCCCCCCATGGCCCCATGTCCCCACCTTGAGCAGCCCCTCCAGGATCCGGGTTGGGGACATCTGCAGCAGGTTCCCATGTCCCCCCATGTCCCCTCATGTCCTCACCTTAAGCAGCCCCTCCAGGGTCCTGGTTGGGGACAGCTGAAGCAGGTCCCCATGTCCCAGCCATGTCCCCCTATGTCCCCATGATGTCCTCACCTTGAGCAGCCCCTCCAGGGTCCTGGTTGGGGACAGCTGCAGTAGGTTCCCATGTCCCCCCATGTCCCCATGTCCTCACCTTGAGCAGCCCCTCCAGGGTCCTGGTTGGGGACAGCTGCAGTAGGTCCCCATGTCCCAGCCATGTCCCCTCATGTCCTCACCTTAAGCAGCCCCTCCAGGGTCCTGGTTGGGGACAGCTGAAGCAGGTCCCCATGTCCCAGCCATGTCCCCCCATGTCCCCATGTCCTCACCTTGAGCAGCCCCTCCAGGGTCCTGGTTGGGGACAGCTGCAGCAGGTTTACCAGCAGCGGCAGTGTGGGGGGCCCGGGGGGCAGTGGGTACCCCCCCCGCCGCCCCTTCCCCAGCAGCAGCAGCAGCAGGAGGAGGAGCAAGAGCAAGAGCAAGAGCTTCCTAAGCTGAAGGGACCCGGCCAGCTCCATGGTGAAACATCTGTCACCGTGTCACCTGCCCACACTGCTATTTATGTATTGGTTGCAGAAGAGGGGACAGGCCCGGAGGAGCCACCGCCCCATGGTGACTCTGTTGCTGTTCCTGTGGGTGACATCGGGAGTGGACCCGTAGGTGGCCTCGTGGGTGTTCCCATATGTGTCCCTGTGCCTGGCCCTGTACATGTCCCCCAACCCTTGTGTGTGTCCCTGTGTCCCTGTGCATGTCCCTGTGCGCTGGTTTGTCCCCCCGTGCATATCCCTAAGCCCTGGTGGGTGTTCCCATTCATGTCCCCAAGCCCTGCTGTATATCTCTGTGCCGTTGTCCATGTCCCCAAGTCCTGGTGTGTGTGTCCCTGCATATCCCCATGTTCTTGTCCATGTCCCCAAGCCCTGGTACATGTCCCCATGCTTTGTGCATGTCCTTGTGCCCTGGTTTGTGTCCCCATGTATGACCCAAGCCCTGGTGTGTGTCCCTGAGCCCCTGTCCATGTCCCCAACCCTAGCATGTGTCCCCAGGGCCTCATCCATGTCCCAAGCCCTTGAGGCATCAGGAATGTGTCACAGAGGGGTGTGGGGACACATCTTTCCCCTGCGCCTCCCTGCCCACCTGCAAGGGCAAAAACTCGTGGACTCCACACAATTCAATATGAATTCAAGCGAAGCCATTTATTACAGAGACAAGCCTCCTATATACGCAGTTATTTCTTGATCACGCGTCCACGTTCCAAACACGCATTGGCTGATCGGATATTGCCCATGTTCAGATCTTGTTATTATAGAATTACCTCACTCTCATAACAGGTGTTGTTCTTCAGCCTTTGCGCCAGCCTTGGAGTTGCTTTGTATAGTTCAGAAATAAATCTCTATCTAACAGAAACCCATCCACACAACAACCTTAAGAAAATTCTTTAAATCTCCCACACCCACCATCAGGGTCCCTCCCGGTGACACCAAGAGGCTGCAGTGACACATGGCCTGCCCTGGCTGCGGCAGGGCTGGTGGGTGCTGATGGTCCAATGCTGAGCCAAGGCTGTCATCAACATCACCGCCATGGCATCATTCCCATCCAACTGCTGCCGGACCCACTCAGGGACCCCCAGCACTCACAGCACCCTATAGCACACCATGGGGACCATATGGACACCCCACAACACCCACAGCCCCCATGACACCCACAGCTTCCCACAGGCACCCTACAGCACTCACATGGACACCCCACAGCGCCCACAGCACCCCATAGACACTCCACAGCACCCCATGGACACCGCACAGTAGAGCTTGAAAGGGGCCAACAGAGCCTGGCAGAGCCTGACACAGCCTGACAGAGCCCATCAGAGCCCAACAGATCCTGACAGAGCTCAACAGGTCCCAACAGAGCCCGATAGATCTTGACAAAACCCGACAGAGCTTGACAGGACCCAATGGAGCCTGACAGAACTCGACAGAGCCCGAGAAAGCCTGACAGAGCCTGATAGAGCTTGAAAATCCTGGCAGAGCCTGAAAAAGCCTTACAGAAGTTGACAGGGCCCAACAGAGCCTGACAGAGCCCAACAAAACCTGATAGAGCCTGACAGAGCCTGATGGAATCTGACAGAGGCCTGTAGGGAAGCGTTGGAGAGGAATGGAGAGCTCTGAGGAGCCAAGACACATTTTGGGGTGCCTTGGGGTGGTATTAGAAGCCCTGAGGAACCGAGACAAGCCCTAGGGAGGCATTGGGAGCTCTGAGGAACCAAGGCAAGCCCTGGGGAGAACTTGGCAGCCTTGGGGAATTGAGGTGAGCCCTGCGGAGGACGGTGGATCTCAGGGAAGCCCTAGGGAGATGAGGTGATAGCTGGGGAGGGTCCAGGGAGCCCTGAAAAATGAGAGGGGTCCTGGGGAGACCTTTGGAGTCCTGGGGAGGCGAAGCAAGCCCTGGCTTATTTTTTAGAAGAGATTCTTATGGAATCTTATTCTGCTTTGTCATTCAGTCCTACCTAGAATGTACTCCTGGTAGAAGTCAGGTAGTATCTGTGGTCTTGCTAGAAATTTAGTGAAATGCAATAACATCTTCCTTTTTTTTATAGGAAATTTCAATACACAATTTTAATAATAATGTTGTTATTGTATTTAATTTTCTATCCACACCCTAGAAAAACTAAGTTAAAATCTGTATTCAGTCCCATTGCAGATGCAATAGAAGTAAAAAAGTGCAGGTGCTGTAACTCCCAGTGAGGGTCCTGGTGATTTGGTAAGAGTGGTGGGTGGGGCCTGGGGTGATTCACCCCTCCCCTTTCCCAGGGGATTGTGGGAAGAGGATGGGCAGGGCCTGGGATAGCTGAGCCCCAGCCCCTAGGAAGGGAGGTCATTCTGCTTTGGGGCTGCTTTGGTGTTGGTTCTCTGTTGCTCTTTCAGCAGTTGGCGGCTTTTGAACTACTTAATCCACATGGGCAGGTGTGTTTGGAGAAGTGGAGGTGTCTGTTTGTGGTAAGAGCTTCAAGAGCAGTGAAGGTTCAATAGCAGCTGTAGCAGAACATATGTCTGTAAACTATGTTTAATTTATTGATCTAATTTCAGGTGCTTTGCATTTTTGTGGAATTCCTGACTGCGATGAAAATGCAGCATTGTTTTTTGGTTGGTACTGCTATATAACAAGCTGCTTTTATAATCTCTCTTCCTAGGGCTGATGCTCAGGGTATTTAGCAGGGGTTAGGATGAGCATCTCGTATCTGTAGATGGAATTTTAGCATTTCTGAAGGAAGCAGCAGGGCCATAAGGCAGAGTGTCTTTCAGGCTATGGGGTGGTTCACCGCCTCCCTGATCACCCACAGAATAGTGTGTTGTTCCTAGAGCCTTTGCAGCATGCGGTGGCCCCTGGTAGATCATTCAAATGTACCTCCCAGAACTCAGACAAGGTGAGCAATGACTTGTGGACTATTACTGATAAATATTATCTGGGTACTCATTAGTGTGCGTGTGTTTTCTTTTCTTATGGCAGGTGATGAAGGGGAAAGTGGCAACTGCAGGAAGGTCCCCTTGAGCCCATGTGGTGTTTTCCTATGTTGAGGATGGATTCAGTCCTTGGGCCCTCTGAAAGCTAAGTGGAGGGATAGGGGCTGAGAATCGCAGCGGGGGATTAAAGTTCTCATAGGGGAAAGGGCTATCCAGAAACAGTCCCCTTTGGGCAGGTAAAGGGCGCAGGCAACTTTACAGTGCAATGCCAGCATGGACAGGGCAGCTCCAGCCTGTGTCTGCATTGTTGTGTAGTTTAGGAAGCCTGCCTTGTGCCTGTCAGATGATCCTGCGCTCTCATTGTGCTCAAGGGGCGTGACTGGCATCTCAGGTGCCATTCCAGGGTCTGGAATGCTGGTGCTGATTAGCGTAGTGCCAATTGGGTGCTGGTTTTCTTGTATCAACAACCGAAAGTGTGGATGGTTCTTATGCCTTGGACATTTCTGGTCAGTTGTGTTTTATGGTGTTTTTTTCCACGCTGCATTGGCAGCTCTGCTCTCCACCCATCCAGTCTAAGGGACTGGGACTTCAAGATACTGGGAAGAAGTTCTTGGGTCTTGCAGGAGCTGCTTGCGCCATCTCAGTTTGTTGTGCCAGTGCCACCATCTCATAAGGCGCTGTGGCATTCAGCTCCTTTTTGTTTTGGGGTTGCAGTAGAGGCTCCTCGCGTCACTGCTGCCTCCCTGTAGGTTCTTTTGATTGATGCTGTCTCTGGTCTTGGAGTCATTCTTGTTGTTGAACAGTTTTGGTACTGTTGGAGTGGTGATGTTTGTAGTGTTCTATGAAGCATCAGTCTGCACATATGTACGTTTGACTTTGAGCTGCTCTGCCCAGAGGTGTAGAGTCACTGGTGGGTGGACTGAGCTCTAGGAGTCCATGGTTAGTCTGTTGACATGTTAAATTGTGTAGGCAGAGGTCATCTAGAGAGGAATAGCTGTGGGCAGGGGAGTGGACAGTCCCTTCACTAGTGTTTTAGGGACTGGATTAGAGCTTCTGGTGGGACTGCTAAATAGAAATGAGACCTGTGGAAAGTTAAATCTGTTGATCAGCATCTTGCTGACATATTGAATAACTTAATTTCAGATGTGGAAGCACAACATGGCACAAAAGAGCAATGGAGGAGGTGAGCAGAGTGCCGTAAGCAAGTGGGTTGGTGTGTGGTGTCAGAGGGAAGGTGTGCCACGTGCCTCTATGTAAGTTTGGTTGTTTTTTCTATTTTATAAGTCTAAAGCAATGAGGAAAGCTGGGTGTCAGCACCGCAGCTCCTCGAGCAAGATGAGCAATGAGTGCTGGGCTGAAGAAGCAGCTCATTTCAGGTCTTGTGTTGCTGGTGCAGGTATGGGTGTCCTTTGGTTGTGTTTTACAGGTGGTAGCTGAACCTCTATGTGGTCAACAGTGTTGCAGTCAAAAGCAACGGTGGCCAGGTGGGTGAGTGGCCAAGGTAAGGGAGCTGGAGATGGGACCGTCTGTGGGCAGGCTGTGCTTTTGGGCAGTGTTTGAGCATGTGCCTTTGTTTTTGCAGGTGCCACAGGCAAGCTCAGAGAGGCGAAGCTGCACGCCGGCCAGCAGCCAAAAAGGAGAGGTGGTGGTGATGGTGGGTGTTCAGGAGCACAGTATTGCCTGGTGACTTAGTTCAGTGTTTCCTTCTTGTGTTGCAGGTGCTTTGTGGTCCCTTTGGACTCAGAGGAGCATTTGTGGTGAGCTGGGGTAGAGGCGAGGAGGAGCGTGGGGCTGGGGACTTGTTCCAAGAGCTACCATTCTTCTGTTTCTTGCTATCTTAGGTGCTGGTGGTGGACTCATGATGGTTCATTTACCTTGATCTCGAAGTGCAAAATTAAGGCAACCAGAATGCCAAGGGGTTCAATCAAACAGTGTTACTTTATTATTTTGCCCGTAAAACATCACGCGATAAAGTAGAGTAAAAGGGAAAGAAAAAGAAACGGGGGAGAGAAGCCTGGTTACCACCATGGGTCCAAAGGTGTCCCTATGGTCCCAGGTCCTGAGCAGCATCCTGTCGGTCCTCTGTCATGATCCTTTGGTGGGGAGATCTCAATGATGTCCAGTCAGGAACCATCTTTTATGCTGCTTTACCGACACTCGCTTCCATGGGTGGAGGCCAATCCCCTCCTTTGTTTTGCAACCCAGGCTTAAATGCACAGGCTCAAAAAGTCCCTGCTTCACTTGCCAGGACGCATCTGTGCCTGCGTGGCCTCATGTTCAGGGGTCTCCTTCTGGTACGTTGGGTGACCTCAGGACCCTTGGCGAGCTTTTGGACATGCTCTTTGTTGGCCTTTGTTTGAGGGAGGAGGTGAGTCCACACAGCAGCCATTGTTACTGGTACCCCCGGGTTGGAGAGATCTGTGCAACACAGTTCTTCTCAGGCCTTTCTCCAAGTCATTGTCCAGTTCTGTCTGTCAGGGTATCTGTTCTTGATGGTGATGTTCAGGCAAATACTGTTCTTCGGACTGACTTTTACACCATGCCATGGCTGAACATTATCAGGAGCTTGGGGCAGTAACACCATCCTTGGAGACAGAAGGAGGAAGAAAAAGGGAAAGGAAACATAAAGTGGTTTATATCCCTGTGATCTGCTTTGTATCAATGCTTTTAAGAATGTCTGCATTGAAGGGCACACTAAACAAACTGTGTGCATTAAGTACAGATGACAAATGTGTCAAACGGTTTAACATTTTATAATTTAAAATATACAATATCACGGACAGAACAAAACCTACCAAAACTAGTACTGAGAGAGCAACAATTGGGTGACACAACTTGTTCAGGATGCCTGTAGCAGTAGGTGACCACCCAAAAAGCATGTTCCACCACTTATATTCTGCATCTTTTTCTGTTCTTCTTAACACACGGTGAATTTTTTTCAGCATTGTGGTGAATGGTTATTAAGGTCTTCTGCCCATTTACTTGAGCCTCTTCCGAGACCTTGATCAAGTCTTGGCATTGTAACAATTGCTTTACCAATGTGAGATTCGTCTCGATAGGTGTAGGCAGTAATTCATGAATCAGTGTGTAATTAGAATGTATAAGTTGATGAGGTATAACTGGTGCTAAATAAGAAAAATCACATCCATTAATTTTTAACAAAATTACAAACACAAAAATTTGAATCATCTCTAACATTTACCATCACTGTATCTACTAATATAGAGTTGCAAGCAGTCCTCAAGCACACACAACCTTTGCCAATGTACACTAATACCATTTCTCGATTGTCAGGACTAACCTCTAAGTGGCAAACGTTTTGCTCAGTGTCCAGACAAATGTCTTGAGCACTGATTGTATTACTTTCACAGATTAATCCTTGCTGTTCTCGCACAATACAAGATTCTAAATGAACAGTTGGCCATTTTTCATCCACTTTTTGGGCCCATACTCTATGCTCAAAAGGACAGAGTACAGTTCCCTTGTGGTTCAACCCTAATGCAATGATGGGGTAGATTATGTATATTGAAGCATTGTGTATGGTTTACACAAAAATCATGGCTGTGTTTGTGATGGGGTTATAAGTGAAGTTTACTGAAGTCCACCAGGATTGCAGTTCTCTCTTAAATTCAGTGGCGCTGTCCCAAACAATTTTCTGAATTTTGGTAGGAAAAGCACCTTCTTCACCTTCCCTTATGATCGAGGCAGCCACTGATTGCATCCGCAGTTGTGCCTGAATACAACTGAGAGCCACAGAAAGGTTATTTTGGACCACACCAAGTGTGTCTATTATCAGTTTGTGATCTTTTATATTTACCTTTTCCTGTTTTGGTAATACTGTGGGTAACAGCCACTGGTTAGTTCCCAAAGCCAATAGGGAAGACTGCAAGGGCATTTGCAATTTTGCAAAATCACTAGTTGTAGCAGTCAGTTTATTCATTAATATCTCTGAATCAATACCATTTAGAACTCCCAGTCCTGTTCCCAACACACCAGTCAGGTGTCTCAGTGTCCTATTAGGAATTTGTTTCCTCAGCCAGGTTGTCGACCCCTCGAAGGAGGTCCTTAAGAAAGGAGAGTGGGCTGGCTGAATCTCAGAAATGTTACTTTGCATTAACAACACAACACGCTTGAGGGACCATTCTGAATTGAACAGTATTTGTTGTTGGCCTATATTTTTGATCACATATGGTCCAATTTAAAAAATTTCCAGACTAGGTACTGCTGTTGGTTGGGTGGTAGGCATCACAACCTCTATCCTGAGTTCCCCCCAATGTCTGGTATTATTTTTACCACACGTTACTTTATGTGTGTATTGTATTGCAGTCAAATATAGCCAACAATTTTGATTTTTTTTTTTTTTTTTTTTTTTTTTTTTTTTTTGGCGTGATCTAGTAGAGCCGTGTAGTCCAATTCCACAGCTGTTTACAGGTTCAGTGAGGGACTCAGTAATCAGTCTGCATTGCACAAGGAGACCGTCACTCTGGACCACCATAAAAGAGGGTGAAGTTTTAGTTTTATTTTTGACATCTGGCGTGAAAATGCTGTCTTTGTTGTGATAGGTTACTATTGCTACAAGTGTCACTAGGGGTTCGAGGAGAGCATTTATTTTAAATTTGTAGTTCAGGCCTAGTAGTTCCAACTGGTTTGCATGATTGTTTGACCAATTACACACCACCTGGATGGTCCTTGTTAAAGTGAAGTTGTGTCAACAATGAGTTTCTTCATCTTTGCAGGATTTAGTAATCTCCCCATTGCAGGTAATTGGGTCCAAGGTGGTATTGTTGTAATTGCCAAGATTCTTTTGGCGACAACACAAAATGAGAGGATTTTGTTTGTTACATTTCCACTCTGCAGTGGGACAGAGTTTCACTGAGATGTCAGGGTGAATTTGAGTTTTCGAATTTAGATCTAAAAGGTTTCCATTAACTGTAATTGAAGAGACTTTTTCATGGTTAGATCCTTCTACCTTTCTACATCCAACTTTAATTTTTTCTCCAATTGTACCATTCAGGACTCTAACCCAATCCTTCCTATCCCATTTCCATTCATTTGGGTGATGCACTTACTACAGTAGCTAAAATTGGAAAGCAGTCTTTGGGATATGGTCCTAGAGAAATAGTGTATCTGACAGTGGCTTCAGACCAAGGCTGTTAGAGTGATAAAAGGACCCTGCAATCTGATTCAATGTGAATCACGCTAGAGCCATTTATTACAGAAACAAGCCTCCTTATATATGCAACTATTCTCTGATCACGTGTCCACGCTCCAAGCATGCATTCACTAATTGAATATCATCTGTGTTCACGAGTTGTCCGTGCGCTGAAGGCTCACTGCTGATAGGTCCGTTGATTTACATCATGTTGAGGCGTTGTTATTGTAGAACTGCTTCTCTCCCACGGCAGGTCCTGTTTGCAGCTTTCTGAGTTGGCCTTGAAATTCCTTTGGGCCTGGCTAGTTCAATAACAAATCTCCATCTAACAGAAACCCCTCCACAATTCCCCCGTTATTGTTCTTGAACCAGCCAGGCCCTATTGACCGCGCACTGAATCATCTTTGAAATACACTGCAACATGATTAACAACAATAATTACGGTTACATATAATACAGTTAAGCCTTACATAAGATCAAACAACTACCCACCTATTCCCAAGCTTTTAAATCATTTGTCAAACCCCAATTCTACTATGAAATCTTATTAACATGCTGGTTTAGTTTGTCTAAAGTACTATGAATAGATTCAGAATGATCAGACAACTTATTACAACACATTCTCTCAAATTCTTCACAACCATGACCTAATGACCTAGTGTTAAAAGATCTATAACTGTGCGATTTTGTAGAGTAGCATGCCTAATATCATCAACATCTGCTATTAATTGAGTTAGTATTTCAGAAGTTAGATTAACCTATTTAAAAACCAATATCTTAACTTTGATATGTCTCCTAAAGCTTTTACTAGCTGCTAGACTAGAGAGAAAGAGTGCAGTATTATGGGAAGAATGTCCCATAATTTTACCTCAGTTCTATCTAAGTGTAATATCGCCCTTTTAGCTCTCCTGCTGTGTGTTCAAATTGCCATTCTCCACAGAAGGTACATCACCTGCTTGCTAACAGGCTTCTAGACAACCAGGTCTGTGAGCATCTATAACACTGAATTAGGATCCACGGTTTACATAGGAAACGGTCCTCACAACTTATCTCCCTCCTGTCCATCTGCATCCATTCAATCTTTATTGTGTTTATTCAACCATGGCTTGACCCATTTCACAGGAATCCACTTTGATCCTTGGTCTGTAATGACACAAACAGAACCTTTTCCCCAGGTTATCAGTTGATGTGGCCTTTTCCATTGACCATTAACTAGTGATTTGACCATAACTAATGTAGGTTCTTTCTGATTTAGCATGGTTTTGGGTCATACTTGCAAAGTGTTTCATCGCATAGAGTGCTTTTGATAATTGGTTTTGTGGTGTTTCCTCTACTTCTCTTTTATTTTTCTTTTTTTTTTTTTTGTGTGTGTGTGTGTGTGGGTGGGGGGTTTTAAACAAACAGACAAAGACAGTTTGGAATCAGATACGTGTGTTGGATCTTGACTATGTACTCAGAATCACAAATCAAATTTAGAGGTTCCTCCTTAAAAAGCTCGAAGTAGTGTGAAGCTGCGCCAAGTTCTGCTAATTGGGTTGAACCTTCAATAATTTTTACAGAATGATGTCAATTGTTATCTTCACGCCAGACCACTACAGCTTTATGAGACTTCCCAGAACCATCAACAAAAACTGTGCAAGTATGTAGGATCAGACCAAATACAAATATGGTCTGTGACCTGATGTTAAAGACTTGCAGGTTCTGCAGCAATTTACATTTAGGCATGCCAAAAGCTGTGCTGTTAAGAAAACCAGCTTAGTGCAATTTACAAGGACATAGATTACAAACAAAAAATCAAAACTAAATTTCACAAACAGTACATATATGACAAAAGGATCATGGCCTATTAAGACTTAAATTCATTCCCTGCATTTCTTGATCAGAATAACAATTGGTGTATCAGTCTGTTAGCAATCTCATCATACTGTCCCACAATAGCCACATGTTCTTTCTATGTTGTAGCTATAAATAGACAAATCTGCAAGTCCAACTGAATGCAGTCAGCCTGTAAGGTTGTCATAAATTTATTCCTCAAAGTTTCCAACTCCATTTCAGCTCTCATATTTATTGGATACTGTTTTCCCTTACCGGATTGAAGTCCTGTTTCAATTCTATCAGTGTGGTATTTGCTTTATTGAAACATTGGCTTTTAATATTAGTGGAAATACAGCATTCGAAATTTCCTTGGAGATTTCTCGCTTGAAGCAAGCAGATCTGCACCATCCAAGCAGCTTCTTGTAGGACATGCAGCTAAACAGAGTTCTCAGAAAATGTTATTAGAGCTTAAAATTTACTTAACAAATCTTGATCCAAGAGAGGTATAGGGCTTTCTGACAAATACAAGAATTCATATGGTAAAACTTTGTTCCAAGTTTGGCATTCCATTGGTCTCAAGGAAACGGTCTTTCTTTCTTTATTTGCCACGATCTCAAAACTATCATGGTGAATTTACTAAGAAGTCTTTTACAACTAGTTACCACAGAATAAGTCTATTAATTATTTTTTGTTTAATTTCCCAGTTTCATTAGAACTACAGATCTGCTAGGGATGCCTTTAAACTTCACCCTCAGACTGCTCCATTCATTATTACAACATCACTGCAGTGGGGGGGGAGAGAAAACCCCCCTTTAACCACTTTAAAAGCAGGCAGCCAGGTTGTGTTTTTGTTTTCTGTTTTTTTGTTTTATTTTGTTTTGTTTGGTTTGTTTTGTTTTGTTTCCTTCTTGCTACAGTTCAGATATAGCCAAGGCCATGCAGGTGGCGTAATTGCTGGTACGAAGTAGGAGGCTCTGGCAGACTCCTCATTTACAATGAGCTGAGTTTATCTTGAAACTTGACACAGGCCTGAAATTTATGTTCAAACACAGGCCTGGGATATTTTGCTTTTTTGTTTTCCCATTTCATTCCAACCATAATACAGTTCATATGCATTTCCAAGTAGCTCAGCAATAGTTACATTCCTTAGCTCCATTTACTTTTTGCAATTTACAGATGTCAAAAACCAGCATATTAAACATCAATCCATTATTCCATTTTCCTAAATCCAAATCAGTTCATATTCTAGCAACTTCTAAATACAACCTCTTCCAAATTCACATCTATCATAGCATTTAGTTCCCATACCTCCAACAAACACATAAATTCAATGCGAATCAGAGAACTTCAGTTATTTTCTCATCTCAGAATTATTAGATAACAATATAAGCAATTACTCTAATGTGTAAGGATGCATCCTAAGGGGGAGTGAGGTGGTATTTTAGCAGTGGAACCGGTTCCCATTTTGTAATTATCTCCCCAAACAAAAGTATTTTGGTACCAAATATAAATATGCAAATTAAAATACTGAGCTTAGATATGAAAACCAAACATCAAGTTCAAATATGCAGATGGATCACAGTTACACTAAGACAATCTCTCAATTTTTGCATTGCACCTTTCAACCTCCTACTGCTCAGCCAGGCAGAGGTACCGCTGGGTCTCCCTGACAAAACAGGTCAGTGCGGCTGGAGCACAATCGGCACCCACCCCCCTGCCACTGCAAGCTGGACTGGGCAAGGCTGTTACTAGTGTCTCATCTGGTGTTACCCCAGAACAGGATTCTTTACATGGTGTGCATACGAAAGAGCCAAAGCTAGTACACCGAGATGAGACACAGCCTATCACAGAGTTGCGCAAGTCTGGATACCAGAATAAAGCTAGCATGCTAGAAAGAAAAATAACAGCTACTACACACAAAAATTTTACCATCACATTCATGCAGTAAAGAACTAAATTACTCATGGTGCTCTGTATTATCACAAAACGCACATTTTGAGTCAATGGATTCTCATGATTTAACAGTCTGTGAACTTACCGTACCATATAACAAAGACTTGCCAAAACTGCAACATACTTAGATACCCACAAAGAAACCAGGTTAATGAGGAAAGCATCTTGCAGACTTCAGCAAGTTTACTCTGACCCGTATGTTATCAGTTAACTCTCTCTCAGCTTGTTGAAATTCAAACCGTTCTGCCTGTAAAACTGTCTGAAATGATTTAATGATCTCTTGTAGGGATTTATTTTGTCCTACTCGTCTCACCTTAAAAACAACATTAATTGCAACAAGGTGTTATATTTCAAGATTCTATTCTCTGGACACTTTTCCCAATCATTTAACTTATACAGCAGCCAACACAAATTTCAATATTTAACAAGATCATATTTCCTGCTATTTCCAAGTGCTTTCCTATGTTCTAGAACACCTCCCAATACCAATTTCTTAGGAACATGGCTGAAAACAGTCAATTCTGACCCCATCTCGTAAGTAAAAACCTTGAGAAGAGGGAGGGAGGGGGAGAAGCACAGGGCTCGTTGCAGCGCAAGTGGGAAAAATGGGGAGAAGATTTTATGGCGCACTTAAAAACAACTAGTAAAACAATTAACTTACATTCCTGACAAGCTGCTTGATTTTCAGAGAGGCAATACACAGGAGCGCATAATATGTACTGTAAAACTCGCAAATAACATGTTGATAGCAAACATTAGAATTCTCTACTGCTAATTTCAACACCAGTGCTTTATTACCTTCTAAGTTTTCAACCTGCATGTAATTCTCATTGAGACCCTGATTGATAATTTGGCTGCTTTGTTGGTTTCAGGCACCTTTATCATAGCTTGATATGCAAGGTCTGTTGACTGCCTCAGGATTTCAGAAACTAATCACGCCTGTAATTGTGATGTGTCAGTTAGTGTCTCTTCCAAGAGCTGATGGATACCCATCGCTTTCAACGAATCCCCATCATTCTGTCCTAAATGATCTATAGCTGTTACATTGCATAGGTCCAATTTTGCTTGAGTCTTTCATGGTTTTTATCTGATCTCGAGGCAACATGTCCACATACTCCTTTTCAAAAAAATGCTGCAAACCCTCATCCAAGTCATCAGATAACGCAGACTCGAACGGTGCTGGAGAATCATTAGTAACAGGGGGATTCGGAACAGTGCACATTCTCAGCAATACTTTCTAGCATCATAATTATTCGTATAACCTGAGTCCCGAGGTGCACCCCTTTCCCATCACGATCAGCATGACTGCATTGCCGACTGCTGGATTCACTCGCTAATAGCTGATCTAATCTTTCACACAGTTCTTTTGTCCAGTTCTTATTTGGCAACTCCTTCTGCTCTCTCGTGGAAGCTGGAGGGTTAAAAGATGTTAAAGACAGATACAAATTGGTAAAAGGACTGATAGTACACTTGTTTATGACTTTAGCATTCTCAGCTTTCACAGGTTCTTTGGGCAAGTTGTCTGATTCCAATCCTTTGGACTTGCTGTTCTCATCAGGGTTGGGTAATAGTGTAGGAGGCCACTCACTCAACATTTTTCCTCCCCCCGCTCCGGACTGCTGAACTATTGGGGGTGCCGAAGGCACAGCAGGAGATGGAATAGGGAGGGTATCAAAGACACGAACCAGGTAACTTCACAGTGACTTTCAGGTTTCTTATCAGGCTGCAATGCTACAAAAATTCCAACAGCAGCAGACTGTTCAGCCGTAAGATCTTTTAAGGTGGAAATTGTAAGCTTCCATGTAGTTACTAATGATTTAGCTTTATCTCCATTGCTGACCTTATCCCATAATTTCTGCCCTGTATCATCCCAAAGTTCAAGTTTAAAAGCCTTCTCAGTTTCTCCCGGGTAGCCATTAGTTCTACACCAAACTAACAGTCTACATATGTTACTTTCTTAATATTTAAGTCCTCTCACAGAGAGGATATCAGGAGGAGCTTCACTCTTCCCTCCTCCTGCCCCAGTCGCTCACCTTTTCCGGTGATTTCTTCGACAAATTTGTCTGTGGAATGTCTGTATGCCTCTGCCTGGTTCTCAGTCCAGCTGATCCGCCTCCAGCTGAGCCACTCCAGGCTTTTCCCCGATCGCAGTGAAGCGCCATTCAGAGTATCACGTCAGGGTCACCATTTGTTGGAGCGAATAAAGGACCCTGCACTCTGATTCAATGTGAATCACGCTAGAGCCGTTTATTACAGAAACAAGCCTCCTTATATATGCAGCTATTCTCTGATCACGTGTCCACGCTCCAAGCATGCATTCACTAATTGAATATCATCTGTGTTCACGAGTTGTCCACGCGCTGAAGGCTCACTGCTGATAGGTCCGTTGATTTACATCATGTTGAGGCGTTGTTATTGTAGAACTGCTTCTTTCCCACGGCAGGTCCTGTTTGCAGCTTTCTGAGTTGGCCTTGAAATTCCTTTGGGCCTGGCTAGTTCAATAACAAATCTCCATCTAACAGAAACCCCTCCACAATTCCCCCGTTATTGTTCTTGAACCAGCCAGGCCCTATTGACAGCACACTGAATCATCTTTGAAATACACTGCAACATGATTAACAACAATAATTACGGTTACATATAATACAGTTAAGCCTTACATAAGATCAAACAACTACCCACCTATTCCCAAGCTTTTAAATCATTTGTCAAACCCCAATTCTACTATGAAATCTTATTAACATGCTGGTTTAGTTTGTCTAAAGTACTATGAATAGATTCAGAATGATCAGACAACTTATTACAACACATTCTCTCAAATTCTTCACAACCATGACCTAATGACCTAATGTTGAGGCGTTGTTATTGTAGAACTGCTTCTTTCCCACGGCAGGTCCTGTTTTCAGCTTTCTGAGTTGGCCTTGAAATTCCTTTGGGCCTGGCTAGTTCAATAACAAATCTCCATCTCACAGAAACCCCTCCACACAAGGCCATTTAGCATATTTTTGGTTATGAGTAGGTGAGAGGATGCAGAAAAGTATTAGTAACCCAATTATACTTTTGGTCATCTTGACAAACTAGGCTTTCAGATTCGATTATTGGATTATTCGTGTTATTCTCTGTGTCCCTCAGAGTTCCCCTGCAAAAAGGAAAGCAAACAGGGCTCGCCTCTTTGAGGCAAAAATAATTAAAAAGATGGAATTATCCAATGGATATTTATCTGATGTTCCTTGCCCAGGGCATTGGAAGCTACCTATGAATTTGCATTTGAAGGGGTTTTCAATATCAGTGGTACACTTCCCACAGTGGGGAGTTCCGCCAGGACTGGCTGCCCTGGGTAATGGGCTGGATCCTTGGAATCATTTGGTCCCTTTAGAAAGGGAATCAAGGAAGGGGCGTTTGGGCAGAAAGTGGTGATTTTGAGGCATCCATTTACACCCCATCTGTCACTTACACCTGTGACAGCTTGCCACAGACAAGTATCCCAATTACTCTCATGAGGTTTCAAAAGCCGTTTTAAGAGGCCGTTTGTTCTTTCTACAATTCCATTACCTTGTGGGTAAAATGGGGTGTGAAAAATCTATTTAATCCCTTCATTTTGTGCTCAATCTTGTACAACTTTGGCAGTGGAATGGGAACCATTGTCAGACTGCATTTCTTGTGGCTTTGGAAAAGTTCCAAGCCATTCTCGCAATGGTTTCACAGTGTTTTCACCTGTAGCTTTGCCAAAAGCTTCAGCTTGGACTGATCCTGATGTTATTTCCACTCTCACCAGTATGAAATGCTTGCCTCCTGATTGCTTAAAGGGACCAACATCATCCACTTGCCAGGCATCCCACTAACCTTCACTCTCCCTCAAATGCAGAGGGTTGTCTTCTAAAGGGCCTTTCTAGCTGTCTCCGACATTGTTCGCAGGTCGAGATGCAGGTTTTACACATTTCTCTGGTGACGGGCCAGCCTCGGGCCAGAGCTTTACCATACAAGTTTTTAGCTCCGGTGTGCTTGCGTTTCACATGTAACCATACTAACGAGCGTTCCCATTCTGCCGAAATTTGGTCCTTTTGTACAGGGGCCAGTCTTGCTAATTCATCAGCTCCGTTATTCCATTCTCCTGGGGATCCCCCATCTACCTGATGAGAAGCCACCCAGCCCACAGCAAAATTTCCCTTTCCAGCAATACTTAAGGTTTCTTGCCATTTTTCCTTTTGCCACACTGGAATCCTATTAACTTCCCATCTGTTCTGTTCCCAGAAAGGAAGACACTTGATACAGCCCTTAAACACAGCCTAAGAGTCAGTATAAATGTGGACAGGAGAAGCAGTTTGTGCTTCGTGTTGGAAAACACTCCATACTGTGATTAATTCACCTACTTGTGCACTGCCCTCTCCCTCTGTTATAATCTGTTCATTGGAAGAGGTATGGAGTGCTGCTGCCCTGTATTTCCACACCTTTCCTTCTCTTTTAGCAGAAGTGCCAGTAAACCAAGCACTAACTCACTGATCATGAGAAAAGGGAGGTGCAACTTGGGTTACTGAGGCAGGTTTATCTTGATCATCGTTTAAGCTCTCGATTTCTTGTATAGCTAGATTTTTTAAAGCTCCTTCAGATACTGAGAAAACACTACAATAGTGTTCAATCTGAGCATACCACTTCCATACTGAGGCCTTTTGGGCCACCCCATCAGAAGGAGGGGTCACAGAAGTGACTGTTTTTATGACTTCAGATGGGCCTCTTAATACAATCAGTTGCTGTCCTGCAATCTTCTCTGTGTCTACCAGAGCCAGGCTAACGACAAACACACCTTTCTCCCAAGACACTGGGAGCTAAAGAGAGAATGGGCATCTATTACCACTCTTTGTTCTCATATTTCTTGTATAACCGGTTTGATACCTCCCTTGGCACGCAGGGGAAGGGAGTATTGTTTGGCATTCATAACTTGGCTGTATGGTGCAATTTGAAGTAATTTTTGCATAACTTCTGTTAACTCTAAGGCACTGAGTACACAAAAACATCCCCTCAAGGGAGAAACCCCAAACCTTTTAGCATCTTCTTCACTCAGGGCAGAAATCTGTGCACCGGTATCGATTAAAAAGGTTACACGAGCATGCTTTGAACTCACTATAGCTGTGATCAATAAATCTCCCTCTTTTCTGTGTGTGAGCTGTCGAATATAAATCCATCCTCCATTCCTCCTCTCACTACTAGGGAATGGAAGTTCTAGTTTCCCTGTTTCTGGGAGAGACTCTGGAAGTCCCCTTATTAAGGGAGTTATCATGTTAAGTTTCACTGGCAGCATCATTGGGGATTCATATTCAGGAATCAATTTTCTTTCATGTATTATTTGCAAGCGGGCTGCTTTGTGTACACTCTCTAGCATTTGATCAGGTGTGCCAGTGATTGCCAGGGACTCTCCCCCACTTAGGGATATGCGCCACACGCACTCCACTTCAGATTCTTTAGGGAGGCGACCATACTCTTTCTTTAGCTTGGCCAGCACAGTGGCAGTGTAAGGTGTTTGCTTAGTTGTAATGTGAGAGTCAGTATCCTTTTCATTAGTTTGATTTGTCGGATACTTTTCTTCTCCAGCTCCCACTCCCTCAGCACTTCTGTCTTTTTTAAACATTCCTTGAGAGCAGCTCTTAATGAGCTGTTTTCTTCCATCTCTTTTTCTAATTGCTGTAAACAATTTTCTAGTTGTTGTTCTAAACTGAACGTAGCTTTTTGCAAAACATGCACTAGATTTTCAAGAGATTCTAAAATTTTGCTTTCA
This sequence comes from Patagioenas fasciata, assembly GCF_037038585.1. Taxonomy (NCBI): domain Eukaryota; kingdom Metazoa; phylum Chordata; class Aves; order Columbiformes; family Columbidae; genus Patagioenas; species Patagioenas fasciata. The sequence goes on from NC_092526.1 coordinate 41,368,712, forward strand.
TTACTATGTCGCCTGAGGTGATCTTCAATTGCTGCTAGTAGGCTGGCTCCTAAGACAGCACAGGCTACAGCTTTATTTTTATTTGATCTAAACTTAGACTTAGTCTGTAAAAAAATCACTTGGTCGACTACACTCTGTAAATTAACCCAGTTATCACGAGCCCAGTCTTCTCCAGCTACAGAGGGTCGAGCCCCATACTTTGCTAAAAGTGTGCAGAACGAGTCTTGATCTTTTACTAACAAAAAATCTTGATTATCAGCCTTTTCAGTCATTCTTATTATGAAGGGGTGTAACTCACTCTGGGAAGGCACAACTCAGTTACAAAGCCACAGCAACAGCTGCGTCACCCTTCTCTTTCCCGAGTGGTTGAAGGAGCCAAAATCTGCTATGGGGAGGCTCAATGTAGTTACATAAACAGACAAGATTACCCCTTCACTCTCCCTAGCAGAAAACATGAGAGCAACATCCCTTCTGCACTTTGAGATCTTTTTGATTTGATTCCAGGAGACAGAGCCCTCAACTCAAGTTTGGGGTGCTCTATGCCAAGGTGTGTGTGGTGTGTGGGAAATCCGAATCATCCCACTTGCATTCTGGACACTTCTCAGCAATCATGGTGGAGGGCCAGGTGCGCCTGGAGCAAAACGTCCTTCCCCTGATACAGACCAGGCACTACCTGCACCCCTCTGTTTCCCAGAATCCTGTCTGTGATGCCAATTTAGTGTCATGGTCCATTCAGTGATGAATTCGTGATAGTTCGTTTACCTTGATCTCGAAGTGCAAAATTAAGGCAACCAAAATGCCAAGGGGTTATTATTCATTAACAGTGTTACTTCACTTTTTTTGCCCACACAGCAGCACATGATAGAGTAGAGAGAAAGGGAAAGAGAAAAAAAAAAAAGGTGGAAAGAGGGTTAGTTGTTTGGTTGGTTGGTTGGGTACCACCATGGGCCCAAAGGCATGCCTATGGTCCAAGGTCCCAAGCAGCATCCTGCTGGTCCTCTGTCGTGATTCATGATCCTCTGGTGGGAAGATCTTCACCATGTCCCTTTGGGAGTCATCTTTTATGCTTCTTCACCCCACCTCGCTCCCATTGTTTGAGGCTGTATGGGGATATAGCGGAAGATTTGGCGAGGAGGTTAGTTACATGTAAACACGCTCAAGTGACTTGCACCTGTCTGTAGAAAAAGCACACACATCACACTAATTGTCTTACTGACCTTGTGTGCTTGATGAGTAGAAGCTCTGTGTTAGATAACACAGGCCTGGGAGAAACTCTGGGCACCTTATCACTATGTCTGAGATTCCTGCTTCGTTGTGAGAAAGAGCGGGAGGCTGCGCCTGCCTGAAGCCTTGAAATACAGGCGAGCTCAGCAGGCCCAGTGATCTTCCAGCAGGGCTGAACTGACCAGCGCCTGCGTCCCCGCTTGTGTCACCTCTGCCTGGGAGCTCAGGTGTGGCTTCGGAGATCCCCCAGTAGAGAGGTAACTAAAATAAAACTTGCTCTTTGCAAATGCATCCGTGGCCTCTGGCTCTTCTTGCGATGTGCCTGCGTATGTGCACACAGAGGCCAATCTCCACCTTTGTTTCGCAATCCAGGCTTAACTGCACTGGCTCAAAAAGTCCCCGCTCTGCTTGCCAGGACTCGTCTGTGCCTGCGTGGCTCCACATTCAGGCATCTTTTTCTGGTCCGTTGGGTGACCTCAGGACCCTTGGCAAGCTTCTGGGCATGCTCTTCTTCGTTGGCCTTTGTTTGAGGGAGGAGGTGGGGGCAGGTGTGACTGAGGCAGCAGGTGAGAACATATCTTCTGGATGGCAGCTGTTGTCCCTGGGTTGGAGAGACCCATGTAACAATCCCTTTTAGGAGGCAGGGGGAAGTTTGGCTGAGGCAGCAGGTGATTCCACACAGCAGCCATTGTTACCGGTACCCCTGGGCTGGAGAGACCTGTGCAACACAATAGTTCTCCTCAAGCCTCTCTCTAAGTCACTGTCCATCTGTTCTTTCTGTCAGGGCCCTGATTCTCCTAGTCCCTGATGGCAAATATTTCAGGCAAATACTGTTTCATCTTTAGGCCAACTCTTACAGTTGGTCACTGGAAAAGGTTCCGCCAGGAAGTGGTCATGACTCCAAGCCTGCCAGAGTTCAAGGAGCATCTGGGCAATGCTCTCAGTCTTATCGTCAATTTTAGGTCACCCTGCAAGCAGCAGGGAGTTTGACTCAATGATCCTTATGGGTCCCTTCTCACTCTAGATGTGCTATTATTCTATATTCTTCAGTCTCAAGACCCATATGTGTTTGTCTGTTTCTGGGGTAACTGGTGTGCAGAAATTGGCTTTGCTAATGATACCGAAAAGTTGGCAAAAAAACCTCTTTAACACTGTGTTGAAAGTGTTAAAAAGCAGCACTTCTATTGCAGCGCACCAGACGCTCAGAGGATCGTTCCTCTAATCAAGAACGGGCATGACTCACACTTCTTAGTATTTATTACATATACCTATTGCATGTTCATTTGTTTCTACTGCTTCCTTCATGCATTAAACATCAATTATTTACATAACCCCACCCTTTTCTGGCAGTACATCTTTGATATTCCAGAGTCTTCATCAGGGTCACTGGTGTCCCTGGTGTCCTCACATCTGCTGCCCCTCCAGTGTCGGCTCCTTGACCTGATTTCTAGAGTGTGTGTGTTGTTGGTTCGTGCTGCTACTCAGCAACGGTCACGCAGCTCTTTCTTCATTTAGTGGAACATTCCGCTTTCCCAGCTTGCAAGCCCAGGACATCCCACTTTCCCTCATGTCCAGTTTCTACAGAGCTGTTGTTTCTCTATTAAGTTCCTGTTACATTAGGCCTAGGGTTTTCTAAAAGATTTTTGTTCCTCTTATCACCTGTGCAACACCAACATTCCCCGTGCAAGGCTCACATGCCCCATGCGAGGCTCGCACAGCCCACACAACATCAACATGCCACGTGCAAGGCTCATGTGCCCTGTGCAAGGTCCGTACAGCACGTGCAATGCCAACATGCCCTCTGACAGGCTAATGTATCTCGTGCAAGGCCAGTGTCCCTGTGCAAGACCGACATGCCCTGTGCAAGGTCCACACACCCTGTGCCACACCAACATGACCTGTGCAAGGCTAATGCACCCTGTGCAAGGCTCACTTGCCTTGTGCAAAGCTACTGTGCCTCGTGCAAGACTAACATGCCCCGTGCGACACTGACATGCCTCATGCAAGGCCAGTGTACCCCATGTAAGGTCTGCACACCTCGTGCAACATCAGCACACCCTGTGCAAGGCTCGTGCACCCCATGCAAGGTTTGTGTGTCTCGTGCAACACCAATGTGCCCCATCCAAGGCTTGTACACCTGGTGTGAGGCTCGCACAGCCTGTCCAAAGCCAGTGTGCTTCGTGCAAGGTCTGCACACCCTGTGCAACATCAACACACCCCATGCAAGTCCTGTGTGCCCTGTGTGACACCGATGTGCTGTGTGCAAGGTTTGCACAGCCCATGCAACACTGACATGCTCCATGCAAAGCTAAAATGCCTCGTGTGAGGCTCATGCACCTTGTGCAAGGCTCACACACCCTGTGCTATGCCAGCACACCCATGCGACACTGACGGGTCCCGTCTGCCATCAATGGACCTCATGCGAGGCCACAGCAGCAGGGCGTGCACAAGCATTGGCACATTGCTGGTGCACCCAGATTGCACCCCCAGCACCCAGTTCAGCACCCAGTGCCCCCCCCCCCAGCACCCAGTTCAACACCCAGTGGGGACACTGGATGGCCACTTGGGGCTGGAACAGGGAACTATGCTGGGGACACAGGGTGGGGACATGGGCTGGGGACAGGGGGTGGGGACACAGGGCAGGGACAGGGGGTGGGAACAGAGGGTGCAGACATGAGGTGGGGACACGGGACAGGGTTGGGACAGGCCCCCCCCAGCTGCTGTGAAGGCCACTCCGGGGCCAGGGGGTGTCCCTGCCCCGGGTGTCACATCATTGTCCCCTCCCTGATGGGAACTGGCCACGCTGTCAGTGACACCACAGGCCCCAGGCCAGGGAGGTGGATCTGGGGACAGTGACCGTGTCATCCCCACTGCGGCCACTGCCGCCTCTATGACGGGGACAGTGATCGTTTCCCTGCTGCCTCTCCTTACCACAGGGACAGCGATCGTGTCACCCCTCCTGCCAACACCAAGACAGGGAAGGGGACAGGGACAGAGGTTCTGTCCCCCCTGGCCACCCATCCCACACCTTCCCCTGGGCACCCCCTGCTCCCAGCCCTGGAGTATCCACAGCTGTGGGTGCCGTGGGACTGTGGGGTGTCCATGGGGTGCTGTGGGTGTCATAGGGTGCTGTGGGGTGCTGTGGGTGTCATAGGGTGCTGTGGGGTGCTTTGGGTACCATGGGGTGCCGTGGGGGCCATGGGGTGTCCATGGGGTGCTGTAGGGTGTCTGTGGAGTGCTGTGGGTGTCATAGGGGATGTGGAGTGTCCATAGGCTCCCCATGGGGTGCTATAGGGTGCTGTGAGTGCTGGGGGTCCCTGAGCAGGTCCGGAAGCACTTGGATGGTCACGGTGCTGTGACGGTGACGATGATGGCAGCCTTGGCTTGGCATTGGGCCATCAGCACCCACCAGCCCTGCTGTGGCCAGACCAGGCCATGCATCACCGCGGCCTCGGGTGTCACTGGCGGGGACCCCACTGCTGGGCAGAGGGTGCAGGTGACGGCTGTGTCCCCACACCCCACTGTGACACATTCCTGATGCCCCATGAGCTTGAGAACATGGATGAGGGCACGGGGACACACACCAGGGCTTGGGACATACATGGGGACACAAACCAGGGCACAGGGACATGCACAGAGCATGGGGACATGTGTGGGGACACACACCAGGGCCTGGGGACATAGATGAAGACATGCAGGGACACACACACCAGAACTTGGGGACATGGAAGAGGGCATGGGGACATACAGCAGGGCCTGGGGATGTGGATGGGGACACCCACCAGGGCTTGGGGACTTGGACGAGAACATGGGGACACCCACCAGGGCTTGGAGGCATGCATGAGGAGCACAGGGACATGCATGTGACACACACCACAGCTTGGAGGCATGCATGGGGAGACAGACCAGGGCACAGGGACATGCACAGGGACACAGGGACACACACCAGAGCTTGGGGACATGCACAGGGCCAGGCACAGGGACACTCACAGGGACACCTACGGGTCCACCCCTGGTGCCACCCACAGGGACAGCACCAGAGCCACCATGGGGTGGTGGCCCCGCTGGGCCTGTCCCCTTTTCTGCAATCAGTGCATAAATAGCAGCGTCAGAAGGTGACACGGTGACAGAGGTGCTACCATGGAGCTGGCTGGGTCCCTCAGCTTCCTCCTGCTCTTCCTCCTCCTCCTCCTCCTCCTGCTGCTGCTGCTGGGGAAGGGGCGGCAGGGGGGGCACCCACTGCCCCCCGGGCCCCCCGCGCTGCCGCTGCTGGGAAACCTGCTGCAGCTGTCCCCAACCAGGACCCTGGAGGGGCTGCTCAAGGTGAGGACATGGGGGGACATGGGAACCTGCTGCAGCTGTCCCCAACCAGGACCCTAAAGGGGCTGCTCAAGGTGGGGACATCATGGGGACATGGGGAAACATGGCTGGGACATGGGAACCTGCTGCAGCTGTCCCCAACCCGGATCCTAGAGGGGCTGCTCCAGGTGGGGACATGAAGACATGGGGGGACACAGGGGGTTCCTGCAGGTGCTGCTCAAGGTGAGGGGAGCAGGGGTGTTTGAGTGTCACCCAGTGTCCCCTCAGCTCAGCCAGACGTACAATCCCATGTTCCTGGTATGGTTGGGGATACGGCAGGTGGGTGGGTGACGCAGGTGTCCCCTGGTGTCTCCAGCTCAGTGAGAACTACGGGCCAATGTTCATGATGTGGCAGGGGACACAGCGGGTGGGTGGGTGACACAGTGGGTGACACGACTGTCCGTGGTGTCCCCAGCTCAGTGAGAAGTATGGCCCTGTGTTCACGGTGTGGCTAGGGACCCGGCGAGTGCTGGTGCTCTGTGGACACGCCGCAGTGCGCGAGGCGCTGGTGGACAATGCCGAGGCCTTCGCCGGGCGCGGACGCATACCCACCGTGGAGAGCACCTTCCATGGCCACGGTGCGCGGGGACACTGAGGGTGGGACCCCAATGGTGGCACACTGACAGTGGTTGGACCCCCATGATATTCTCCCAATGCAGGGTGCTGACCCTCTCAAGGGTGCTACCCACCCCCTATGGGTGCTGACGCCCCTGTCCTCTCCCCATGGGTGCTGCCCCCCCCATGTCCCCTCCCCTGGGATGCTGTTTCCCCAAGGGTGCTGAACCCCCTGTGTCTCCAGGGGTGGTTTTCGCCAATGGGGAGCGCTGGCGGCAGCTGCGCCGCTTCTCGCTCTCAGTGCTGCGGGACTTCGGGATGGGCCGGAAAAGCATCGAGAGCCGCATCCAGGAGGAGGCGCAAGCGCTGCTGAAGGAACTGCAAGACACCCAGGGTACGGGGGGGGTCAGGGTGGGGGACACACGCCCCTGGGTGCTGACACCCCCCAAGAACAGCCCCACTGCCCCCGAGAAGTGGTTTGACCCCCACGTACCCGGTGGGCTGCACTTCGGTGGGGGGGCTCAGCGGGATTGGAGGGAGGCGCACCCCTGGGTGCTGACACCCCCAAAAAATCCTCCCACCTCCCCACTTTGACTCTCCTGTACCTACTGAGCTGCACTCAGGTTATGGAGTGGGGGGTGAGGTGGTTTGGGGAGGTCTGGGTGGGTGGGGGGGTCACCCTTGGGTGCTGATCGCCTCCCCAAAAAACCCCCTTTCCCCCAGAGAAGCCGTTTGACCCCACGTACCTGCTGAGCTGCGCTGTGTCCAACATCATCTGCTCAATCGTGTTCGGGAACCGCTTCGACTATCGCGACAGCGAGTTCCTGGAGCTGCTGCGGCTCATGAACGAGAGTTTCCGGGAGCTCAGCACCCCCTGGGCGCAGGTGGGTCGACTGGGGGTGGGGGGTGATGATGGGGCTGCAATGAGGGGAGTGGGGCAGTTAACTGGGGGATCCGGGGGTGCGATGATGAACCAGAGCTTCTGGGAGCACCCAGTTTCTGGGTGCATGTGGGGTCAGGGGGTGCATGAGCTGAGTTGGGGGGGGGTCGGAGGAGGTTTGATGATGAACAACAGGTTTTGGGAGCTCAGTACCTTGAGTGCAGGTGCAACCTGGGGGGTGCAAGGGGTGGATGGGGGAGTTCTGGGAGTGTAATAGGGGTGAAGTAGGGGGGGATGCAATAGGTGGAGGTGTCAGCGGGTGCAATGACTTTTTGGGAACTCAGCACCCCTGGGAGCAGCTGGGACCCCAGGGGCTGCAAGGGGTGGCTGGGGGCTGTCCAGGGAGTGTGTGGGGGACTGTGTCACGGTGGTGCAGTGGGGGGACTACAGGGAGGTGTAATGGGGGCTGTTGGGGGTGCAATGATGATCAAGAGTTTCTGGACCTCCCAGTCTCTGGGTGCAGGTGGGACAGGTGCGATGCAATGGGTGGATGGGGGGGGCTGGCAGCTTCCTGGGATGCAGAGTGGTGTCTGTGGGAGGACGAGTGACATCCCTGTACCCCCCACCAGGTATATGACATGGCGGAGACGCTGATGCAGCATGTGCCGGGCCCGCACCGGCGCATCCCGGTGATGCTGGGGCAGATGCGCAGCTTCATCGCGCGGAGGGTGAAGGACAATGCGGCCTCACTGCAGCCCGGGGCCCCCCGTGACTTCATTGACTGCTTCCTGCAGCAGATGGAGAAGGTGGGGAGGCCCCTTTGTACCGAGTTTACTTGTGCAAAACTTCAGATGCTCCTGTGCACATGGGGAGATCTCCTCCACCTTGGGGTGCTCCTCTGTGCCTGGGTTGATCTCCTGCACGCCAGGGGAGGTGCTTGCAACCTAGAGGGGATCACGTGCACGCTGGGATGTTCCTTTGCACACAGAGTGCTCCTGTTCACCCACATCCCCTGAGCACCCTGGGGTGATGCCCTGCACCCAGAGGTGTTCATGCGCACCCAGCTCACTTGTGCAAAACCTGGGGTGCTTCTGTGCACTATGGGGCGCTCCCTGCACCTCCACACTCCATGTATGTGTGTCCCCCAAGGAAAAGTCAAACCCCTCATCAGAGTTCACGCTGGAGAACCTGGAGCTCACCACCCTCAACCTCTTCTTCGCTGGCACCGAGACCGTCAGCTCCACTCTACGCTACGGCTTCCTCATGCTCATGAAGCATCCGCACGTGCAGGGTGAGTGGGCGCAACCCCCTCAGCCCCGACGCACCCATGGGGACCCTATCACTCCCTGACCCCTTGTCCCACTCGGTGCTGCAGAGAAGGTGCACGAGGAGATTGACCGGGTGATCGGCCGCGATCGGGCACCCGCTCTGGAGGACCGAGGCCGGATGCCGTACACGGATGCCGTGATCCATGAGATCCAGCGCTGCAGCGACCTCATCCCCCTCAACGTCCCCCACCGTGTCACCCGAGACATCGTCTTCCGCGGCTACTTCATCCCCAAGGTGCCAGTGGCGTGCACAATTCTCTGTGCACGATTCTGGATGCACCGTTCTCTGTGCACACTGCCTTTTACAAAGTGCTCCCTGCATGCTTCCATGTTTGCACTGCCTCATGCACCCTTGCTGCATGCATGCTTCCTTGTGCACCCTGCCTCGTTTGCATGGCTCCCTGAACACTTGCTTGGTGCCCCATGCACACTTGCTTCCTCATACACTCTGCCCTGTTTGCACTGTCTTGTGCTCACCCCCGCTGACATGGCTTCATGTACGCTTGCTGCACACATGCTGTTCTGTGCACGCTGCCCCATTTGCACAGTTCCATGCAAATGTGCTGCATGCTCTATGCACACTTTCTTCATGCACGCTTCCCCGTGCACCCTGCTCCATGCACACGCTGCACATATGCATCTCTGTGCACACTGCCCTGTGCACACCTGTGCATGAGTGCTGCTCCATGCCTGCTGCTGCATGTATACTGCTCCATGCACATTTGCTGTATGCATTCTGCTCCATGCACACTGCTCCATGCATGTTTCCCTTTGCATGTTGCCCCACGCACACTTGCTGCACGCGCCCTTCTCTGTGCATGTTTGCTGCACACACACTTCCCTGTGCACACTTGCTGCACACTGCCCCGTGTCCCCCACATGTCCCCTCTGACTCCCCCAGGACACCGACGTGTACCCGCTGCTCAGCTCCGTCCTGCATGACCCCTCCATCTTCAAACACCCCAACACCTTCAACCCCACAAATTTCCTCGACGAGAGTGGCCACTTCAAGCGCAATGATGCCTTTGTCCCCTTCTCCTCAGGTAGCCCCAGCTTTGAGGGTGGGGGTCCCTGAACCCCTGGCTCCCCCTGACCCCCTTGTGTCCCTGCAGGGAAGCGGCTGTGCCTGGGCGAGGGTCTGGCGAGGATGGAGCTGTTCCTGTTCCTCTGCACCATCCTGCAGAACCTGCGGCTGCAGCCACTGCAGCCCCCAGAACAGTTATCGCTGGAACCGCTGGTGTTCGGCTTCACCAAATCCCCCCCCTTCTACCAGATGCGCATGGTTTCGCGCTGACTCCCTCCCACACTGAGACCTCCCCAGACCAGGAACATCCCCCCTCCCAGCACCACAACCGCCCCCACACATACTGAGACACCTCCAGGACTGGGAAATCCCCCTGTTATTGGGAACCCCATCCACACCAGGACCCCCAGGTACAGGGAGCCCCACAGTACTGGGAACCCTTCCTGGTACTGGGACACCCCCAAGCATTGAGAACCCCTGCATCAGGAACCCCCAGCAGCAAGACCTCCCCCAGCATTGCGATACCACCCAGGTACCAGGTTTCCCCCAGCACCACAAACCCCCCACAGCACTGGGACCCCCCCAGCATTAGGAACCCCCCTGGGCACCAGGACCCCCCTTGCACCAGGAACCTCCTCCCAGCACTAGGACCCCCACAGCATTGAAATCCCTCATTAGCATTCAGACCACCCCAGCACCAGGACCTCCTAATATAGGAACCCCCCCAGCACTGGGAACCACCCCTGGGACCATGACCTCCCCTGGGACCAGGACATCTCCCCAGCATTGCAAACACCCCCATCACTGGGACCCCACTGGCACCCAGGTCCCCTGGCACAGGGACCTCCCAAGGACCAGGAATCCCTCTTGCACCTGGACCCTCCCCCAGCACTGAGAACCCCCCCTGGCAACGGGATCCCCCAGCATCGGGACTTTCCAGCACTAGGACCCCCTGACATTTGGAACTCCATCCCAGCACTGAAAACCCCTCTCCACCATTGGGACCCCACCCCCCCACACACACACAGCAGGAACCCCTCCTGGCACCAGGACCCCCAGTACCGGGATGGTGCTCTGGTACAGGGACCCACCTCCCAGCACTGGAAAGCACCCCTGCACCAGGACACCCTCCAAGCTTTGAGCACGCCATAATGTCTCTGGCGAACTCAGCATCTGTGTCATTACCCAGGGGACACAGGGGACCCTAATCATCATTCTGGGGGACACGGGGTGAGGGGCACAGAACCTGCCTTCCCCAAGAACCCAGTGGGGTGCAGAGCTGTGCAAAAGCCTGAAGGAACGTGCAAGGCCCTGATCAAGTGTGCAGGGAGCGTGCAACGAGTGTGCAAAGCCGCGCAGAGCCGTGCACAGCCCTGCAAAGTCCCCAGCCAAGCATACAGAGCTGTGCAAATACCTGAGCAAGCGTGCAGGGACTGTGCAGATCTGTGCAAATTCCCAAGCGAGTGTGTAAAGCCCTGAGTGAGTGTGCAGAGCTGTGCACTTGTGCAAAGCCCCAGTGAGTGTGTAAAGCCATGCAGAGTTGTGCAGACCTGTGTAAATCCCCAAGCTGAGTGTGCATATCCATGCAAAGTCCTGAGTGAGTGTGCACAGAGCATGCAAATTCCGAAATGAGTGTGCAAAGCCCCAAGTGAGCATGCAAAACCCTGAGCGAGTGTACGCAGAACGTACCCCTGAAACCCAGCGTGTCCTCACCCTTTTCCCCCTCGTCTTCATCCGACTCATTAGCTCTGTCCTCATTAATCAACCCCGATTAATCCCTGATGCTTGATTGCACAATGTCCTGGACTATTAATCACCCAACACACATGGTGATTTATCATTATTAATCATTGATTCCACAACATTCTCAATTAACAATCAATAACTGCATGATGAGCTTTGTTATCAACTATTAATTGCCTGATGCTCTTCATTAGTGCTCATTAATTTTCTACACATCATTGATTATTGATCACCCAACATGCTTCATCATTAATTACTGCCTGCATCAGTTCTGATTAATTGCAAGGTGTGCTTAATTAGTGGCAATCGATCACCTGACATGCTTAATCATCAATTATTGACAGCACTGTTTTAATTATTGACTATTAATTGTGCTGCTAATTGCACAACATCCTTTGGCCTTGTGTATCAATTTCTGGTTAATCATTGTTTACCCCAGTTAATCATGGAGGGTAGGGTTAATCATTGACCACAGGATCACCAAATCCTTTCAGTTGGAAGAGACCCTAGGATCATCAAGTCCAACCATTAACCCAACGCCAGCACTGCCCCATGTCCTGAGAATATCATCTCTGTCCGTCCAACCCTCCAGGGATGGTGACTCCAGCACTGCCCTGGGCAACCTGTTCCAATGCTCCACAGCCCTTTGGGGAAGAAATTATTTCCCAGATCCAACCTCAACCTCCCCTGGTGCAACTTGAGGCCGTTTCCTCTGCTCCTGGCGCTTGTTCCTGGGGAGCAGAGCCCAACCCCCCGTGGCTCCAAGCTCCTTTCAGGCAGTTCAGAGATCAGAAGGTCTCCTCTCAGCTCCTGTTCTCCAGCTGAACCCCCCAGGTCCCTCAGCCGCTCCCATCACACTTGTGTTCCAGCTCCTTCTTTAGCTCCGTTCCCTTCTCTCAACTCGCTCCAGCACCTTGAGGGCTTTCTTGGCATGAGGGGCCCAAAACTGTCCCCAGGATTTGAGGTTGGGCCTCCCCAGGTCCCAGCACAGGGACGGTCACTGCCCTGGGACTCCTGGCCACACCAGTGCTGATACAAGCCAGGATGCTGGTGGCCTCTTGGCCACCTGGGCACATGCTGGCTCATGTTCAGCTGCTGTTGACCAAACAAGTGTGTTGCTTGAAAAGTGAGTTGTGTTTGTTCCATCTAGAATTTTTCACCTATCGTGTATTTGTTATTCAGGAGCATTCTAATATTCCTAACTTATGTGAAATACTGAGAAAACGTAGAGCACAAACTTCTTCATAACACTTTGTGCTGTTATCCCCTTAGAATGTGCAGAGCTGAGCTGACATGTGAGATCATGTCAACTTGAGAGAAGTTCAGCTGAAATAATGCTTCCTAAGTTCCATAAAGGGTATCTGGGGGGTTGAGTGGGGTGGTGGCACATGGAACTCAAAGTGCTCGTTTGACATCTAATGGAGAAATTTTGCAAACAAACAGTAGTTTTCTACTAAAGATAATATTGTTTCTGCCTGTTAATTTCTACATTTTGATTGTAGATGCTGATAGCTTTCTCACTGGTTCCTCAAGAAATAATCTTGGAATCTCTTGCATACAGCCATTTGAACAGCTTGTCAGAGGAAATACTGTAAAATGAGCACACTCTAATTAAAAAAAGATTTCACACAAGTTCATGATTGTTTCACTTCTCTACTAATACCATTTAGAAGAAAGATTTCAATCAGTACAGAGAATGCCACATTGTCTGTCTAGTGTTGCAAACATCGACACTGAGCATTTATTATTCTGTTATTAAATACAGGTGGATGACAACGTTTGTTTCTTTATGGAATGTTTTTCATTTTTTTTTTTTTCCCATTGTCTGGAATGCTTCTTCTATTCCTCTTGCCCTTTTTTCTATCCTAGGATGTGTGAACGTAACTTTCTACAATCTCTTCTTTGGGAAAGAGAGTGAAACCCAGGTGTTTACTTCGTTCTAGGGAGCAAATACCATGGGTTTGACTATTGATGTGATTCAGAGACAGATGTGTTTGGTGCAGCTTTTTAATGTGATACTTGCAGAATCAAGAGGAAAAAAAAACAAACACACACCTTCTCTGGGAGCTGAGTTTCTAAAGGGAATGTGTCTCAGGGTTTTCCCATAGCCACTGATTATTTACTTGAGGGCATTTTACTCCTGACATTCATCTTCTAGATGGACTGTTTCAAGTGAAAAACATGTTTTTCTCTTGTGTGGTGCCCCTGGACTTCAGCAACATTCTTGTGGGAATGGCAGTGCTGGAAGTTCTGTTTGCCTGGGGAGAGCCCAGGAAGGTTTCGTTCCAACTTTAGCCGTGAGGTTGAGAATCTTTTTACTCCATCAGTTCCTGAAGCTGTTTCCACGAAGAAGCAGCTGCCAAAAGTACCAGAACACAAGCTGATCATGCACGTCCCAATGTCAGTGGTCAGCACAAGATCAGGAGAAGATCCTCGAACACTGAAGAAGAATTTGGTGCCTCCCACCATCGCATCCTCCTGTGCTGAGGCCATGACATGGAGGGGCAACATAGCTGGGCAGAGTGACATCCCAGGCAGCCAATCAGAGGCCACACCTCAGGTGAGGGGCAGGCACTGCAGCACAGCAGCCTGAGCACCTGGGGGCCGATCAGAGGCTGCCCTCAGGGAAGGGTGGTCCTCAAACAATGCAGAGTGACAGCCCAGGGGACCAATCAGAGAGAGCATCACCTCAGGTGAACTGCACCTGGGCAACCTGAGCACCTGAGGACAAATCAGAGGCTGCCCTCAGGGAAGGGTGGGTCTCAAACAGGGCAGAATGACAGCCCAGGGGACCAATCTGGGGCAACATCACCTCAGGGAGGAGACTGGCCGCCCTCCTGTCCTGTGCTGGTGGAGGCTGATGGGAGCAAGAGGCGGCTCTGTCTTGGCCAGTCCCAGCTCCGACATGGTGCCTGTGGGGCTGCGCCAGGGCTGAGCAGCCCCAGACCCTGGTCCCGCTTCCTCTCTTCACCCCTCCCCCAGCTCTGCCCCCTTTCCCCAAGTTCTGGACCCCCCATCTCTGTGGGACCAGACTCAGTGTCACAGGATCACAGAACCCCAGCCTGGTTGGGTTGCAGGACCTCTGTAGATTCCCCAACCCAAGCTCTGCTAACACAGGGTCACCAGAGCAGATCACACAGGGTCGGTCCAGGCGGGTTTGAATGTCTCAGAGGAGACTCCACACCCACTCTGGGCAGCCTGGGCCAGGCTCTGGAACCTCCCAGCAAAGAAGTTTTTCCTCATGTTCAGGTGGAACCTCCTGTGTTTCAGCCTGTGCCTGTTGCCCCGCACCCTGGTGTTGGGCACCACTGAACAGAGTTTGGTCCATCCTCTGACACCCACTCTGAGGTACTGATCCCATTGATCACATCCCTCTCAGCTTCTCTTCTCCAGCTCAACAGCCCCAGCTCTCTCAGTCTCTCCTCATCAGAAAAATGCTCCAGACCCCTTATTATCTTCATAGGTCTAGCCCTTGTCCTTCTTAAACTGGGGAGCCCAGAACTGGACACAGAACTGCCGATGCAACCTCACCAGGGCAGAGCAGGAGGGGAAGATTCACCTCCCTGACCTGCTGGTCACACTCCTCTTAATGCACCCCAGGTACCATTGGCCTCTTGGTCACAGGGCACATTGTTGATTCATGGTCAAGCTGTTGTCCACCAGAACTCCCAAGTCCTCGGAAGAGCTGCCTTCCAGCAGGTCCACTCCAACCCTCACTGGTGCCGGGGGTTATTCCCCACCAGGTGCAGGACCCTGCACTTGCCCTTGTTGAACTGTTCAGGCATTGATCCCAGCCAGCACAGGTTCATGAGGGGAAAGTCCTGCTTAACTAACTTAATTTTGTTCCAGGACAAGGTTACCCACCTAGTTGGACAAGGGAAGCCTATTGACATGGTCGTTTTGGATTTCAGTAAAACTTTGATAGTGTCTCTCACAGTCCCCCAATGGACAAGATGTCCTGCACACAGGTGGGTAAACACACAGCGCAGTGGTTGAGCAATTGGCTGATGGGCTGGGCTCAAAGGGTTCTAGTAAATGGGGTCATATTGAGGTGGTGACCAGCCAATAACAGGTTCCACAGCAATCCATTTAGGGCCAGCACTCTTCAATGTCTTTGTAAATGACTTAGACTCAGGACTTGAGGCATTGCTTAGCAAGCTTGCTGACGATACAAAATTGGAGGAACTGTTGACACTCTGGAGGGCACAGTGGACCTGCAGAGGGATCTGGACAAATCAGAGAACTGGGCAATCACCAACCGCATAAATTTCAAAAAAAGCAACTGCCAGATTTTGCAATTGGGACATGGCAACTCTGGCTGTACAGACAGCCTGGGGGACAAGGTGCTGGAGAGCAGCTCTGCGAAGAGGGATCGGGTGTTCTGCTCAACAGCAAGTTGAACATAAACCAACAGTGTCCCTGGCAGCCAAGAGGGACCCGTGTCCTGGAGCATTCAGCACAGCACGGCCAGCCGGGTAGGGAGGGAATTGTCCCGCTCTGCTCTGCGCTGGGGCGGCCTCACCTGGAGCATTCACTGCGTGCAGGGCTGGGGACACAGGAGAAAAGGATATAAAGCTACTGGAGAGTGTCCAGAGGAGGCTATGAAGTTGGTGAAGGGTTTGGAGGGGAGCGGCTGAAGTCACTGGGTTTGTTCAGCCTGGAGGAGACTGAGCACAGAGTTCATGGGGCTGCAGGTTCCTCAGCAGGGGAGCAGGAGGGGCAGGGCTGAGCTCTTCTCTCTGTGACAGTGACAGAGCCCAGGGAACGGTAGGAAGATGTGCCAGGGGAGTGTCAGTTGGACATGAGGAAAAGGTTCTTCACCCAGAGGTGCTGGACACTGGAACAGGCTCCCCAGGGAGGTGTCATGACCCCAACCTGACAGTGTTCAAGAAGAGACTGGACAATGTCCTCAGACACATGGTGTGACCTGTGGGGTGTCCTGTGCAGGGACAGGAGTTGGACTCAATGATCCTGTGGGTCCCTTCCAACTCAGGACATTATACGATTCTATGATCCTTTCTCTTTGGTATTTTCCTTTTCATTATCATAGGTATAATTTTTATTATTGTTTATTTTAATTTATTTTTTTAAAATTTTCATCTATTTTTTTTAAATTCCAATTATTAAACTTTTTTTAACTCAACCCATGAGTGTTCTGTTACCCTTCCGGTTCACTCCCCCATCCCGCTGCGGGGAGGGAGTGAGCGGCTGCGTGGGGCTTAGTTACTGACTGGGGTTCAACATGATGGTCCTTTCTCCACCCCTTGTTCCACCCCATGGACGTCAGGTTCAGGTCCCACACGATCCAATACGTCCTGACCAACCACCGCTCCCCTTCCCACCCTTTGATGTCACACACAGGCAGTTGCCCTCAGCCCAAGGGCCACCCCCGCGAAACATCCGTAAAATGTCACAACAGCCCGTTGAGCTCCTGGAGTCTGTGGCTTTGGGCTCTGTCTGTTCCGTGGTCACTCCAGACAGCACAGGTGTCTGTTCCGTGGGGTCACAGGCATCAAACCCCGCTCAGGTGGGAACCAAGATGGTCCCCTTGTGTTCAGGGCCCAAAGCGCCATCTGTAGCATCTGCCTGTCCTTTGAGTGCCCAGAGCCTCCTTCTTGGGGCCAAATCCTCATGTTTAAGGTCCGAACATGTCTTTTATCACTCATGACCTTTGCTTAGGGCCCACAGTTTCATTTTTAGGTGGAGCTCGTAGCCTGGCAACAACCAACCACAAGTCTACAGAACCAGTGGACCCAGGACAGCCAATCACATTTGAGGAGGTGAGGTGAGTCATGTGATTGATAGGTAACCAGCCAATCAAGCTTTGAGGCCTGCAGGAAAGGTGGCAAGAGTTGAACAAACTGGGCAGCGTTCAGGGGCGGGCTGTGCTGACTGCACCAATCATGCCTGGTGGGAATGCAGCACATGGATGATTGACAAGTAGTCTGATCAATCGTTTGATGGGAGGAGCCAGGGGAAATCCCAGAAAGCCAATCAAAGGAAACAGTGCCTCAGGGCAGGGCGGGCCCCGAACCAAGGCAGAGTGACAGCCCAGGCAGCCAATCCCAGGCAGCATCACCTCAGGGCAGTAGACAGACAGCCCTCCTGACCAATGGTGGTGACGAGCGATGTGAGCAGAAGGCGGCTCCGCGGGCAGCCAGGCCGAACTCTGACATGGCGCACATCAGGCTGCCCTGAGCTTGAGCAGCCCCAGCCCAGACCTGGGGTCCCTTCCTCTCTGCCATCCTCCCTGACCGCATCCAACCATTGTGGCCCCTGCTGTACCGTGGGCCACAGCCCCTGCCATGGGGTAGAGGCCCCACCAGACCCAGCACCCGCCATCCTGACAGAGGCTGAAGAGGCCCCAGCGTCTAAGAAGCTTCATCTCTGCTCTGCCTCATGGATGGTGGGAAATGCCCCATGGCACTGGTTCCAGCAATGGAAGTGGAGCCGCTGGCAGCACAGAGCCCAACTCATCTGGGCTGCTGAATCATGGCGAGATATTGCTGCCGGGCTGGAGAACCTGCCTGTGAGAGTTTGCCACGTAGAAGCCCATGTGCCCAAGAGTCTGTTCAGTGAAGAACCCGATCTGAACAATCAGCTGGGGGATTGAGCTGCCCAGATTAAAGTGGCTGAGGTAGATTTGCACTGATAAGATGAAGGTGAATTATTGATGGCCCATTGGGCCCATGATGCCTCAGGTCATCGAGGAAGGGATGCAACATATGGATGGGCTCACGATCGAGGGGTTGACTTGACCATGGACGCTGCTGCACAGGTTATCAACCATTGTGAAACATGCGCTATGATCAAGCAAGCCAAGCGGTCAAAGCCTGTGTGGTATGCGGGGGGATGACTAAAGTGTAAACATGGGGAGGCCTGGCAAATTGACTATATCACACAGACACAAACCCACCATGGCAAGAGCTCTGTTCTTTCAATGGTGGAAACCACCACCGGATGACTGGAAACATACGCTGTGCCCCACAGCACTGCCTGCAACACTGTCCTGGGCCTTGAAAAGCAAGTTCTGTGGCAACATGATGTCACTGGGGAGTAATTTAGGGTTCTGCTCACTGCAAAACAACACTTAGATTTCTTAAAGACAGGTGCAACTTCAATAATCAGTGGCAGGTTCATTCAATTATTTACTTGCATGGGGGAATATGCCAAGCCAGATGCTGCTGACCTTCTCTCCAGGTGCCTGTACCAGTTCACAAAGAAAACTGTCAGGATTCTTGCCTCCCTGATAACCATTCACACTGGAGTCTGTGTCCTGGAGCTCCAAACACAAACTCTCAGGTGAGGCTGTATCCGTCATGGTGCAAACTGTGAGGATTCTTCTCTCCCCAGTTTGCTCCAGAGTCTGTATTTTAAAGCTCTGAAGGCCGTTTGCAAAAGTGAACTTTCAGGCATTCCCGTAATGCTCCAGTGGCAAACTTTCAGGTGAAGGCTGATAACTGTATGCAAAACAGACTGTCAGGAGACTAAATTCTTAGCAAAAAAAAAAAAAAAAAGAGAAGAAGAAAAGTAGAGTATAACAGCAGGAGGGCTGGCTCTCAAGCTGGATACCTGTGCAGAGGTCCCACCCGAGCATAGGAAAACACAGACTTTTATATGTCTACAGACCACTCATACCATGATTCAGTCCAATAGCAATGTTTCACTTTTGGATCTTCTTGCTTCTCATGGGATCTTTGTAACAGAGACACACCAAAATCAGTTTTAGGTGGATAACAAGTTCCAAAACAGACTTTATTCTGGCCTAAAACAGGCAGCCAATAAACCAACTAGAAACAGGGTTTATACAATTAGTTAGCACTCCGGCAACATAAAAGACAGGTTCGGATATCAGTTGAGGAGACTATTGGGGTACGGTAAAATAAGAATAATGAGGATCCACAGTGTGCATGCACACACAAGAAACAAAACCAGAGCCCTCTGACTCCATGGTACCCGCAAGAAATAATCACTCGCCTGGGTTAGGCAAGGACTCACACTTGCCTGGTTAGGCAAGGACTCATTGAAGGATATATCCAATGAAGAACCCCTCACCCAAAAAAAGAGGTGAGGGAGTCTCAATCCTGGAAACTCTCCTTAGACAGCATCCCAGTTTAAGGAGAGGGCTCCAGTTCACAGACCCGCTGCTCTGAGAAGACCACTCCCAAAGGGGGCCTTCAAGAGGAACCCCGTTTTACAGTCTGGTCAGATCTGTCTGTGTGCATTACAACAGGGTCCAGAAGCTTCGCAGTTACTCTGGGCACCTCTTTGCTAACGACCCTGTCCATCAACTCAGGGTCCCGTTAAGGACCTGGTGAATTGACTGAGGGTCCTTCCCCTCCTGTCCCCCCAGCTGGTGGAGGTGAAGTCACCCTGCCCCGAGGTAGGGAAGGATATGACTATAAACACCTTGGTATCACCCTCAATGTGTACATGGGGACAGGCACAGCGGGGCACAAAAGGTGCTAAAAGAGCCATCAACTGCCCCATTGAAGGCTCCAGATATCAGGGGGATGTGCAACTGCCACAATCTTCTTCTCTGATTCCACGTGGGGCTTTGTTTTGTTCAGCTGTAGCCATTGTTTATTATCTATAACCTTGCAGGTGCTGTTTTGTCTGAATAAATCCTTTATTCTCAGCAAAATAGGCCTCATCTTATAAGGGTTCAGTGTAGTTTGTAGTTGCTTTTGGTAAATATGAGCAGAACTTTACAGCTTAAAATGTTAGCAAAGCCAGCTTATCAAGTAACATGAAGCAAAGAGTATACTAAAAACCATACAAACTTATGTCTCTAAATAGTTAATTATATTTAGTGTGCATCTACTTAAGCTAAATGATTAATATTAAGCTTAAATTGGGTTCATCCACTGACCTCAGAGTAGTAAAACCATTGACATACAGCTCACTTATTTAGCAGGGAGAGTGCAAAGTGGGCTCATCCAGGCTGTCATATTTCTAGAATAAAGTGATTGACTCACAGTCAAATTGCATAGACTAGGAAAAATCTGCACAAGACTCCCTGTGCCCACAAGTTACTAGCGTTCAGTTGCCGTTCTGCTTCCCTGTGGGTCTCCTGGAAGGAGTTCTTGGCCTGGTTACGGCTCAGGCCCTTCCCTCCTCTGGATCCTGGACCAAACTGCTGCGGGTTTGGCTGGGGGTGATTGGGGGATCGAGTGCATCTGCCACACATGGCAGCCCAGAGAGAACTGAGGCAGGCAACAGGACTCCCTTCCGCAACATCTTCATAGATGCCTGGAGCAAGGAGCGTGGCCTTGAGTAGGTCTGTGACATCCCCATCATGCACCAGCCGCTGGGAAAATGGAGTGGTGCAACGGGCTGTTAAAGACTATGCTCAGAGCAATGGGTGCTGGAACTTTTAGAAACTGGGATTGAAATTTAGCAGCCAGGTGCCCAGGGCTGACCTGACCTGTGCTTCCCAAGGGGAAACCCTGCCTCTGCCTGCCCAGGTGCAGGGTCACAGTGGGGCCCTTTGTGACCTCACTTGGCGACACCCACTGCCCTGCGTGTGCCCAGCCCACACTGTCCAACAGGATGGTGACCGAACAGGGTGTGAGCACAGAGCTGGTGAGAGCCCCCGCGCGTAGCCCACATCTTTCAGAGAACTGGAGAATCATTTTGGTTGGAAGAAACGCTTAAAATCATTGAGTCCAACCACAACCTAACTCTAGCTGCCCCTGGCAGACTCCCTGCTGCCCCTAGCAGACTTGGAGCAAGGAGCTCCTGAGCTCAACTCACGTCTTTCCCCAACAAGGACCACACAAACGCAGCCCACACCTTCCATCACTGCCTCTGGCAGACCTGCAGCACTGAGAAGTTTTGCTGAAGCGTCCACCTTCCCCATCTTTAGCCCTTGCCTTTGTTTGCAAAATGGCGGAGAGACCCCCCATCTGACCTAGGCTGGCCTGGCAGGAGAGACTCCCCAGCTGCGCCAGGGTGGCCTGGCAGGAGGCGGTTGGGGCTCCTCAGGAGGACAGATTTCCACCGGAACCCAACCAGGTGGATGTAGTCCAGCCACCGCAGATTGGTGAGCAAGGGGCCTTGATTGTCTGCGCAGGGTGGGGCCCAGCGATTGCTCCCTGCTTGACACCAGAATCATGTTTCCCCACACACTGGCAGGGGGTTCCATGAGTGGTGGTCATGATGCTGCCTGAATGCCAGGGCTGCTCTGAGCTGGGAGCTGGCCCCAGCACAGCCTCTGCGGGCAGAGGGGACCCAGGTTCTGCTCCAGGGCATGGGCAGTGAGAGGCAGCTGGGTGGGCAGGAGGCAGCCGTACTGTGAGACGGGGACCTTTCCTGCCCGTCTGAAGCGAGTTCCTCACCTGCTGCATTGGGGGCTTTCCCCGTCCTGCCTGGTTCCAGCATCGCAGCCCGTCTGCCGGGCACCCCCCAGCCCTTACATGCACAGGAAGACTGTGCCAGGGCAGCGGGCACTGGGCTGGATGGGGGCCAGAGCTCCTTCTTCTGCTCTCTCCTGCCTGCAAACCCTCTCTGCAGCCCTACCTGCTTTCCTCCTTTATTAGATGCTGGCTGGTTACCCGTGTACCAATTTGAAAGGAGACGTGTAGACTTCATTGTGGCCTTTGTCAGCAGCCCAGAAAAGGTAACCGTGGCCATTTGAAAGGCATCTGTGCCTGCACCTGCTGACAGAGGCTCTGCTGCGGGGCTGCTGGAGGGTGCTGCCTGGGCAGAGCGGCTTCTCCCAGGTCTCTAATCGGCACTGCACCCCCATGCTGCGGTGCCGCTGGCTGTGTGTCCCCATCTCACACTCTCTGTTTGTCTCTCTGTCCCCTGACTGCCAGGATGAGGAACAGAAGATGGAGTTCCTTAAATGCATCGCCATGATCTTCAGAGATGCAACATACAACGACTTGTCCGAGGGCCTAGATCTCTTCTGCCAGAGATATGAGCTAGCAGAGAATATCAAGGTGAGTGGAGACCTGACGGCTCTGGGGAAGGAGGCGATGCTCCTTGCACTGGCATCCTGTGAGGACAGCATTGGGTAGGGCCTGGGGCTGTTGGCACTGGGTGCTGGGATCTGCCAGGTCCCATCCCGGCTGTGCTCTGCAGGTGCTGCTGGAAGGGAAGCCCAGGGAACAACTGCCCACAGTGGTGCGGTGGATCACCATGTTTTCCATGGCCGAGATGAGGTACCTGTCCATCCCTCCACGGGACTCCTGCCCCAGAGCCCCATGTCCACCTGTGCAAGGCCTCCAGGCACTGGCCCCAGCACCAGTGTCCGACTGGCCCCTCTCTCTTTGTAGCTTCATGGAGGAGGTGCTGGAAGGCAAAGACATGAGCCTCATCCAGGACTGCTTCTCCAGCGTCTTCTTGCTTCCTTCAAAAGAGGAAATGAGGGGCCTGAAACCTTACCTCTGCTTCATGGTAAGTGCTGGATGAGCTGCAGGAGTCCCGGTCCCTCTGGGCTGCTTCCTGGTCATCCCGTGCTGCACTATGACGAGAGATCCAAGACAGGCTTTATGTTTCCACTGTTGTCCCTTCACTCCGTTCCTTTGGGCCTGGCCACCTCCAGTGCCATGGGCTGCTCTGCCCACAGGAGATTGCCTTTGGGGCTCTCTCAGGCACAGAGAAGTAGCTCACAAGTCCTCCCTTGGTGCTGGCAGTTCAGATCAGTCTCCTGGGGTGAGAGGGATGACAGGAAACATGACCACAACTTGTTGTCTTCCTTGCAGACCATGAAGGTTGTGGACAGCATGCTTGTGGCATTGGTGCTCAACTCTCCTGCCTCTGAAGTCAGTGAGAAGATGCAGGATATCTTCCAGGTCTGGCGTGTGCAAAGAGTGGGCTTCACAATGGCTGTTCCTCACCCTGGGGGACGGGGTGTCCACTGCAGAGCAGACTGTCCCACCCCGTGCCATGCAGAGAGAGTGCACTGCCGGGAGGGTACCCACCTCCCCGGGGAACCAGGGACTGCCCTCCAGGCAACTCCGCAGCACAATGGTCACAGAGGGTGGCATCTGCCTTCCTGCCTGGCCACAGGGCTGACCCGGGGCATTTGTCCCAAGCCTGCCAGCGGCTTGAGGGCAGGAACCCCACTACAGGCTTTGCTCCAGATCAGAGGAAACCTTAATGGACTGGGCTAGTCCAGCCCTGGACTTGAACAGTACTGCTTCTGCTGGAGCAGTTGCTGCTCCCAGGGCTCACAAGCATCTCCTCTCTTCCCAGATGCCCTTGACCTTTACCACCTCTGAGAGGGCATTTGTGTGAGAGAGGGCCATGGGCAGGATGAGGATGTTGAGCTTCTTGCTGGCCAACTACTCCTCACTGAAGGTAAGGACCAGGCACCCCCAACTCTGCCAGGACCCAGCTCTGCCCCAGTCCTGTGTTGGTCAGGACTGCCCAAGGAGCACAGGGGTGGGCCCAGGCCTGGCAGCTCTGCCCGCGTGGAGCTGTCTGAAAGACGGGATCTGCAGGGCCCTGCAAAGCTCTGGCTGCCCTTGATCGAGCCCTGGGCACATTCTTGGGTTCAGGGCTTTGGCCCCAGATGCCCTCAGCCCCTCTGCTCTTCCTTTGCCCTTGCTCAGACTGATCCAAGTGAGGACAGAAATGATCCCTGTGCTGATATCCAGATGCCAGTCTTCAGACAGCTGCTAGGACATCTCCTTCTATTCCTGTCATTCAAGAAAGAAGAGACCAGCTGTTTGGCTTTGGACATTCTTTGTTTCCTCTTCCAATTCAAGCATCAGCAACACTGTAAGATAAGCTGTGGTGGGGTATATCCCTCTGCACACCCACATCAGCCAGTACCTCTGCTTGTCTTCCTGGGTGTTGTGGTGGACCCTTCTCCTGCTTGCTGGAGGCAACACCATGTCACCAGCACTGCCCCTCCTCTGCTCCTGACCTGCAGCACTCCAACCATGTGAGCCATCCCCCATGTCACCGTTATTCCAGCCATGGGGGACTGAACTGTGGGACTGCATGCAGAGTTCTTGGGCCTTGGAGTTTCCAGGGCCAGGAGCATTCACACATGCACACTGGAGGCGGGTCAGCCTTTCCGTGGCACCGCTCTCCGCCACCTCCTCCCCTGACTGTTGGTCATAACCTCCCTCCTCAGCCATTCCAAGTTCAAAGCTCTTTCTGGTATTGGCGAAGCTGCTGCGTCTTACCAACTGTTCCATGCTTCCTGGCTTTTTAGTTGCAACACTGAAAGAGGAGAATGCACAGATCCAGGAGGACTGGGAAGCCAAGATCGCCTCCTTGTCCTCTTCGCCCAGCACTACTCACATTACCGAGGTAATGAGCTCCCCTCTTGCTGGCACTCTTGCAGGTGGCATCAGCAGGGGACTTGTGAGAGCAAAGGTCTCCACAATCAGGGGGCTGGTATGGCCTCCCTGTCCCTGCTGAGAGGGTGCCTGCTGTCCCCGAGCAGGGACGATGCAAGGGCTGCTCTCTAGTATCCCAACAGAATCCCAGTCCTCCTGGCCACCAGCAAGTCTTGGTTCATGGCAGGGCCAGCACCCTTTGCCCATGACCCCAACCCTCCTCCCTCACCCTGGGGCCTCTCTTCTCATCCTCCCTGTGCAGTCACTGCCACCCCTGCTGCCAGCTTTGCTGCAGGCACTGCCGCAGCACTGCCAGGCATCTCTGCCAGGCTAAGCAGCAGCATCAGAGCACTCGGTGTGACTTGACTTTGCTGCCTCCCTTCCTCCCTTAGCTCTTTGCAGAATACCTCCAGCCTTCTGAGAGAACAGACATGGTCCTGGTGTTCACTGAGGCACTGACAGACTCCAGCACCTTTGACAAGGAGGTGGCCAGAAATGTGCTGGACATGTGCTGGACATGGTCAAAAGAAACTCTGATTTCTGGCTGTTGGATGTAAGTGGCCTGAGGCTGGATTTCTCTGCCCTTAAGCCCTGTCAGGCCGTGTTCCTCCCTTCATCCCTTTCTTCCTCCCAACCCCTGGTGTCTTGGGGAACTGAAGACACATCAAGGCAGCAGAGAGGGATGGGAAGGACAGCTGAAAAAAGTGACTACACTTCAGTGACAGCACCGTCCTCACCTGTGTCCCCTCCAGGTGCCAAAAATCATGAGCCTCATCCACAAAACCCTGGGGTGCATCAACACGACACGAGCCCGGCAGACCGTGGAGTCCCTAGTTGTCCAGATGGCTGACAAATGCCCTGGGGAGGTGGTGTCGACACTGCTGACAATTGCACCACCAGGAGACAGGTACTGGCCCCAAAAGCCATGAGGGCTTGTCCCCTGTGGGGAGAGGGACCTGGAGACACTCTGACTGCCAGCGCCAAGGATTCCTGCAGGACAGCCCCAAGGAGCAGGACCCTCCATCCCACCACGCTTTCCAGCGCTGGGGGTCAGCCAGACCTGCAGCAGCCACAACTGAGCAAACCAGACCAGAGCTCCACACTGTGCTTCTGCCAACCCCACGGGAGCACCAGCTCAGCCCTCTGCTGCTGCCCAGGGCATCCCAAGCATCCTGCAGCGCTGAGCCTGGACACGCTGTTGTGGCCCAGGCTGCACTGCTGACAGAGCACTCTGGCTTGCAGCACTGCCCTGGAACTGTGGGAGGTGATGTTCTCCATGTCCCAGACCTTGCAGAACGTTTTGAAGGAGCTGCACATCCAACTCCAGGGCTGGCACTATGGGGTCTTACATGCACATTGGGAGGATACCCCCATCCTCCACTTGGCTGTGAATTACTGGAAAAAGCTGCTGGTGCCATTGGCCTGGGCTACCGTGGGATCCAGGAGCTGCATGGTGTGAGGAGCCCCACCAGCTCTGCCGGTCGCTCACTGCTGGCTTGCTTTCAGATACTGGCCAGCAGTGATCTGCAAGATAAGGAATTTGCTCCAATGTACCTAGTCATGAGGTTTCTGAGGCAACGAAGGCCAACAATGCTCTCCCTGGTGCTCAGGGTCATCATGATGCTGTCAGAGAAAAACTAGATGGTAAGTAGGATTTTGCCAAGGGGAGCCATGTTGGCAGCCCAGAGCTGCAGCAGTGGGTTTGGGCTTGGCCTGGGCTGGAAGTCAGGTGACGGGGTGACTGCTCCAAAGGCCCTCCCTCCCATGGTGGGGGCCTGGTGGCCGCCTTGGGAGCTCTCCAGGCATGGACCTGGTTCCAAAAGGGCAACTATCTTTTTCATACAGGCCAGAAAAATGAAGGTCATGCTCCCGGATCTGATGGGGGTCCTGCAGTATGGCAATAAGGCTATTGAGGGCAAGGCTCTGGTGGTCTTCAGAAACGTGATGCCTCAGCTGAAGAGGAAGGAGGCCAGCCCCATCGCCATGCCGCTGGCAAAATTTCTCCTGCCCTTTTTTGATGACATAAGGCTGATATATAATCCTGATCCCCGTAGATGGGAACTGGGCAATGACAGCTGTCCTTCAGCCCAGCTACATGGAATAGGGGCTCCTCCTCTGCTTTCTCCCCGGGGCTCTTCTGGGATGGCTTCTGTGTTCTGCAGCCCATCCCAGCTTCTCCCTGCCAGCTGCTCCCACAGCTCCTCCCCATCATGGCTGCTGAAGCTGGTGGGCGATGCTGGGTGGCTGGGAGAGCAATTTGAGGCACAGGCACTGCCTGAACAAGTCTCTTGAGTGGCCTCTCGTGGACCTGGGGCTGCAGATCTGGCCCACAACTCCAATGTGCAGAATGCCGCCCTGAAACATCAGCCATGCAGGAGCTTCTGCTCACTACGTGCAGAGAGCTGCTGGTGCTCAGGTCCTACTGTGCTGCTCCCTTCCAGGAGCTGAGCCAGCTGAGAGAGATCTCCATCAGCTTCTTCAGAGACCTGATGAAGGTGGTGGTGGGAAACAAGAGAAAGATGAAGAACATTGTGTGACTTGGCCTGCTCCCTCTCTTCTTCCTCATGAGTGACCAAACGCAGAGCGTGGCCAAGGTACAGATTTCAAAGCTGAGCAGTGATGCAGGGAAGAGACCCCTGGACGTTTGGGCCAGGGCATGTCCCAACTCCCTAAGGGCAGAATCACCTCAGCAACAAAGCCCAGAGGAGGAGGATGCCAAGTCTCCTTCCCCAGACTGTGGTGCCATGTCCCAGCTTCTGCTGTTCTGCAGGCTGCCAGGGAAGCCCTCCTTGGTGCAGCAGAGCTCCTGAAATGGAAACAGCTCAAACACCTGGTGCAAACTCAGCAGACATGGAGGAGTGGAGAGAGCTTGATGAGAACAACCAAGGCCCAGACCGGCTGAGGGCTACCCCACATGTCTGGGCTGTGGACTCTTCAGATGTGCCTCACCTGCCCTGCTGCAGCCCCGAGCTGCATCTTTGTTCCCTGTCCTCAAGAACAGAGCTCCAAGGGCTCTTCTCTCTGCCCCACACCCAACAGGAGGGAGGGCTCTCAGCACCCCTGGAACCCCTCTGCCTGTGTCTGTCTCTCAGCCTCAGCCCCACAGGACTCCTGGCTGGGACACGGGAATGGCCAGAGGGGATAAAGGGAATGGCTGGTGCTGGGAGGAGGCAGAGGTCTGGCCAACTAGAGGGGGACAGTGAGGTGCTCACACCCTTGTGCTCTCTCCAGCTGGAGCAGGACAGGAGCAAAGCTCAGGAATACTTGAGTCAAAGCCTGCCCGTACCTGAGGGATGCTCAGGCCAGCTTGCAAGAGGTAGCCATGAGGTTCATCGGTGAGTCACAGCCCCCGGGGTCCCTCTTTTGGCAGCCTGGCCCCAGTCCGTGCTGTTGCCCTGGCACAAGGAGCAGCCCTGTGGTTGCCAGAGCCCCGGCTGCCCCCGGCAGGGCCTTGGCCTCCCCTCCCAGCCCTGCCCATGCAGGTGGGCTTGGGGTGGGCTTGGTGACCACCTTGCTTGGTCCCACCCCCCTCAGCTCCTGCTCTCCCCTGATGCCATGATGCCAGCCCTGATGAGGGGAGGGAGCAGGGGCTGATGGAGCTCTGTGCCCAGGGCTCACTGCGCGGCACCTGAGGGACCCAAGTGAGGAGGAGCTGTCCGAGATCTGCAGCAGTGAGTAGGGAGCATGGTTGGGAGGGAATGCCTGGGGATCTCTGCAGACATAGGAGGTCATCAGGGCTCTGCTTCTTTCCCTTGCAGCCCTTCAAACCTTGGTGGAAGACAGCAAGCCCTCCATCTGCTCCCTGGTAGCTCAGACTGTCATCATCATCCTGAGCTTTCCAAGGGAGCAGCCAAGGCCAGGATGGACCCTGCAAACCCTGTGCTGCTGGTCATACTAAGTCATGCAGAGGAGCAGCTCTATCTCAGCACAACATCTGGATTACAATAAAGCTGGAGGAGAATGCCTGAGCCCTGGTATCCTTCAGATGTGCAGCACACTGAGAGTGCTGAGCAGACAGCGTCATTCCTGGGCTCTCCCGCTGCCGCAGGACAGCTGCCCCTCAGCACAGCATGGCCCAAGCCATGTTATGGTGCTGGTGGGTGGGCACTTGTCGGCCCCCAGGCCCTGCCCTGCAGCATGCAGGCAGGGGAGGCAGATGGCTGTGAGGGTACAGAGGCACGGGGGCAGCAAGGACACACAGTTTTATAGTGGGGCTTGTCCCACCATTTTGCCCTCAGCTCCTGCCATCCCCTGATGCTTTCCACAGTGCCGTCTCAGGTAGGGAGACCCTCTGCTCTGGCCATGGGGCTGCCTGTGGGGCCTTGTTGTTGTCATTACCACTTAAAAGAATGAATCCTATCTGCAATTGCTAACAAAACAACACATAAATACTTTCAGTTTTAGGTCAGTCTGACAAAGATAGGAGTGACTTGCAAAACACCTCATCAGGGACTACTGACCCTGCAGGTTTGGACATTTTGAAGCCCACACAATTAGTTGAGTCTTGCTTTAACACGTATCTGTTGGGTAAAGTGTCCTTTAGCTGAATGTTGCTCACCATATGCTGAAAAGATTACACAATGCACTATGCAAATGTGTAAACAATGGTCAATTTAGGGTGTGAGTGTAGGAATAATATTTTGTATAGAATGGCTGTTACTTTTCTTCCTGGCATCCTGGCTTTATTCCATTATCCAGGCTTGTGCTACTCTGTAATAAACAATATCTAGTCTCTGTGTGCTACAATTTGGCTTTTTTGCACAGTGGGTGACAGAACCCTGTTTTGGGGACAACGGGAGCAGCCCAGGCCTCTCCTTCCAGAGGCCAGCCCTGCAGTCCCCGGTGCAGCAGACGAGAGGGAGATCCTGCATGGCCCCATGTGCTGGGCACAGGCTGAGGAGGGACGAGGTAAGGGGACAGGGACAGCACCGCCACGTGCTCAGGGGCACAGGCACTGGTGCCGCTGGGACGGCACACCGCAGCCATCTTCCTCCCACATCCTTCACTCCATAGAAGCCCCTTGAGAGGCCATCAGGGAGGTCAGAGAGGTATCACCGCACTACATGAAGAGCCTTCTAAAGACTTTACTGCTCATCTTGTCAAACTGTTAGCAATCAGGACACATAACCACGGACGTAGTTATATGCGGTGCTTTATTTCAGCACTGGGAAACCAGGGGTTCACACCCAAAGCTGGCTTCGAACAGCTGATTCAGACTACACCTTATTATACAAGTTAGTCACATACATATTCATTACAACCCCTGACAACCATTAGCATATTCCACACCTATTCTAACACAAACTTCTTATCTAAAAGGTGCTATGATTATCAGTTATTTTCTAAGGTACCAACTTTAAAAGAATATACTGTAAATCCATGTCCACCTTAAGAATAAGGCTCGGTTACAGTTACCTGCCTTATAAGAATATGTTATAAATCTATGTCAGCTTTAAGAATAGAGTTTGGTTACTGAATACAAGAATTCTATGGTTACAGGACTGGTTGCTATCCTAATATTAATCCAACTGTGACAGATCCAGTGGCCAGTGAAGGCCCATCCTGTCCTGTTCCATAGAAGAAAACATCTTGTAAGGTTGATTACTATCAAAACCATAGAATCATAGAAAGGTTTTGTTGGAAAGGACCTTGGAGATCAGAGAATCATAGAATCCCAGGTTTAAGGGACAACAAGGATCACATGGTCCAACCTTTCTTGGGAAAATTACAGTCTACACAGGATGGCCCAGCACCCTGTCCATCTGAATCTTAAAAGTGTCCAGTGCTGGAGAATCTACCACTTCCCTGGGAAGATTATTCTAATGGCTGATTGTTCTTAGCATGAAAAATTTCCTTTGTGTGCAATTGTCATCTCCCCAGAAACATCTTGTACCCATTGCCCCTCATCTTCTCTTTGTGACTCCTTGTAAAAGGGGAGTCTCCATCTTCTTTGTAGCCACCCTTTCAATTGGGTTTGTTTTCAAACCTCTAAGCAATATGTTTCAGAATATGCAGTGCCACAGAGTATTCCAGAAAAACAAGGTCCAGCAAACAGGAAAACAAGGGTTGTGCTGGTTTCACTGAAAGCAAGTTAATTTTTTTCATGCAGTTAGAAACCTTTATTTTTCATAGCTAGCATGGCCATTTTTCAGATTTAGTTTGACAACAAGAAGATAAAACCCCAGGACACAGTTAGGGCTTTTCAGTTCTGCTGTCTGGGAGCCAAGGTCTGTCTGAGCTCTGCCCACAGGTGTGAGGCTGCTGGGAAGGGGGCACAGATGGGACAGACCTTGACTGATGTCCAGACTGATCACGGGGACTATTCCATCCCACTAGCATCAGGCTTCCTATTTAAGGAGAGCTGGGATTTTCTGGCTGGGAGGACAGACATGAAGACAGAGAGTCGTTCTGGTTTCTGCTCTTTTTCAGTGGAGTTCTGTTTGGCGGTTCCCTCTAGTGTGACCTTTCACCATCCTGCCGTTTGCAGAGGCCTCTGGGCCTTTCTGCCTTTTTCTCTCTTCTCTCTCTGGGATGGGCTGCTTGGGACCAGGTGCTGCTTCCTGGGACTGGCTGCTCAGTGCAGGTGGAGTTCATGATGAATTGCATTGAGTAACTTTTATTTGATATTCTCTTTCTGCACCCTCAGTAAGTTTGCAGATGACACCAGGTTGGGTGGGAGTGTTGATCTGCTGGAGGGCAGGAAGGCCACACAGAGGGATCTGGACTGATGGGCTGAGGCCTATTTCATGAGGTTTAACAAAGTCAAGTGCCAGGTCCTGCACTTGGCTCACAATGACCCTGTGAATGCTCCAGGCTCAGGGAAGAGAGGCTGGAGAGGGAGCTGGGGATGTTGGTGTCAGCAACTGAACATGAGTCAGTGTGTGGCCAAGGTGGCTACCAGCATCCTGGCTTATGTCAGCAGTAGTGTGGCCAGCAGGACCAGAGCAGTGACCGTCCCTCTGGACCAGGCATTGGTGAGACCAAACCTTGAACACTGGGGCCAGTTGCAGGCCCCTCACCTCAGGGCTCAAAATGGTGG
The DNA here is from genome assembly GCF_037038585.1 of Patagioenas fasciata. Lineage (NCBI taxonomy): Eukaryota > Metazoa > Chordata > Aves > Columbiformes > Columbidae > Patagioenas > Patagioenas fasciata. The sequence goes on from NC_092526.1 coordinate 41,400,165, forward strand.
CCAGAGGGGTGGTGGTGATCACCTCACACCAAAAAAAACCTGGAGGTGCTGGAACGAGTTCAGAGAAGAGAATGGAGCTGAGGAAGGGGCTGGAGCACAAGTGTGATGGGAGCGGCTGAGGGACCTGGAGGGTTATGGGAAATTTCAGGAGTACGCAGCAAGATTTTCCTTCTTAAGAGAAACAGAAAAAATTGGTCACAAATCTGCAGAAAGCTTGACATCCACACACTTGCTGCCTACACAAGAACATCAGCAAGGCCCTGCCTGTACACCAAGGATTAAATTAATGGGCAGTTTTCCTGTGCAGCAAGCAACAAAGGATTGGCTGAATGGAACCATCTGCTGTTACTTGTTTTCACAAGAGGCAGATGCTGCTTCAGCTTCCATCTTTCAGTCTGCTGCCGATGAGAAAATGCATCTGTATTTTTTTGTAAGGAGGAAAACCTTAAGTGGAAAGTTGTTTCATGCCTCATTTGCCTCTCTAGCACATATAAAGTGAGTAGCTCAATAAACATTACAGAGTGATTAGCAAAGTAGTCCCAGGACACTT